>NC_069124.1:86601914-86916080 GCF_026914265.1 Mya arenaria
ATCGAGCCAACGAGTTTTAACTGTATATGCTTTGCTCTGATTTCAATTGATTACGAACGAACACAAATAACAATAGCTGGGATATGTTCCTTAAAATACGCATACTTCATGTATATCGTTTTCAATACAAAACAATGCAATTTAAACCTTAGGGAAGATCAAAGTGAACCACTTACTGTGATTCTGTTAAATACCACAATGTTACAATGCAAACGACAAACAAAGCTACACAGAAGAGACCTACTTTTCACATGAATAGTAAAATATTGTTTATTTCTATAGTAGTTTTTTATCAATGAAACATAATTTAAAAATTAAGGCTCAACGGAGACAGTATCAACTTCTAGACTTTAAGTGTAGAGCACAGCAAGTGCACCAACTGCGCTTGTCAACGCTTTTCTCATATTTCAGTCAATCATGGGACATAACTTGAAAACTATTGACGTCAGAGTTGTGTACCTGATACATATGTGCTTTATGTGACTAATGACATGAACAGAATAACACGTCATTATCTTCCACGGTTGTTCAGTTCTGGATAAGGTTTAAGTCATTCACGTCGACGACGCCACCACTGACATCGACTCCAATTTTATCATCGTCATTCCACTTCGATACACTGACGAGTTCAAACATATAAATTAACCTAAAGTACTTTATACAATGTTTACAAGCAACATTGGTACAATGAAACGACACTGCAAAAATAACTTCATAACACATATCAGGAATGTTTGCGTATGAAATGTCTGTGTATGTTGACCATACAAGCCATATGTATACTGGTCTTTTATCCAAATACTATAGGGAACATTTAAGTACTGTAACATTTTTCAAACTACATACCAAATGCCGCCCGTAATGATGAAACTTATGGCCTCGAGAAAGAAGCTAGGGATGCTGCTGACCTTCGACCGTTTGGTTTTGGCATGCAGATCAGATACAAGTTTATTGACTGGATGGATATAGTCTGCAGCATTTTGCCAATTAATTAATCACCGCGATAGGAGATATAGCCTTTCCCATACACTGTTTGATTCAATCAGAAAGCATTGATCAAACGTAATTAGGTTAATTGAAACTATCGATAAGCTCATCGATTATTTTAAAATTGATAGAATAGCATAATTCCGAACGATCTCATCTTTTGTATAATACATAACAAATATGTAAAAGACTTTATACCCAACAACAAACATGCCTTATACGCTTTTTTGTGTTGTGTGTGTTCTTTTAAATACCGTTTCTCATATCATGATATTTTATTATGATAAATAATTGCGCACAGTGCATTACTATTACAAATATATTTTACGTATAATGCTATGTACCGAGCCAAAGATGAGTATGGTGCAAAAGTTATGTCAAGTCAGTCGTGATCATTTTATAGAGAATGATATTATGTTCATTTTGCGCATGTCGTTATGTCTGCATTAATTGGGTAAAAACTTTCGATAAAATGAAATTTCATTTTTTAACCTAAACTCTGTTTTCATGCGTATAAACTGAGGTATCAAACAGCAAATAATTCCCATTCTGCAGTAGTTTTGGACATTTAAAGATGTCATCGAGATTAAATTGCCTCTAACTTGTTCTCCTTCGCATGACCAAGTTATGACATATTTGATTCAATTTTCGTTATCAAAATAAGTTATACTTAAAACTACAATTTTTATCTGAAAAATAAAATCAGCCCGCTCTCTAATTTATTATATTGTTTCCAATATTGACATGTTAAATATTGAGATCAGTGTTCATGTCCCCCGCATAAGATATCGTCATAACTGGTGGAAATTAATATCAATCAATTACACTCATTGCTATTTTGGTCTATAATTTTCAATCACTCACTAACTCGTTAAAAATGTATAACTATATGTTTTTGGAGCTGAGTGAAAAAAGGAACGAGACATCAAATAAGGACAGCATGTGAGGAGTGACGATAGTGTAAAAATAAATAGTGTGTGGGTTTGATTAAGAAGATAGCCAGTGATTGATGTTGTCCAATCCATTTTGTGAAGGATTGTCTCTGAAAGAAACAAACTGTATGTAAAACATACTTACATAGCTTACCAAAGGAGCCTTATATTTTTCAAGTATAATAAATGTATAGACATTTCGTACGAAACGTGTTTCGTGAAATTGAAGTTCATGCATTGGTTTCTTAGCTAGATCTAATGGGATGAAAGTTTATATCACAACTCTCGAGTCCGTTTCCAGGTAAGAAACATGTACTGGATTCCATTTTGAGAGGCCATGAGAAAGTTCCTCTGGTGGGACTCGAACCAACAATGTACTGGGTGAGAGGCGGACACCTTAGTCACTCGACCACTCTCACAATTGTGTAGTTGTAAAATAGTATTCTTAAATTCCTAATCCTTTTAAATGTATGCATTATTATTTGAAAGATATGATCACCTATTGATACGTGTTGATGTAAATGGATTATGATAATAGAACAATTTGTCTGATACCCTTTTATATACATCTTATTGTGTACTATATTTTGTGTTGTGTACTTACGCATAGACTCGTAAGGGCACATCATCAACTAACATTTCTGGTATGATCTTACACCGTGGTTCACTAACATTTCTGGTATGATCTTACACCGTGGTTCACTAACATTTCTGGTATGATCTTACACCGTGGTTCACTAACATTTCTGGTATGATCTTACACCGTGGTTCACTAACATTTCTGGTATGATCTTACACCGTGGTTCACTAACATTTCTGGTATGATCTTACACCGTGGTTCACTAACATTTCTGGTATGATCTTACACCGCGGTTCACTAACATTTCTGGTATGATCTTACACCGTGGTTCACTAACATTTCTGGTATGATCTTACACCGTGGTTCACTTGTTTCTCCTTTCAATTCTGCTTTGTTTTTTTTGTGTGTGTTTTTTAATGCGTGTGCCTGACATTTTGCATCAATCGAAATATCTTACACATAACATTGAATATATCTGTGTAAAAAGGCCATTAACAATGTAATCATACCGAGATGAAAACAGTAAATCATATTCCATCTGTGGACCACCGCTGTTCATTGCAGTTCCAAGCAGTTGACTCTTCCAAGATATGATCGGTAAGGAGTGCGCTGATTTTAAACACGGATGCAGTTGAGGGACAATTTATCAATTTATCAATAGAAGCAGGGCAAAAAAAGATAAAAGGGTGAAGTTATATGCTTTGTTCAATAAGAACCTCAATATTTATCAAAGAGCATGCAATATGCTTTGTAATGTTTCATTTCAAAACAAAACAGAAACATTTTGGTTCTTTTTGGGCCGAACTTAGCAAAGGTACGAAAGCGTGATATATTTATACCGTTTCTATATAATGATGCTCATATCAGGATCATGTTTACACTTCATCCATTAGCTGTTAAGAATGTTAAGAGCTATCCATTACACATTTCCATTCAAGTAGGCAAACGGAAGGTAACATTTCCAATGCATGATTTGTTTAAAAAAAATCCTAACACGAACATAAAATTATAAACTGTTGATCGTGTTACTGTTGTTTTCATTGTATTATCGTAAACAGAATCGGAATTGCTTTGTTTTAATCTCCTGTTTGACCAATATTTGCCAAATACATGTAAACTTATGATACATAAGGAGTGAACCTAATTTTACCGTAAAAACTTGACATTTTCAAAGTTTGCACTATGGTGATCACTTCATAACGTAGTTTTGCGTTGACATCCAACCACGGTGCTATCGTCTGATAAACACAATCGTTTGACTGTGATATCACACTCTGCCACATGCAACCATATGTTTCAAGCAAGTGTAAAATAATGGAAATGATCATGGACTATCATAGTCTACTTCATTGATGTACATATGTGTGATGTTATGTGTGGAAATAAACTTGTGTTCTGTTCTGTTCATGAAACCATATCAAGCTCAGGACATGTCTACTGTATATGGCAATTATAAAGTGACAAAACAATGAAATATAAGTGTTCCTGGTGGCCACAAGGAATTTACAAAGCCTTTTTGAAAACTCATCTGCAGTTTGACTACATGGCGGCTAAATAGGTATAACAGGGGACATTTTTACAAGCACACAGTGTATAGTAATATTTCCAAAAAAAGACGAATACACATGCGATTGACAGTGTGAATATTTATTTCTAGTGAATAGAAAACCTTCAAGAGCATTGAATTGATATAACTTTGTGTTTCTTGAAACTCCAAAGATATTGTTGAGTAGTCTTAATCATAATTATTGAAACAGTGTCTTTATTCTGTGTTTGACAAGGACCACTATTCGGGAACTCAATACTCATAATAAGTACTTAGACCAAACATATAAACAGAACAGATTTAAAGCTGCCCGAAGACAAGTATTCAGATAATAAAAATCCTCTTTACAATATAGGTTGCCTTAACAATAATGACAGTATTTCTCTTATTCAATTTAAGTTCAAGAACAAACATATTCATTGTTACATGCTTCAATTACAAACCTCAATTCCAACTGGGAAACATTTGAGAATCGTCGTAAATTTTAATATTAAAGTTATCGACACTACAATGAAAAATAACCTGGTTGGGAATTATCTCGTAAGGATTATTTTTACATGTATTATTTCAGGTCACAGCACTCGGAATTGATATAATACGAAGAAAGCTAGCAATATTATCTGAAGAAAATCTTATTTAATTAAACTGTATCTAAGTTATCCTATAATTTGAATAACGATATGCTCAGCTATGATCTAAGTTGATTACGATAATATCAAACTTACATGAAATATGTTCAATGAAATGAACATTTTTCTTGTATAAAAAAACTTTATGCGAAAAACTACAGAAACAAGCTAAGTAGCAAAACGTTTAAACATAAACCCGGTTTAATGGCACTGGGTAAACGCCAAAGACATAGAACATAAAACAAAAAAATCACAAACAAGAAACATGGAAGAACAGCACAAAACTCCACAAACAGCACAGTTCATACATATTATATATATATTTATATCGTTGATTTCAAAAGCTTGGAATTTTTACATCCTTGAAACAGTTGGATTTTACAGTGGACTACTCCTTTTTCAAGCATGTTCCCGCATTTCATCATTCAAAACAAACTTTAATTTATATAAGGCCCATCGGAGACAGTTCCAATATTTAGACTTTTAAGTATACAACACACCAAGGGCACCGACTAACGGTGCAAGGCTTGTCTCATTTTTCAGCCAATCATGGGACATAACTTGAAAACTATTTATATCATAGTTGTGCACATTTTAAAACGTACATTTAAAAAAGCAAATAGTCTTAATCCTATGTTCCGTGTAAAGACGATTATCGTGTAAGAGTAATGTAAATTCTGTGGTGGTGATTTTTATAAAGATTGAAACTATGTCAAGTTTGCCCATATCTTTATGTCCGTATAAATTGACGTTATTTATTAAATGTCTCCTTTGATTATTTTCATTTTTCCACATTTCACGCAATTACCAATCCGGAAATAACGTCATCAAGCAATTGCATTAACGATTTAGTGCATTTTGTAATATACACACAAATTAGGAATTGCATACATTCTTTACCAAAAAAAGTACGTTCCTATTATAAAATGTAGGTTAATATTGTTAAATCTTGAATAAGCATCAGTCTTCAAAAGGTAGCACTCATAAATACTACTTGGGTAATACGGATTTTGTTGATCTTATTGTGTGCTTTATTTACAGGTTGACAAAATGTTTCGAAATGAGACTCTCCGTCCAGTTATCTGCATTGAAGCCTTTATCCGGTCAAAAAAAAAAACACGTACCAAATCAACACAACGATATTCAACCACGTTTATCACACCACTCGTCATACTGAACGTATTTGATATCTTCTACATATATTAAATAAACCTAATTATACCACTGACATGACCTGTCCAAACAATCTCTTCCCGTCACTCTCACTTTGTCTACTCTCCATTTATACTCTACGTTCGGAACTTCCAACTGAATATCATACACTTGCATTCTTCATTCTGTTAATCATTTTATAATCAAACAAACTTTTAAGAATACACTAGAATACGCAGCTTATAAGGTTAACAAAAAAAGACATAGTTAAAGCTTCAAAGCTTTCTTCTCTAATACATTGTAACGATTCTAGATTGTGCACTTACGGACAGACTCGTTATTTGACAACACCAAATTAAATTATATGTCTGCTATAATCTAACACCCTGGTTTACTTGGTTTTTCCTTTCAATTCCATTTTCTTTATATACGTGAGCATAAAATTTTGCATCAAGCTAAATATCGTAAACAGACCATTACATCATTTTTGTCAAACTGCCATAACCGATGTAGTACTATCGTACGGTGGAAGAAAAATACTTCAAAATGTAATTGCATGCAACTACCCACACATTTGTACTAAAAATAACATAATTAAAGTGTCTTAAAATGTATACATAATAGTTATTTCCAACGTTAGATACCCACGGACGACCCATTCAGTAACGGTAAAAGAGTAAATGGAACGAAATGGAATGGGTTGCACGTGGATTATTCGAAAAAGGGTATAAAAATAAACAACACTGATAAGCCGATTCGATTTGGTAACTTTTAACTTATTATTCAAAATAGCCTAATGTATATGAGTGTAACCAGTCCGTAAAATAATGTGCCTCATTGTGAGTTCTTATTTAGTTTTCACAATTGCCGTGCTATGTGGATAAACCCAGCAATTACCAATGACGTATTGTTTTTGTGTTGTTTTTTTTTGTTTTTGCTACGCCTTGAACTTTCTGTCCTTTAAAAAAATATTGGTTAAAGTTATTGGATCCGGACTTGTCCCTGCAATTTTAATTGTATCATTGCAACATATTTGCTTACAAAATTTGCATACATAATTGTTTTTTACTTATACTCGTACATTAATTAGAAAATTGACGTTGTTCTCCTTTTCTTCATCCGTAAAAATTATTGGAATAATTCATTTTCAATTTATAAAATACTCTTCTCGTATGTGATCTTTAAACATAATCTCTCAGCGGTCTACATGTTAGCTGTATGTCACGAGTCAACGGCCACAGCAAGACAAGTATTAATATTTATTAATATAATTTTTGTGAAGTTTTGTGCTGTTGTTCCATGTTTCCAGTTTGTGTTCCATGTCTTTGGCGTTTACCCAGTGCCATTAAACGGGGTTTATGTTTAAACTTTTGGCTCCTGTGTTTGTTTCTGTAGTTTTTTTACATAAGTATTAATATTAGTATTAATATTAGTAGTATTCCTCACCTTTTTAGTCCGTGTGATTTACACGCTGGTTTCAGATGAATTCATTTAGTAATCCCATCTAGTAATGTATAATGAGTACACTTTAAAGAAAACAAAACTCACAATAATGAGTATGTATCCAACTCCACCTATTTCTTATGTGATAAAATCAAAGCCATTAACATGGTTTGATTGAGGTATTATCCCACTTGATTCACCGACATGACAGTATATCAGAGTTCATCAGTGGAGCACCACTGTTCATGGCAGCTCCAAGCACTTCGCTCTACCATTTTACACGTCTGCAGTTGAGAGGCAATTTATCAATAGAAGCAAAGGCAAACAAAAGACAAGGGTGAGATCGTCGTGCTTTGTCGCAATCTGTCTTATGTAAAAGTTCAAAAAGAAATTCAATATTTATCAATGTGTATGCAATACATTTGCTTTGCAATGTTTCATTTACGAACAAAACAAACGCAGTTTGGTTCCCTTGAGGCGTGATATGTTTAAACTATTTCTATATAATGATGCTTTTATCAAAATCGTATTAATACTACACCAATTAGCTGATACGCATTTAAAGATATATATATAACAACTTCAATTCAAGAAGGCAAATGGCAGGTAACACTTGCAATGCATGATTTGTTTAAAACATCCTTACTAGAACATTTTCACGGTTGGTTTTGTTATTGTTGTTTCCATAGTAGGATCGTATCAAAATATCGGCAATGGTTATTTTATCTGCTGATTGACCAAGTATGGATACTATAGCTGCTCTAGGAATCAAAAAATACAAATCTTTAAAACATTGCGTTCATCAGCTATATTATGGTAGGTTATGTTTGTAATTAATCGGCAGTTCGAGTGGATGTTAATAAGCAACTGGTCCATAACTGCCAATTACAGAAATTGCGAGGGAATTGTCACACACGCCAAGACGTTTCGCACATCGAAATTTCATACCGCCAGACAACAGACCGACAATGGAATAAGAATTTCTTTAAGATATTTTGCCTAACCAACATGCCTGCAGTGTGGATGTCTTCACGAACCATTTTTTTTTTCGAATTTGATAACGACTTGGAATCTAGCATCTATCGCGAGAAATGGTGTTACTACAGCAGCGGTGATACAAGTGGTAAGTAGATCTACTACATGGTGCTTCTTGTCACTAATTGTGGCCGGGAAAGAGCAGGTGATTATAAGTATCTTCCATGGCCGAGAGTGTAAGATAGGTTTATTCCGACCCGAACGTAGGGTGTTTTGTGGAAACGAGGTTTCAGTTAAACCATATATTATTTTTGGCTAGTTGCCTTGCCCTTATTGTTTCGTTTGTATTTTCAAATCTCGGTCTGACCAATGGTCAATATCTAAAGAATTCTAAGAATCCGAAAATACTTGCCTCATTTCTTTTTCAAATGTATTGCGTTCATGAGCTATGATTTGGTAAGTTGTGTTTGTAATTGATCGGCAGGTCGATCGCATGTTTCATAATCGACTGGTTTTCAACTGTGAATTACAAATATTAAGTGGTATTTGTCACACACGCCAAGACGTGTCGCACGTCGAAATTTCATAATGCGTGACAACAGACCGACAATGGAACACGAATATCTAATGTGTTTTTATTTACCACCATGCCACCCTATGCTATAGCTATGAATGGGTGATTGAAATCGAAGCTTGACAGTATGTTCGTATTTAGCATATATCTAAACCAATATTTATGTAAATATGTATTTATACTGCTTTAATAACCAATAATCTGTTATATTTTAAAGGCAACTTTTATTCAAATAACAAAGCTACCTCCCTTGATATTGTTTCTGTTCAGAGGTAAGTTAACATCAGTTTGCTTTAATCAGATGGCAATCCTTACTTGTAGACAGCGAAATAATGTAAACTCTTTGACCATTAATAATCTCATTAAAGTCATATCGCATTAAGCGTAATGTCGTGAAGCGAGTATTGGCTATATCTCATATAAAATTGTTTCAAAGAGACTGCTTTGACCCATAGTTTTGGTTAATTGTAGACATAAATAATATACTTGCACAACATTTAATACAAAACTTCAAACGTTAGTTATTTGTTTAATGTTATATTTCTATATTTATCTATATTGACTTCTATCATGCTTTCAAATTACTCTGTCTAGCACAATGCTTTGATTCGAGGCCCTGATCGAAATCTGTGATGGCTCATAGTCTTGGTATTTCCCCCAAATGAAAGTCCGTGTTAAACAAAATAATTAGGCATGTAGGGTTAAAAAAGAGGGAATTGTATTCCACCACAAAACCGCAGTAAGACAGAGGCTATTTTTTCAAACAGGAAACAAAATATAAATAACATCAAAATCTGCTTTTTTAAGATGGTATCAGGCAGATAAATTTTATTATCAACATTCCTATTCTAAAACCAGGAACTTTCTCCATGCAACATGTAATTTATTTCTAGAGGAAATGCTATAAAATTTGGGAGGTTTTTGCCTTTAGATACAGGACTTTTTTTCCATGCCATTGCCAATCAAGAGCATCACATTTTATTATATGTTTTCGGTGGTTTATAGAAATTCATCAGTGAAATAAAATTAATGTTTCACTGTTTGAAACAGTGAAATATAAAATTGATATTTTCACTGTTTGAAAAATTAAGCCCGCTCTCAGTTCCAAACCAAACGTCAGAGCACAAAGGGCCTGGCCCCAGTATCACGAAAGAACTCAAACTCAACCTCAAACTCAAAATTTGACTTGAGACTTTTTTGTGGACTCAATTTGGTGATCACGAACTAATTTGAGACCATTCTCAGCCGAGTTTTAAACTCAGTATCAACTTTATTGATCCTCATTAGAGTAAGCGGTTATTTTCCGCTAAATACTCTTCAAATGGAAGATGGACGGCGAGCTTATGTCAACATCTGGGCACAATGTCAACGACGTAATTTCAGAAATGATGTTACGTGCGTATACAATTTTGCGCGTTTTTCTACAGAAGTGTAATTAAATGACTTTTAAATCTAATTTCGGGCGTGAAATATGTCTTTTGGTGCTCGTTCCTTGGAAATTATTACGATCTTGCACTGAAACAAACATTTATCTTCTATTTATTTAATTTGTTGCGATTTCCATTATCACGCATCATCAACAAAACAATTACCAGTCCTGTTGTACGGAGACACCTTATCAAAGGAACAGTATCCCTTCGAAAACACACTTAAGCGTAATTATCCATTTCCACTACCCTGAACCCTCTGCCACCTGTATCATTACTTTCCGGCAGATACCTCTTTAATTACTCTGATACAATCAAAACTTTGAAAATTAAGTGTTGATGAACTGGGTTGGTTTTAACACGTGAGTTAAATTTTGTAACTTTATTTTTTGTGTATTCGTTTTGTTAAATAATGCCGCTTTTATGAATGTTTCATAACTGGGCGTGTTACCCGTTTTTTAATTAATCTTTAGAGATGTAACTTATTTTTATAAATAAGACGATAAATGTTGTTTAGGATGAAACGTCTGTGTATCTTAGATGCTTAATTATTAGCTTTTGTTATCAAAGAAACAGCTTTATGACATGTTTGCGTGTCTTTGGTTGATAATACACCGGTTTATTCTTTCTGTACGTTATTTCTGCAATAGATCAGGTTTGGACGAAAACCTTTAGTCATTTTTCACTATATATTACGCACATGTTAAAATGAGTTCGATATGACCTATGATTCAAACATTTCAGTACATACAATGCAAGTCATATTATGCAATAATAAAACCATACAATAACATTCAAGTTATACATTCTTAACATAAAAAAATGTTTTAATCATTGTTAATTATACAATAAGACCAATTTGAATTAATTGCTTTATTTTCATCCAATTATTTTAAATGGGGGCGGAGATGAAGTTTAATTTTTCTTAGATGACTGTTTTTCTTTAAATATGAGTTGAAAATTCAGCAATAAATAAATAGTCGCCTAAGATATAAAAAACCCATATCAATTTCAAATAAACCACAAACATTTTAACTCCTAACATAGCAAACCAGAATGACAAGCGTTTGTGAAATAGTTTTCTAAACTTACACAAAATATAGTTAACAATATATTAAAGAATACTTTAAGAATTGCATATTTTGATAAAATGTCATAACCCTTCCCCCTTTGTAACTATACTATAACTACGTATACATGTTATCATATATTCATTACTGAGAAACACAAGGAGGCGATGCATTCTTATAGACATTAAGTACCACATATTTTCATGATATCCTCAGAACAACAAGGATACAAGAGGTCAAAAAGCATGGACCGTAGAGGTCATGAATGGTTTATCATGACATCTCTCTTCCTTGCAAATATACTTCTTATCAATTCATTAATACAAGCAACTGGTCACAGATAAAATCGGGCAAAGAAGCATATGCTCGAATAATATGCTCGAAATGTACAATCTGTTACATGTACAAAAGAAACAATACCACAGAACTGTTACTACGACACGATCTCCCATTGAGACCTTGTGCAATACTGAAATCGTGATAACGTGATGGTCGTTTACTATTTCTCAAAACTCGTTGACCTACGACTTTTATACGGGAAAATGAAGCCGCGGTAGGGAGACATATAATGTCTTTATTTGCAGTGCACGGATTGCCGCAACAAATTGTTGCCGGTAACATGCCGTTTAACAGCGAACACACGTGCTGGAATATCGGAACTCGCCGCTCACTGCATGCGATTATTCTTTTGCACAAATACTCATGAGTAGGCGACCACGAGATAAAATACCAATGTAATCAGATCTCTTGCAATCGAAAGTGTGTGAAAATACCCACGAACAGTTTTTGAAATGCCAGGAAAGTGAAAAAATGATTCTATGACAAAGGTGCGAAACCTCCGAGTGTACTAAACCCTAGAGAAAATGTCCTATACTTATTACTGGGAACACAAAAAGGCGATGCATTCTTAAAGACAGACTATTTCATGATATTCTCGTAACAACAAAGTTACAAGAGGTCAAGAAACATGGACCATAGAGGTCATATGTAGTTTATCATGAAACATGGACCATAGAGGTCATATGTAGTTTATCATGAAACATGGACCATAGAGGTCATATGTAGTTTATCATGAAACATGGACCATAGAGGTCATATGTAGTTTATCATGAAACATGGACCTTAGAGATCATATGTAGTTTATCATGAAACATGGACCATAGAGGTCATATGTAGTTTATCATGAAACATGGACCATAGAGGTCATATGTAGTTTATCATGAAACATGGACCATAGAGGTCATATGTAGTTTATCATGAAACATGGACCATAGCGGTCATATGTAGTTTATCATGAAACATGGACCATAGAGGTCATATGTAGTTTATCATGAAACATGGACCATAGAGGTCATATGTAGTTTATCATGAAACATGGACCATAGAGGTCATATGTAGTTTATCATGAAACATGGACCATAGAGGTCATATGTAGTTTATCATGAAACATGGACCATAGAGGTCATATGTAGTTTATCATGAAACATGGACCATAGAGGTCATATGTAGTTTATCATGAAACATGTAGTATGAATTGTTAAGGCTCCATTCTTGTATGTTTGTCCAGAGTTTGTTCTAAAACAGTAACTCAACTGTTGTGCAAAAAGTGCATCTTTGATTCATATTACTTACCATCAACCGAAGAAACTTATGTAACGGGAAGTGAAATATGTATATTGAAACACCAGAATTAGTTGATTATTTTTAAACAGTGCTTGTTTACTCGATGTTTAAATAAGTGATAATATAAAATGTTTTACCAGCAAAATAGACTAAAACAGTTATATGCTTACTTTATGTTAGTTTTAGAGAATATTACGCTGACAAGTAAACTATTCAAACAGCGAGCTGAATTGTTTTGTTTTTTTCAGATGCAAGTTATATTTCTAAAATAGTTCCTGATTTACTTTTACATCTTTGGGGTTGTTTTTGTTTTTGAAATTGCATTACTTTAAGATTAGGAGAGTAATGCATTGACCTATCTCGAGGTTAATTATAGTAACGATGTGTTTACCCTCAGATCTATCGATTATTTCAGATGGCTCATGAATGCGTCGATTTTACGATTATTGTTTTTTTTTTAGTTTACAAACAATTATAACTCTTGTGTCTGATACATATGTTTTTGTGTCATCGATTTCAAAATCGTTGTCTCATTAAGGTTTTTGCCAAGTATAACACTGAATGAATTGTCATCATCTGACTCTAAGCATTTTTAATTTCCGTTCGAGTATCACTCACGCCTCATAATTCGTTCATCTCTTTTTCTACTAATTTTTATACATAGATTTATTTTAAAACCTATATATTTAATCTGGTCTTAATAAGAAGTGCATGGACATGACGCCAAACGCCTCATTATATATATATTTAGATGAAGTGCTTTACTTTATTTTCATTATATTCAGCCCGCTCCGATTGGCTTGTACCTTTTCAATTGCAATTACTTATAAGTGTTGGGACATAAAAAATCTTCTTCGCTTGTTTCGCCGAGTATGAAAGCAGACATGTTTCTCATTTAATTCAGCTAATTTGTAATTGTGTTTCGTTACAAGACGGTCAGAATAAAACACCTGTGCCAATTTTTTCTTGAAGTTAGAAAATTGAAACACAGAGCTCTATACTTCACCACAAACCCATTATTATTATTATTATTATTGTTATTATTATTATTATTATTATTATTATTATTATTATTATTATAATTTATCCTCACCTGTTAATCCATTTATTTTACACATTTGTTTCACATGGAATAGGTAAGTAATTTCATCTAGTGATAGAAAATGATTACTCTCACAATGATAAGTATTTATCCAAATTCACTTACTTCTGATGTGATTACATAACAGCCATCTTATGATTTGACTGAGGTGTTATCCAACTTGATTCACACACCGAGATGAAAACAGTATATCAAATTCCTTCGGTGGACCGCTGCTGTTCATGGCAGTTCCAAACAATAAGTTCTACCAAGAAGGCGTATATTTGGAACACTTTTGCTGCAGATGAGAGGCGATTTATCTATAGAGCAATTAGAAGCAGAGAAAAGGTAAAAACCATCGTGTTTTGTCGCAAGATGAGTCACTAATGTAAAGGTGCAAGTCTAAGCGTACAGTGATAATTTCATAAAGTGTTCTTACTTTTTTTCAAACTAGCACCTGATGGGCCAAAAATCCACAGTTAGATTCATATTCGGATGCTCAATGTACATGTCGCTATACTGCCATCATGTTACTCTAGCTATCTACAGTTCAGCTGTATGTTAAGCAACTTGTGATTTCATCGTTTATAAAGAGCAAAAACATTTTTTGTGAGGCTAATATACCAAGTAGTGTTAACGCTACATTGTCGATGGGAAGTAAGAACATTAATACTTTTAAAACAAGAAATTATAGTTTTCTTTGCTACTGTGTATATATTTTCTCTTTTTTTTGTCGAATCTCGGTCTGACAAAGTGTCGATTTCTAGAGAATTCTAAGAATCTGACAATATTTGTATTATTTCCTTTTGAATGTATTGAGCTCATCGGTTGTTTTATTCTTTGTTCAGTGTGTAATTGATCGGTGGGTCAACGGCATGTCACATAAGCAATTTTCCTAAACTGCTAATTACAGATATGGCGAGGGATTTGTCATACACTCCAGAAAGTGTCGCGCACCGAATATTCATAAGGCCAGTCGAAAGACCGACAACAAATTAAGAGTTTTCTAAATATTTACCATACCACTAGTAAAGAACACGTTTGTAAATGAATTGGTTTTTATCCATTTCGAAGAAAACTGTGAAAATAGCTAGATATTTCAAAACTGCAATAAAATTAAGAAACTCTACCCTGAGGATTTACCTATTCCTTAAATATTAAATATATGTTTTTATACGTACAATAATTTGACGACGGGCAATTGAAGCCACAACATTTGGTTGTGAGTTTAGAATGCCTCAAAGCGTTCTGTTGTAGTGCCACAAAGTTGATTATGGTTGCAAACAGTGAAAATAGTTTTGTATGTGTCCTTTCCAGTGTAAAATAGGGGAATGCAGTACAACTGTATTTTATGGGGCACTAATAAGAGAAGTTAAAGGCATTGCGATATGTTGTTTCTTATTGAATCGATTTGGTGGACGCGTTTGTTACATAATTCTTGTCATTGACAACTTCGTTTCCAGTTCAACATCAAAGTTTATTGGCAAAAGCGGTATACACATGCATTGGCACTGCACTTTATTCATTGACACCACAACGTTCACCAAACGATCGTAGTGCACCATGTTAATCTACTTTAGCTCTATAATTTGTATCGTATGTGATGGAATCGCTTAAGATTAAGGAACAATAACACTTTTCATGGAATTCCCGATTTTAGATTGTCACCATCTAACTCTAGCAAGATAACATTCAAGTTCTAGATGATTTGTTTTCGTTTTAACTATTTACATTTTACATAGAAAATCATATGTGGAACTCTAAAACAAGCACTTTGTTCGTCGGTCCTGTCCACTTAGGTATGGTGATTATTAAAAAATAAGATTCACTTCACATCTAAACTGCAAACAATACCCCGTTTATATATTCTACAAATTATTTTACTTTTTAGTGTTTACCATAACGTTTTGGAATGAATTGAATGAGACGTGAAGCTTAATTACACGTTATTATTATTATTATTATTATTATTATTATTATTATTATTATTATTATTATAAGTAGTAGAAGTAGTAGTAGAAGTAGTAGTAGTATTGTTATTTGTAGTTGTATTCCTTACCTGCTGTATCCATTCAATTTACAGACTGGTTTAAGATGAATTCGATGAGTAGTACTATGAAATCACAATAATAACACTTTAACAAAACAAAACACACTAACATAAATATGTCTAGCCCCAATAATGCGCGTATAGGGAACTTTTTTACATTTGGATATTCATTTTGTTCCCTAAATGCAACATTTCGACTGATCCATACCAGTGTAAAATATTTTCTTCAACTATAACTCTACAATATTTAACACTCTATTGTTAAAAAAAAACCCACAAAAGTTACACATATTTTTTTTTAGCCAATACCTTTCTCTTATAACACTTAAGTGTTTCATGAAACGATCTGTCAACAACGCATCGCCATTTTTAAACTATCTGGCAGGTGCCCGTCAGCTTTTCGCTCAATATATTTAGCGCTGGGATCTGTCATTCTAGAAAAACAACAAGTGGAATATGGACGCGTAGAATTGCCAAATCAAAAATCGTCAAAGACTCTGAAGCGGCTGTTTATATGGACTGAAATATGTCCAACTCCACCTATTAATTATGTGATTACATTACAGACATTATATGGTTTGATTGAAGTGTTATGCCACCCAATTCACAGAGATGAAAACAGTATACCAGATTCCTTCGGTGGACCGCTTCTGTTCATGGCAGTTCCAAGCACTTGGCTCAACCTCTACCAAGATATTTGACTTAAAACAATGCTACAGATGAGATCCCATTTATCAATAAAAGAGAAGAAGCAAAAACAACCGAGAAATTGTCTTGTTTTGCCAGAGGTTGAATATAAAAATGTAAAAATGTATGTCTATACGTATAATTCTTTAAGCTATCACTGTAGGGGCCAAAACCAACAACATCCATGCTCATTTGCTGTTGAACAGAATAATATTCACTGTAAAAGTCGCTATACTGCCACCATAGTACTAAATCGTTTCATAGTTCAAAAGCATGTTGAGTAGCTTATGAAGAATTCATCACCCTATCGTGTTAATACTACCTTAGTGATAGGAAGTTCATGAACAAAAATAATACATTTTAATACAAGCAAGTAACACACTAACATGTGTGAAAAAACCCCAGTTAAACCATATTTTCATCTTAGTTACTTGGTGTGTCCTTGTTCTTTCGTTTATATTTTCAAATCTCGGCCTGACCAACGGTCAATATCTAGGGTATTTTAAGAATCAGAAAATATTTGTCTTCTTTCTTTTTGAATATATTGCGTTCATTAGCTATGATTTGGTAAGTTGTGTTTGTAATTGATCGGCAGGTCATCGCATGTAACATAAGCAACTGCCAATTACAGATATTGCGAGGGATTTGTCACACACGTCAGAACGTTTCGATGTCGAATGTTCATAATGCCAGACAACAGACCGACAGTGAAGAAGAATTTCTAAGATATTTACCAGCATACCACAGTATGCAGCAGTTATGAATGGGTCATTTAAATGGAAGCTTCAATTGGCAGTATGTTCGTATTAAGCACATTATGTAAAGCAAAGCTACATCCCCTGATATTGTTTCTTCTGTTCAGAGGTAAGTTGAGATTATTTTGCTTGAATCAGATGGCAATCCTAACTTGTAGACAGTGAACTAGTTTCATAAAAATCATATCGCCCTTAGCGTAACGTCGTGAAGAAAGTATGGGCTATGTATGTATATATATGTATTTTAATGAAATTACTTGACCCATACTTTTAGTTAACTGTATACGTATCCAAAACACTTGCACATCAATTAGTACAAAGCTTATAACGTTACTTATTTGTTTACTGCTATATTTCTATATTAACCTATATTGGCATCTAGCACTCCATGACACTATGTTATCATTCGAGGCTCTGGTCGAAATCTGTTATGGCTGTGATGGCTCATTGTCTTAGTATTTCCCCCATATAAAGTCCGTGTTAAACAAAACAATTAAGTATGTAGAGTAAAAGAAGAGGGAATTCATATTCAAACCTAACAACCGCAGTAAAACTTAAGCTTTTTTTCAACAGGAAACAATAAATGCAAATAATATATCAAAATCTACCTTTTTTAAGTTTGTATCAGGCAAATAAATTTTATTATCAACATTCGTTTTCTAAAACCGGGAACTTTCTCCATGCATAGCATGTTGTTTATTTCCACAGGAAAAGGCAATAAAATTTGGGAGGTTTTTCCTGAGCTACAGGATTTTTTATCCTCATATCAAAGGAAGAGTACCCCTGTACACTTTAAAGCCTCATTACCCTTTTTCACTGCAGAGGTTCCGCTGACACTTGTATCAATACTTTCCGACTATTTCCGACAAATACATCTTAAATATTTCTGAGTCAATCTTAACTTTGAAACAAAACCAAAAATGATGATAAAATGGGGGGTTTTTACACATGGAGATAACTTTTGTCATTTTAAGCTTTTGTGTGTTCGTTTTTTTCTTCGCATTTAGGAAGCTTTCATAACTGGGCGTGTAATCCGTTTCTTGATTATTCATTACAGATGTATCCGAGTTTTATCAATTAAAGCAATATATTTTGTTTAACAACAATTTTCTGTATATCTTTGATGATTAAGTTTTGTTGTTGTTATCAAAGACACAGCCTTATCACATTTTTGCGTGTCTTTTGGTTGACAATAAAGCAAAACTATTCTTACTGAACGTTATATCTGCAATAAAGGATAGAAGAAAACCTTTATTCATGATCACTTTTAATATGTACCAAACATGTTAGAAATAGTTGAATACGACCTATGATTAAAAACACAACAGCAAATCAACGGTTGTAAAAAACGTGCATCTTTGATTTATGTTACGTAACAACAACCGAAGAAACCTTTGAGACGGGGAAGTGAAATATGTGCAACGTAACATCAGAATTAGTTAATTATTTGTTAACAGAGCTTGTTTATTCGATGTGTAAATAGTTGATAATAAAACATCCTCTGAAATGTCTTGATCATATCTTGTTTTATTTTATTTAATTCAACAGGGAAAGAAGAAAATGGTACCTATAAATTATTCCTGTATGAGTCGAAAAGATACATATTTTTGGTATATCGTTTAAGTAAACATGTTGTTATATGACCATGAAAACTACAGGGGTAAGCTCAGTAACAACTCGTAAGCTATTTAGTGGCACAGGACTCAGGGCCTAATATACACTCACAAAAAACATAAAACATATACATTTAGATAGCATTAATAATAAAAGTTTGGGTTACCATATCGACCTTAATGACAGTGTTTTTTATTCCTTTTTAGTTAAAATAGATAAAAATACCTTTCCATAATTTAATATGATAAATTGAAGCGGGAACATTTTTAAACAGTTATTGGGTGAAAATTAACAGACACACGAGATATGATGATATCTCATGCGGGGACATTTACGGGACTGTAAACTATTCCTAATTTGTTACGACAAATACTATTTTGTATCACGCACCAATGTTCATCGTATATTTCGTTCGTCTCATTTTCTACTTGTTTAAATGTCGAGTAAAGCCATGATTTAATTGGAATTGTACATTTAATTTTCTGTTCATGAGTAGTGCATTGAGATGACGCTTAGCGCCCTTTTATACATGTTAAGATGATTTTTTTACTCTATAATTCATTTCCTTTAGCCTTCTCTGATTTGCTTGTATCTTAAAAATTGCAATTATTTATAAATGTTTGGACATAAGTAATATTCTTCACTTGTTTCCCCGAGTATGAAAGCAGACATGTTTCTAATTTGATCTACATAATTGATAATTGTGTTTCGTTACAAGCAACCAGAATAAAACACCTGCGCCATTTTCTTCTTTAAAATTAAAGACTTGAAACACAGAGCTCTATATTTTTATTCGAATAGTGGTAGTTTTGTTGCTCTTTAATGGAGTTGAGTTGTCCTTGTTGTATCAAAACATGTGTACGTTCTTGATGTCCCAGTAATTTTTTTTCTATTTCTAATATAACAGCAATTACGCGATAATATTATGAAAACTACAGGGACAAGCCCAGTTGGCAGAAAATCAAATGTTTACCCTGTTTAGATGCACAAGGCAAGGGCCCAAATGACAATGAACTAGAGACACAAGCGAATCAACACCACATATACAAATACATACACCGCAAACAGACCTATTATCATTATTATTATTATTATTATTATTATTATTATTGTTGTTGTTGTTGTTGTTGTTGTTGTTGTTGTTGTTGTTGTTGTTGTTGTTGTTGTTGTTGTTATTATTATTATTATTATTATTATTATTATTATTATTATTATTATTATTATTATTATTATTATTTAGCCCCACCTTTTTAATCCATTTATAATACACATTTGTTTCACATGAGATCGGTAAGTAATTTCATCTTTCATCTTTGAATACTACAAAGTATTTATCCAACTTCACATGTGATTACATAACAGCCATCTTGTGATTTGACTGAGGTCTTATCCCACTTGATTCACCGAGATGAAAATCAGAATATCAGTTTCCTTCGGTGGACCGCTTCTGTTCATGGCAGTTCCAAACACTTGGCTCTATCAAAAAGGCGATTAGTTGGAACACGTCTACTGCAGAATTGAAGCGATTTATCTATAAAGCAAAATGATGCATAGACAAGGGGGAAATCGTCGTTTTGTCGCTAGTTGAGTTATAAATACGAAGGTACAAATCTACACGTACAGAGATAATTCCAAAGAGTGTCCTTACTTTTTAAAACTAGCACCATAAGGGCCAAAACACAACGGTTGGGTTATACATGTACATTGAGTGTTCTTACTTTTTTTCAAACTAGCACCTGATGGGCCAAAAATCCACAGTTAGATTCATATTCGGGCGCTCAATGTACATGTCGCTTTACTGCCATCATGGTCCTCTAGCTATTAACAGTTCAACTGCATGTTGAGTAACTTATGAAGATTTTATCGTATATAAAGAGCAAATACAACTCTAGTGATGCTTATATAACGAGGAGCCTAAACGCTACGTTCAAAAACATATATAATGTTTAATACAAGCAAGCAACAACGTATGTTTGTTCTTATATAAATAGAAAACAAAAACAACAACAGTTAAATCATATTTTAATTTCGGTTACTATGTGTGTCCTTGTGGTTTCTCCTGTTTTAACGAATCTCAGTCTGTCCAAGTATTGACATCTAGGCAATTCTAAGAATCAGGAAATATCTGTCCTCTTTCTTTTTGAATAGTTGTAGTCCATCGGCTGTTTTGTGGTACGTTTAGTTTGTAATTGATCGGCGGGTCGACGGCATGGAGCATAATCAACTGTTTCTAAACTGCCAATTACAGATATGGCGAGGGGTTTGTAATACACGCAAGAAAGTGTCGCACGCCGAATATTCATAAGGCCAGTCAATAGATCGACAACGAATTAAGATTTTTCAAAGACTCTACCATACCGCTACCAAAGAACACGTTTGCCCCAGTTATGAATTGTTTCTTATCCGCTTCAACGAGAACACTGTATAAATATAGCTAGATATTTCAAAACTGCAATGAAAAACTGTACCCTGAAATTCTAACCTTTTTCTTAAATATTAAATATATTGTTTCTATAATTTGCATACTGATATTAGCACCGGCGAACGGAGCCAAAACATTTAAGTTATGCGTTAAGAATTCACTAACGCGGGAGTATCTCGTTGAAAATGGTCAAAACAGTGAGTATAATCTCTTTTGTGTTTGCTGCAGTGGTTTATACGAATTTAATCGTGGAATGTAGTAGAAATATATTTTATGGGGCACTAATAGGATAATTAAATGGCGACCAGTGGTTTTTATTGAATGGATTTGGTGGACTCGTTTTTTTACGTAATTCTTTTCAGTGACAACTTCCTTTTCAGTTCAAGGTCAAAGTATATTGGCAAAAGCGTCATAGAATTTGGTTCAAAATTGTCATGTTCAAATAACATAAACATTCACTTTATGATGAATACCCTTACAGTTATTTTTAGTGAAGTTGCAGACCTATTATTTGTTAAGCATGTCATAAAAAACTCATGTTTTGAAAAATGTATTATAACTGATTTCGTTCACAAAACGCAAATGATAATGTTAAAGTACCACTTAACTGGAGGATTTTAAAAATCATTTCGTTCAAATTCGTTCAAATATTTGCTTATTTTAATCAAGATAAAAATGAGTAGGCTGCAAACTTAAACCTCAGGTATGATTTCAATGAGTTTATTAATATTTTTGGAGACCTAGTTAACCCAATAACATACGATGAAATTTACAAAACAATTACTTTGCTCAAGAAGTGTAAATCTCTGGGGAAATTTATTGAAGATTGTGCTATTTTGGGGGTGATATATGACAAAGATGTTCAATAGCATTTTAATTCCGGATTCATCCCGATATTTTTAGACTTAGGGTTGTATCTTACAATGGCACAATAATTCATAAGTTTGATGTTAAAAATTATAGAGGAATAATTCTGCTATTTTCGAAACGTTTTACATTAGTACCAAATGCGAATGTCAAAATTGTGTGAAGAAAATAATGTTTTTTCTGACGCACAATTTGGTTTGAGAAGAGGTCGGTCTACAGTTGATGCAATTTATTTTCTTCATCCAATTGTTCAAAATATGTTAACTTAAACAAAAGTTTATATTGCTGTTTTATTGACATGAAACGTTGTTTTGATTCCATATATCTCAATGCGCTATGGTTGCAGTTGCATATATCGAATTTAAATGGTAAAATGTTACGTATAATACGCAACATATATAACATATTATAATAGTCAGTTTATTCTTGTGCATAACACTTTACTAGTAATATAGATTACTTAAATATCGCAGTTGGCCTTAAAGCAAGGGGCGATTATGTGCCCGCTTGGAATTATGTTTACAAAATAGATGTGGGTTAGGTATGCAGGATATATGTTTAATTTTCTTATTATTTGCCGATGATGTGGTTTAACCTAAAAAACAAACAGATGATTTTCAAATGTCACTAGGTAGATTACATAGTTACTGAAATAGCTGGGGCTCAGCACTTCGCTAAACATAAATTGTATTTTCCCAAAAACGCAAGAAATATAATTGGATATAATTATGTAAATGAGCAATTGCAAATTATTAACAAATGTAACTGCTTGGATGTCACATTGAATTACACTGGTAATTTTAATCTTAATAACCAAACTCTCTATGGTCAAGGCTTTAAAACACAGAATACTTTGTTGTCAATATAAACGAAGGTCAGCACTAATATAGGTATAATATGCTTTGTTTCATCCATTATTACACACTGGTGTGAAAGATGGAGATTAACAATATCCTTACAGTTAGAGGGGATACATTGGAAATTTTGCAGACCTATACTTAGCTAAACATATTTCATTCATCAGCGTATACACACTGGTTAAGTAATGGTAAGAACCTTCTCACATGGTATTGTTTATATTGTGTGTGGTGAAATGCTTTACAGATAAACGAAAATCATTTTATTTGTATTTTTAAACAACGTCTTATTGAAGAATATTTACAGAACAGAACAGAACAGAATGTTTATTATCTCATGCATATACTGGATATCGATAAATCAATAGAAAATTTAAGCATGACAACAATGACAAAGAACTGTTAATAATAATGGTACTTTAACTGTTAATAGAAAACTCAAAACCTCATTTGAATTTGGATCGAATTTAGACAATATCGCGTCAAGAAATTATACAATTGTTATTCTAAAATTACGTATTTGATCTCATAAAATAGGAAAACATACTGGTAGATATGATATACTTAAACGAAACTTGCGTCATTGTCAACTTTGCGATCAAAAGAGTTAGAAGACGAGTAGCATTTTATGTATAACTGTACACTAAATGTTATGTTAAGACAAAATTATATTAAACGTTATGATAGATATAGACCCAGTATGTTTACCTTAAACAGCTGTTTAATACAGAAAAAAATCTGCGCATTTATGTTAAGTAAATATACATCGGAAGCATTTAAGATTCGATATACTTTATTGATTGATATATAAACAAGATTATTAATTGGTACATTGATAAGTAGCTTTTTATGTTAACATAATTTATGTTTTACACTCATGTTAAGATATTTAATACAATATTTGTCATGTTAGTAAATCATATGTTGAAAATTATTGTTCAGACATGCATATGTATACGATAGGCAAATGATAGTCTTGTACTAATTTCGATTATTTGCAATTGTGCTATGTTCAGTTCATCCTTTTTATGTCAATAATATAAATCGCTAATGCATAGTATAGTTGTTATATTGATATATGTAAATGTAAATGAAACAGACAAAAATGTAAGTTTACGTGCCATAAAATGTTATGTTCTGTTCTGTTCTGTTCTATACAATTGACCATAGTTCCAAAACATAAAAGAAATTAATTGGTCAATGTAAATATCGACTTATGCACCTTTCCAAAACCATAATTGTGTTTACTGTTGTTCCCAAACAACCATGTTATAGAAATGTTCAATGATGAGACTGCTCATTAAATGGTAATTTGTATTTGTACCAATTTGAAAAATTATAACTCTGTAACACATAGTTCACAAGTCACCTCCCATCAAATTTCTTCTAGTATTTCAGAGAAACAAATATGACCTGTGAGCATCCTACTTTACCTTATATACTGTATGTGCATAGTTAAACACTTGACATTTAACATCGCTTTAACTGATCTAGTTCTTGCTGTAATGCCGCTTGTTTTGAAAATTCAAAACAAAAAAGTGAAGTATAACTATATATTCAACCACACTCGGTATAAACCAAAACCATTTATTAGACGACAAAAATAGGAAACAATGTAATATTATCGACAAAAGCTTGCTTCATTTAGTTATCTGGATAAAAAAAATCAAACAATTCTATTCTATAACCGGAAACATTCTCCATGCATAAAACTTATTTATAGTATCGGAACACCTCGGTCATCTCCGCCATACGACGAGACACCGAAGTATGCCGGTGCAAGTATTCAAGATAGTAAAAGAAGTTATTGAAATTACTTACTTGTTAAATGTAAAAAAATTCTTACATTGTTCACAGTCCATATACATCTGAGGTTGTCTCGAAAGAAAATGCAGAGATGCTGCAATTACTATTCGACTCATTCATTTGGAGAAGAATTACATTACAGTACTAGCCAACGTTCTTATACGAATAAACAATTACCGATGAACATGTACAAGGACGTTATAACAACTGATCAAACCCGGCATACAAAAGCCTAATTACCCGTGCCTCATTACCAAAGTTCCCCGACACCTGTATCAATACGTTCCAGCAGATACCTATAACCTTTTTAACGATTGTGATACAAGCAAACTTTTGAAATAATTAAAATGAAATGAAAAAGAAAATACTTCATTTTACCTCACACATCAAGATAACACTGCATTTTTATTCGTTTCTTTCGTTATTGCCCATGCATTCATGAATATTCACTAATTGGGCAAGTTTTTTACCGATTTTTTCTCGCATAAACATTTAGGTGTATCTAAGTTTTATAAGTCTGTATATCTACGATGCTTAATTAAAATGTCTTTTCTTTGCTTTATGAATGTTTTGCGTGTCTATTTGTTGTTAATATAGCAAACTATTTCTCCAACTGTTATCTTTGCAATACATCAGGTGTATGTGAATAATTCACAACGACACGTGTCTTCATGCCAACGACCGAAGAAACACTCGAATAACATAAGCGGGAGGAAGTCACGGGTGTGCAAAACAATATAAAACGATTAAATTATATTGAGTAGAACAGAACAAAACAGAACGTTAATTCAACTTATGCATATATAGCTCATTGTTATAAACACAAAAATAAATACACATATTAAATAGTGCATGCATGAAAGAACAACATTTAGCAGTATTTGTGTGTACTTTATGGATATAATTTGCTAATAACAGCTCCTGTAGTATAATATAAAATAATTTGGTCATAGTTTTCTCCAATATGTTTTTAGAAAGCAAACCATGAAGAAAACGCTAAATATAAAGTGTTCGTACGAGCATTGAATCTTTCAGAATGCGTTTGTGTTTTGATTAATTGCCCTAATAAAATTTATAAATAAGACCAAATTGAACTTCTAGACTTAAGTAATGAATCAATTTATACAAATGTAACTCATTTGTGAACGCAGATCCAAGACCAAATCCATTAAAAAGCAACAAAACTAGACCATTCGTCGAAAAAAGTAACCTTTAAAGTACCGAATCTTATAAATACGAAATAAGAACTTGTCTAGTACGGAACCCCACGAAATAAATAAAAGCAAAGCGGGTAGAAGTGTCACATTAGATACCATATTGGCTTTTAGGTTGGTATGGTTGATTAACGTTTTAAAGAGAAAATCCTTACAATTACTGTTCGAGGTTTATAATGAATAAAGAAATTCTATCACAGTCAGTACATCGCACACGACCTATTTAGCCAGCTGTTGCTAAATATAATTTGTCTAATTAGCTCGGCCCGTTATCCGAGTTCCATTTGGACGTATCAGCATGTTCGCACCTGGGAAAGCGTGGTCCGTTTAAGCGCCATGTCGACTTCTCCTTGGGGATATAAAAATCTCTAATGAGGTGTACTTCACGCGTTACATTGGCAGCTCATACATTGGGTTTATTTCTTTAACTTAATTTCACGTAGTTGTATCTATGGGAATAAACCTGAGTACTGAATATGCAAACACTTCAATCCCACGGGTGACTCGAAATTGTTGACCTTTTTCAAGTAACAAAAGAAGAAATTTATACACGTACACCAACGCCAGCGCTCATGCGCGCTTATTAACCATTTTATGTGCACTATGATAATACTTGATAATTAACTTAATACGAAAATTCACCATATGGGTATTAGTTACTCAAACTCATTATTTTGAACATATGTTGCAGATGTGAAGCTCGATTAACTTCTTAGTTTGAAGTTATTTCTCTCAACCCATCCGTTTTGCCAGGTATTAATTTGGATATGAAATGTGCAAATATCTAAGACATACGTACTTTCAGCTGATCATCAAAGATGTTTTCAATTGCTTAGCATAGAATAAAAGTATTAATAAACAATGTAACTGAACACTGCGCAGAGGTTCAAGCGTTCTCTTTTTAAAATGGTACTCGCATTTATAATCAATACGACAAACATAAAATTTGAGGGATAAACCTTTAACTACTTACTAAATAATTCATTCATTGAAAATATCAGTTACTGATTTCAAGATTGCAACCGTGTATTTAATAGCTAAAACGTACAAATATTATATGACTGGTGGATTCTAAAAGATTTACGGAGATCAACGATCGTCTCCGTGAAAGCGTTCGGGTGATATCTGAAATGCACTTGACCTCATCTTCCATAATTATGAGATAGCGGTAAAATCAATATGGATGCAACCTTAAAGGAAGTATGTCAAGTTTCACATTTGAACCTGTTGATTTACTGACAAACCGCAGGGCAACGAGAAGTGAACATGAACTGATGAGTCTTTCGAACACTTTTGAATGCGATTTACTTGGACTTTCCCGAATATTCAAGAAAGTCAACGATATATTCGAGCTACTTCGAAACTGTCTGTTGCTCAATTTCATGCAGATCGATTCGGAAGGTAGTCGAGTCAGACAATACGTTTTTGTAGAACGCAAAACTGGACAAATCGCTTTGGCGTTTTACAAAAGAATATGCAGCGAGCGTGCCTGGCCTTCGGCCTTCCTTTCGTGGTTCACTATTGTTTTTTGAAAAAGAAGAAGAATCCAACCTTTATCATAAACATATACAATTCATTGAGTGTGAATCAAATTAATTTGAATGAATTTGTTGTTGTTCTTTTTAATGCGAATATAACTTAATATGTACAATCGTAGACTCAGCACAATATCTTTTGACGCTCACATTGTGAAATACGTACTCGGATGTTTGTGGCAACTTGGTCGTGTACATGTGCGTTTCTTGATAATGTATGAGATTATTTTCGATCTGGCCTTACAGCCAAATCACCACGTTTAATAGTATTGTGAATTATTTAAATAACTGTACAAAATACTATGGATAAAGGATTGAACCAGTTTACTGACACAGTACGCAGTGTTGCCGACCCTTTATTTCTAAAACATTAATTTTATAAATACTCCGACTTTCGAAACTGAAATTTATATGCAAAATGCAGAAGGGACAGGCTACCTTCTATGACTTACCATTGTACCATCAATAATGTGGTGGAGTGGGAAATACGTTCTAGCCATAGCAACTTAACCTTCTTTATATGACTTTAAACTGTGAAAGATGCAACAAAGGTGAACATTAGTGTGGCTTTCAAATTATGTTACAAAAACAGACGGGCAAGTAACGCATCTGTTGCGGGTTAGATAGGACCAAATACATTGACATAAATTTGGCTTCTTCACAAAAATGCAAATTTATTTCTGAAAATTGGAGAAAAAATCCCAAACCCGACATAACATTGTTGGATGGATAGTGTCAAAGAAATGGTCGTCTAAAACAATACATTTTCGTGTCGAACGTCTGGTTTGGATGCAAATATCTTTTTAACCAAATTCTATAAAAATCTTCATTTGAGAGGTTTGCATTACTCGGAAACAAACGTAAACATTTACGAAATAATACATATATAAGTGTGCTTACTGAGAAGTGCACCTAAAATAACCGTAAAACCTGACATTTTTTAAAGTTTGCAATCTGGCGATCACGTAATAATGTTAATACACCCATCCACGGTGCTTTCGTTTGGATTTACACAATCGTTAAGCTTAGATATCACACTCTTAACCATATCAAACTTCATCAATATTTATGCGAAAAGCTACAGAAACAAGCTCAGTAGCAAAATGTTTAAACATAAACCCGGTATAATGGCACTGGGTAAACGCCAAAGACATAGTACATAAAATCACAAACAAGAAACATGGAAGAACAGCACAAAACTCCCCAAGCAGCACAGTGCATACATAGTATTACATACTATATATATAAAAACAACTAGGTATGATTATCAAGAATTGTTAGGTACCCCCTTGGAACGGTCAGTAAAATGTAAATTTACTGGGTTTTTTAAACCAAATTAAATGCATAAACCTCACTCTTATCCAAACTATCCTAAATAAAGATAAAACACAAAAGGTAAATCTTATCAAAGTGTGCATTGACTTGAGGAAACTTAACAATAAAACAAATATTAATAAACTTTCTATGCAATTTGTACTTTCTATGCAATTCGTAACTGTACACTTCTACATGGAAAGGAATTAGTATAATCAATCACATTGCTTGTTTTCCAATCCATTTCATCATACAATTGTTGTACTGTTATTTTTGTATATATGAACTGAATAAAATATGTTTAAACTAACTTATAGGTAAACCCCAAGTACTTCTAAACTCACAACATGTCTACTCCGTATGGCAAACATAACATGACAAAACAGTGAAATATTAGTGTAAGTAAGTAAGTAAATTGTTTATTATAGTGGCATGTGTACATAGCATAAAAACATTCATGATGAATAGTTTTACATTTACACCCGGCATATCGGGCCTATAAGTCACCTATATATGGAGCATAATTTCATATAAAACATAAAGTGTATGTAACAGTGTAGATATACAAGCAATCGAGTACTATTTTACATAGCATCAATGACTGGAATTAAGACAACAATAATCAATGGTGTTCAGTGCAATTATTGCAAAATGATACATTTAAGTGATACATACATTGTACACAATGATTGTGTAAGAAATATTATAATTAAATAAAGATGTGTATGTGTACAATGTACATGTGATATCAACAGTGATAATACAGCGAACAAATTTATCAACACAGTATTTTATAAGAAATAAAGAGAATCTGGTCACACGAAATTTACAAAGCATTTAAGTTGAAAATTTATCTGCCGTTTGACTACATGGTGGTGAAACAGGTATTATATGGTGTTTTTTTTTCACAACCAACCATTACACAGTAATATTTCCATAAAAGGACGAATCCACATGCAATTAACTGTTGAATATCATTTTCTTCTTAGTCCTTAGCTTTGAAATTGATATATGTTTGTGAATTTGAATCTCGTAGAATATCGTTGAACAGTCTGCAAACATTGTATTGATGGACCACTATTCTGGATTCACTACTCAGAACAAGTTATAAGGATATATATATATCTACAAAACAGATTTCAAGCTGCCCGAAGACAAATATTCAAATAATTAAAACCCTCATTATAAAATAGGTTGCCTTAAAAATAATGACAGTATTTCCCTTATTCAAGTTCAAGAACAAACATATTTCTGTGTTACATGCTTCAATTACAAACCTCAATTCCAACTGGGACACATTTGAGAATCGTCGTAAATTTTAATATTAAAGCAATTGTCACTAACTCGAAATATTATCTGGTAAGGACTATAATTGGATGTATTTCAGCTTAAGTTAAGCTTAATTCATTGAACATTCAATCGATGAGTCTTTGCTCGATGAGTCTATGCTCAGCCTTGAATCGAAGTTAATTATCAACATATAAAAATTAAATACCTGAAATCTGTTCCATGATATGCGCATACTTTCGGTACAGCTTTTCAATATAAATTAATGCAGTTAAAACTTTAGGAACGAGCAAAGCGATCAATCTACTTTGATTCTGTTTAATACTACCATGATCAATGATAAAACACAAACAGAGACACACAAGAAGACACGTACAGTTCACGTGAATTGTAAAATACCGTTTATTTAAATAGTTTTGAAATTTTACCACCTAAAAACAGTCTGATTTCACATTTAAGTGCGTCGTTTTCAAGCCTGTTCCAGCATTTTATCAGTAAAAGACAGACTTAAACAATAAGAGACAGTATCATTCCTAAGATTATACGTGTGTAGCACAACAAGGGCATCGACTGCGGGTGCCACCGCTTGTCTCATATTTCAGTCAATCATAGGGAATAATTTTATCACTACTGACGTCAGAGGAGTGTACCTGATACATATATGTATAATGTGACTGGTGATATATGACAAATAGTATGTCATTATCTTCAACGTTTTTTTTTTATTATTTTCAGATCTGGCTAATGTTTTAGACGACGCCGCAACCGGCATCGACAACAATGATATCCTAGTAATTCGACTTCGATCCACTGATGAGCTAACGAGTGATATCAAACGTATAAATTAACATGAAGAACCTAACCAAAAACATGAAAACATCACCTACAAATGATTATTTTTAGCCAGAGCATCATTGCAATGAGACTGCAAACAATAATATTATAACACTTCATAATAAATATCAAGATTGTTTGCATATTAATGTATATTGGTATGCTGACCAGTCAAGCTATTGATAGAGGTGTTTTTATCCAAAGACTATAGATAACATGTCGGAATTTAAAAAAAAGTGTTCAAACTACGTAAGGCCGTTCGTAATTATGGTGCTTAGAACATATGGCACTGTGAAAGGAGTTGGCGATGCTGCTGACCTTCAAGCGTTTGGCTCCGGTATGAAGATGAGATACAAGCTTATCGACTGGATGGATATATAGTTTGCAGATATTTACCAATTGATTAATCAACGTGGCAGGAGATACAGCCTCTCTCATACACTGTTTGATTCAATCAGAAATCTTTGGTCAAACGTTATTAAGTTAATTGACATTATCGTTAAGCTCATCGATTCGTTTAAAAAATTGCTTGAATAATCTTATTCTGAACGATCCAATCCGTTGTAATAATACGTATTCCAAACGACGAATCCAATCTTTACACCTTCGGCGTTTGTGTTAAATAACATTTCTCATATCAAGGTATTTTAATGTCATAAAAACACTCAGTACATTTAAAATCTTTATCTTTATACTATAATGTTCCTAGCAAAACATGATAATTTTGTAAGAGAAATGATAAGTATGTGGTGATTATATTATAAAGATTGAAATTATGTAAAATTTGCACAAGTCTTTATGTCTGCATAAATTGAGCAAAAACTTTCGATAAATGAAAAATCATTTTTTGCGTATAAATTGACGTATTAGTCAGAAAAAACACATTATGCAATAATAAGCATTTACAGGTTGTCATCGAGATTTCATTCCTTTTCAAATGTTGTACCTTGCATGACCAAGTAATGACATACGTTTTTGAATTTTCAAACTTGCTCGTTATGAACAACCAAAATATATTAGGGTTGATAAATTTGAGAGGAAATAAATAACAAAGCCACAAGCATCTAGATATTTATTTTTTATAAACTACTACTGTCTTCCTCTGTCAGTCATCCATTCTGTGAGCGAATGTCTGCAACATTGTCAAACATACTAACATATTTTTATGTGTCATAAAAAGTATAAAGTAGTCAATGTTATGCGTTATTTCGATAGTTTATCGTGTAGTTTTAGTTTATACAAATTTAAGCTCGATTGTGACAAAAGCTGACACGATCACTCTCGAATCAGTTTTTTTATCCAGTACAGGCGGCCATTTTGACAGGCCTTGAGAAAAATTCCCCTGGTGGAGCTCAAAACGACAAATACTTGGCGAGAGGCGGACACCTTAACCACTAGACTGCTCTCACTCTTGTTTAGTTTTTAGCTGATATTTCTAATTTTTCATCCCTTTGTACTGTATGCATTACAATTTCAAAACTATTATCATATATTCATGATTATTGATACATAGAGAATATTATGATATGATGATTTTCATGCGTCGAGACTGTTAGGATGCATGTTTATATATCGCTCGAGACATTACATGCTTTTCATATTAATGATTATTTCCATAGTTAAACGCACTGCTTTTAGTTTTAACAAAAGAAATTTGCCTTTAGATTTTCCATGACAATTTCCATTCCAGAAATAACGTCATCAATCAATTGCATAAATGATTAATGCATTTTGTTGAATATAGACACAAATCAGCAATTGAATATATTCGAAAGATAAATATTAAGTAAATACAGTGTGTGTAGCACTGTCAAAACATTTTTTTTGAAACAGGTTCGTCGGAGTGTTTGAAGAAACTAATCACTTATCAAACTCCGGTAACAAAAAGAAGGCGGGCTATTTTAGTGGCATAAACTGTCCTTTGTTTCATTTAAAATAGTGAAGAAAAAGAAAAGTTATCTTTGTTCTAAGTCTTCATTTGAAGCAAAATATTGCCTTCCGACGTGGCATTTATGACGTTATTTATCACGTGATATACACACACTGATAAAGTACGTTCCTATTATTGAGTAGTAAGTAAATGTCGTTTTTGTTCTAAATCATGATTAAGCTAAGGATAGCACTCAACACATGCTACCGTGCTCCAACGGGTTTGAAAAAACCCAGTAACTTGATACGGATTTTTCAATATGGCGTGTCTCTTTTCACTACTGGATATCGAAAAGGGAATTGATCGGCATATAATAAAGTCACTTGTTTTATACATATCAATGTGTACTATATTTACAAGTTTTACGCAATGTGTTTAAATTAGACCCTTCAACCAGTAATCTGCATTGAAGCATTTATCCCATGAACTATTCCGTCGGACTGATTTTGTTTTAAGCACTTAATTCTGTGTTTAACGATCATGGGGGAGATCCTTTAAAAACACTTGTAAGCTTAAATTGAAATAAATACTGTTTAACTAATTGAGACTTTGATAGTCCATCTAACTGTGTGTCGGTCTGGCCTCCTAGCAGTCGGTATTATGTCTGATATAATTCTACACCCTGGTCCACTTATTTAACCTTCCCATGCCGGTTCCTTTTTACAATGCGTATCCATGACATTTTTCATCAATCGAAATATCTTATACAGACCATTGAATCAATCTTTGCCAAATTGCCATAAACCATGTAATCATATGTTACGGTGGAAGAGACACTTCAAAATGTTATTGCATGTTAATACCACATGTCTGTACTAAAGATAACTTTATTAAAGTGTCTAGGCACCGGCCTTAGTGTATAGTTATTTCCATCGTTTGATACCCACGGCGACCCATTCTGTAACGGTTATAGCGATAAATAGTACGTCACGGAATTGGTCGCAGGTTGATATCATACGATGGATGATTTCATATAAGTATTAAATGTACGGATTTTAGTTGGCTCGATCAACATTTTGGCGCCTTTTGAACTTGGGAATTGTGGCCACGTTGTTATTAATTGATAACCCAAATTTTAAAGGCTTTTTTTATTCGTACACAAATCATAAAACTTTTTTAATGAATATAACAGATAGGTTTAACTTTTATCATATTACATGAGACACAAATTATTTTCTTTTTTTGTTAACCTTTTATTATTAAATTATTATTATTATTATTATTATTAATATTATTATTATTATTATTATTATTATTTTTATTTTTATTATTATTAATAATTTTATTATTGCTCACCTGTTTAATCCATGTATTTTACACACTGGTTTAACCGGCATTCGTTATGTTATCCAATCTTATATTAATTAACGGGTGCACTTAAAACAATACAACACTCCCAATGATTAATAAATCCAACTCGACAAATTTCCTATGTAATTACATAACAACCATTATATCGTCAGATTGAAGCGCTATCCCACTTGATTCACCGAGATGAAAACAGTATATCAGATTCCATCGAAGGACCAACGCTGTTCATGGCAGTTCCAAGCACTGGGCTCTACCAAAATCTATGCGGTAAGGAAGGCGTTGATTTTAAACACTGCTGCAGTTGAGGGGCGATTTATCAATAGACGCAAAGGCAAACAGATACAAGAGAGAAATCGTCGCATTTTGTCGCAAGCTGTCTTATGTAAAAGTGCCAGTCTACACATTCAGAAAAACCTCAAATAAATTCAATATTTACAGATTTGTATGCATTGAATTGTCCATGTACTGTTTCATTTAGGAGAAAACACAAAATCTGTTTAGCGTGATATCTTTTAACTAATTCTTTCTAATGATGCTTATATCAGAGTCGTGTTTACACTACCCCAATTAGCTGATCAGAGTTTCAGAGCTATCCATTACCCATTTTAATTAAAGAAGGCAAATGACAAATAGTATTTGCAAAGCATGATTTGTTTAAATAAGATAATAAGAAGGTCTTGTTACTGTTGTTTCCGTTGTTTTATCGTAGCTAAGGTCATTGTTGGTAATTTCGATCTTCTGTTTGATCAAGTTAGGATATTTAAGCGTTCTAAGAGTCATAAAAAAAAAACAATTATCCTACCTATTTTAAAACACTGCGATAATCAGATATGTTATGGTAGGATTTGTTAGTTATTGATCCGCAGGTCGATGTGGTGTTACAGGCAAATGGTCCTAACTGCCTAATACAGATATTGTGAGGGATTTGTCACACAGACCAGGACGTGTCGCACCCCGAAAGTTTATAATGCCAGACAACAGACCGAGACTGATATAACATTTTTACCCCCATGCCACCGTATGCCGCAGTTATGAATGGGTCATTGAAATGGAAATTTCATTTGACAAACCAATGTTTAAACCAAACTATTATAATTGTATGATGACTTCAAAAGAGTTCATGTTTTGCCTGTGCGTTACATTTCGGTTTATAAACATTATATAAACATGATATTTTTCTTTAAACATCGTAAAGCAGTAGTTGTGTCAATCTACATGCACTACTTTATTGACCACAATTAGTTAATTATACCAAGCCTCATGACACATTTGCTCTGACACCTGCATCAATATTTTCCAACAAATACTTCTCAAATTACACTGATACAACCAAATTATTTAAAAAAACAAAACAGTTCTCAACACATGCAGATAACTTGTCATTTTATGTGATTTCTTTTCGTGTTTCGTAAATGTTTTCGCATACATGAATACTTCACAACTGGGCGCGGTACTCGTTTCTTAATTGATATTTAGAGATGTATCCTAGTTTTATCAATAATAGCAATAAAGGTTGTTTTAGAACAAACGTCTGTATATCTTGGATGCTTAATTATTGGCTTTTGTTATCAAAGAAACAGCTTTACGACATGTTTGCGTGTCCTTTGGTTGATAATACAGTGAACTATATTTGTTTTTCTGAATGCAATCTATGCTATAAATCAGGTTTGGAAGAAAACGTTTCATTCATTACCAACTTATACAACATATATGTTAGAATTAGGTCAATATGACAAATGCTTCAAACTCTTCAGTTCATACAACGCAAGTGATATAATACATCAATAAGATATACCGTCATATACAACTAAAACATGATTATTATCATAAAATGTTTTAATTATTGTTCTTTGTTAGATAAGATATAAGAATTTATGTATTTCAAATAAAACACATTTTTTCAACTCATAACTAAGCATATCGAACCATAAATACCAGTGTTTGTAAACTACTTTACTAATCATACACCAAATACTTGGTAATTTATTGAAGTACACCAGTGTTGAGCAAAATGCCATCAAAACCAAACAGTGTGAAAACTGTCGCATGCAAATCAACCCACTGCTTAAAAAATTGTATATGTTCTCGCTCCAGAATGAATTGTTTCGCAGGCTGTACTTGTCTTGGGGCCACATAACGTTGTGGAAGAATACCGGAATAGCCGGAAAATGATTATAATGATTACATATGAGCCAGGTATTGGAAATAACAGATAAAACTAATTTGTTTTTGTTACAGTGTATTAATTTCTGCTCTTTTGTCACTTGAAAATTGTAGATTGCCATACGACATCAGTTTCATCATTTGACAATTTACTGAATAGATAAAAGCTTAACATTATGGCATTTATCGGATTAAAAATGGCGGCAGGTGGTCAGACTTTTTTTTTACCTGCTCTGAAAAACTTAAGTTTTAGTGATAATTTTAACAGTTTGCTCATTATTTGTGGATAAAACGGATTTACAGTTTATTAAGTAACTAGAGCTGGAATTTTGGAATGAATTATTTGTATTTTGACCTTCAAATGACCTTGACCTTAACTACATGATTCTAAAGAAATACGTAAATTCTACGCATAGTATAATATAAGTATTATCCATGTTTATATTTAGCATTTAATTCATACATAAAACTGTAACATTCGTGCAGACAAACACTTTGGCAAATAATTTTCAGGGGTTTCAATTACCCCACCCACTTAAAGAACTGCCGCTATTAGAAAAAAAAACATTATAATAACAAGCTATTTTCAAAATAACATCATTGTGGCTTGCATTATGACAATGGCTTATTGTAAGCATAATTTGGTGATTATTATTCAATAAAAAAGAAATAAACGTAAAGGTATTTGGCCAAAAAAGGGTATTATTTTGGTTATTTCAATGTAAAAAAGGCTAATAATTTGAAAAATATAGATAATAATTCATCAAAGACAATTTTAAAGTATTAGAAAATGTATTATCATAAATTAGACAAATTAATACTTCTAAGAACTTCAAAAAACTTCCTAATGAGATGGATTTTCTCTGCAAGAGTGTATTTTTTTTTATTTGTCGGCCATCTTGGCGGCCATCTTGGATTTTGGCTTTTCGCAAGATAATTTTTTTTGCCAACAGCACTTTTCGTACATGGTAGACGTCCTCCTATATAATCAGTAACACAGATTTTGTATAGCAGGCCGGACACTTTTTTCTGAGAAACTGGTACCTGGGGCCCTGACTAATAGCATGTTTTACTGAAATATCATGCGTCCAGCTTTAGTTCTACAACAGCAAATCAACGGCTGTAGAAACGTGGATCTTTGATAAATATTACGAACCAACAACCGAAGAAACCTCTGGAACGGGGGGATGTGCAAAGAAACATGCTAATGAGTGTATTATTTCTATACAGTGTTAGTTTACACTATATGTTAGTAGTTGATTATAAACTTCCCCTGAAATGGCTTGATGATATCTTGTTTTATTCAACATATCTTCGAAAGTGAAACAAGAAAACGGTAATAATATATTTTTTTTCGAATAAACTTATTCATTATAAGCAACGAAATTAAACCACTCGTCGAATAAAAGTATGGAGCTGTGTTTTGCAATTCTCTAAATTCAAAAAAAGAGAAAATGATGCAGCCGTCTAGTAACGAAACGTTATTATAAATTAGAGGAATTAAGTCAGAAACTTGTCTGCTTTCAAACTCGAATGCCATTGTCCCAATATTTATAAATCATTGCAATAATAAAAATATTATCCAATCGGAGCAGGCTGAAGAAAATGAAAAATAAATCAAAATAAATCATCTAAACATATATAAAGAGTCGTTGAGAGTCATGTCAATAAACTAAAAAATACTCAGATTATACCATTATGTTTTAAAGTAAATCATGACTTTGCATTTGAACTAGTAGTAACAGAATAAGAGACGAACGAAACTTAAAATAAATAGGCGTGCGTTGGGCTCGAACATGTTAAAATGCTTGGAGACAGCTAATGGAAATTAATTCAGTATAACACTTGGCAAAAAAAAGTCATGCGACAACGAGTTCAAATATAGACATTTTTAAAACTAGTATTTATCAGTCACAAGTGGAATACATTTTTTTGGAAAATGTAAACTCAAAAACAAACCGTAATCGTGAAATCGACATGCTTCACAAGACTGCTAAGTTTATTCTAATTTCTTTTAGGACGATTGTGACGAAAGTACTGGTGTCCATTTTGAGAGGCAATGAGAAGGTACGCCCGCTAGGGATCGAACCCACAGCCTCTTGGGTGGACACCTATACCATTAGATAATCCTCACGAGACTGATCAAATAACTGATAGATGTGAGGGTAAATACATCGGTACATTATAAACCTCTTGATAGCGCCTAGTAATACTCTCTTGGTCGGAAAATAATTTAATGTTTGGAACAAAACAACCACAAAAATGCCGTTAATGTAAATCAGGAAAAAAAAATATTTTAAAAATATAACTTGAACGTAAAAATATCAACTCGGTGTTTAATATTAGTTTGCATGTCGGCGTAATGTACACTGATACTAGCATATCATAAATGCATACTTTTTTAGGTAAACCGCTTTTCTATACATGTATCCTTAAATTAAAATATATTTTCGTTCAAATATTAGGAAAGTTGTTAGTCTAGTAAATGTCCCCGCATGAGATTACTTCAGAACTCGTGTATCTGTTAAATCTAAATAAATACCGATCAATTTATCAGTGTTTAGGCTTAATGTTGTCCAACCTGTCTTACAAACACCCACTCACTCCTGAAAATATACCAGCCAAAGCGTAATCATCATGTTTTCCCCAAAAGTATTAAATTTACAGATAAGAAAGTTTATCTTTTTTATTTAATTTAAATAAGTTCGTTTATGTCGATATAGTAACCAAAAGTTTTATTATTAAATATATCTAAATGTATAATGTATTATGTCTTGATGTACTTTGTGGCGTTGAAAGTCTCTCAGGCACTGAGCCTTGTTGCACTGAACGGGCTCGTCGCAAAATAGAGGCTTCTGGGTTTTCCACTGTTCTTAATACAACATTTTTGCTTAAAGGACTCCATTTTTAAATCTTGTTTTATTACATATGAATATTCTGACATTTCCAGTTACTGTTATTTCCATTGCTTCGCTAGAATGCATATAAGTAAAGATTTCGAATGATAAGGATCATTATAGTTAGTTAAGTGGTTTGAAACTTATAAAGAATCGTCAATTGATGCCATGGTTAATTTTTTAATAAATATTATTGATTTATTCAACCTACAAGCTTACTAAGAATACAATTATGGGTGGCTCGTAGCCTAGCTACATCGTACAATTACGTTTTGAAGAACGAGTGGTTTCATCAAAACGATTAAAACAAAATCGAATTTAATAAATATCTCTTGAAACGACAGTGCATCTAGCGCGGGAAATATTTCTACTGCAACGGTGGTGGTACAAGTGGAAACATGTCTTCTAAATGGTGCTTCTTATCGTTAATTGTGGCCGGGAAGAGCTTGTGATTAACGAGTCTGAAACTAGGTGAAAAATGTTGTCTTTTTGACTCATAAAGGAGTAATATGATACTCATTTCTCGCTATTAATCATTTATTATTACTATTATTTGCATGCTTAGAATTCCTAATTATTATTAGGAGTAGGAATATTCCTCGCCTGTTTAATCTATAACACGTACACACTGGTTTCACATGAGTTTTATAATTTATATTATCAAATCACACTAGTTACACTTTAAACAAGACAAAAATCACAAAGATAAATATATCCAACTTCACCTATTTATTTTTTGATTACATAACATCTAGCATATGGTCCATGTTTCGGGTTTGTGATTGCTTGTTTTAGTGTACTTTGTCTTTGGCGTTTACCATGTGCAATTATACGGATTTTTTGTGTCCACAAGTTAATGCAAATTTTGATCAGATTTACCTTTTACGTTTTTACTTTATTCAGTACTGTTGTGATAAGAGTGAGGTTGTGCACACAAACTGGTTTAAACCCCCAGTAAATTTACATTTTACTGACCGTTACAAGGCGGTACCTAACAATCCTTGATAAACATACCTAGTTTTTTATATATAGTATGTATGCAATGTGCTGTTTGTGGAGTTTTGTGCTGTTTTTCCATGTTTCTTGTTTGTGATTTTTTGTTTTTTTATGTTCTATGTCTTTGGCGTTTACCCAGTGCCATTAAACCGTTTAAACGTTCTGCTACTGGGCTTGTTTCTATAGTTTTTCGCATAAATATCGATTGAACTGTTATCCAACTTGATTCGACGATATAGAAGCTTCCATGTGTAGACCGCTGCTTTTTACGGAAGATCCATACACTTGCCTTTACCTCTTCCAAGATCTATTCGGGATGGAAGGCGTTGACCTAAAACATTGCCGCCACAGTCGTCGTGTTTTGTCGCAAGTGTAATTATAAATAAAAACGGCAAGACTATTCATAAAGAGATAAACCTTCATAAGTTCGATATTTCTAAAAATGTTCAAACATTTAAGCTATCCTTTTTAGAGCCAAAAACAACAACATTTTGGTGCATTGTCGGCCGAACAATGTATGTGTCGCTATATTGCCATCATGGTATTCTAGCTTTCCATAGTTACACTGCGTGTTGAGTAGCTTATGAAGATTTCATCGTGTATAAAAGCAACACCTCTCTAATAATGTTAATATTCCGATTCGTGTTAACGCTACCTTGGTGATGGGAAGTTCAAGAACATAAATAGAACATTTTAATACAAGTAAGCAACAACACAGTTAAATGTGTTTGTAATGATACATGTAAAAATAACATAACAGTTACATCAAAGTTTAATGTTGGCTACAGTGCGTACCCATGAAGTTTCTCTTGTATTATCAAAGTGTCAATTTCTAGGAATATCTTATTTCCGAAAATATGTGTCTTCTTTTTTTAATATATTGAGTTCATCGGCTGTTTTATGGCATGTTCAGTTTGTAATAGATCGGTAGGTCGCTGGGATGTAACATAGGCAACTGGTCCTAAACTGCCAATTACAGATATAGCGAGGGATTTGTCACACACGCCAGAACGCGTCACAAGGCCAGACGATAGACCGGCAAAGGATTATATATTTCCCAAGACTTTAGCATACCGTCAGTAAAGAACACGTTTGCGCCAGTTATTGAGTATTGTGATGTTATTTTTCTTTCTCCCAGTTTTATTCTTCTTTTTTCTTCCATATTTCAGAACTTAACGAGAAAATAAAAAGTCCTGACTTTTCTATGCAGCAATTTAGTATGCGCTGTAAAGCTCCAAAGTTTTGCCCAAGAGTGCATGTTAACAGTATTAAATAATATTTAGTATTGTTTTTTTTCCTTTTCAATTATACCAGTAAAACAAATTCGTAGAATGAAGTTCCACATAGGTTTCACTATGTCTTTGTGTTCAATATAAAAGTTCTGAACAGAAATCAAAATCTGATCAACTAGAACTTGCATATTAACTTGCTAGAAATTAATGATGACAACGTAAATATCTGGATTTTCATGAAAAGTGTTATCGTTCCGTAAGCATTAGCGATTCCCCCTTACATATTTATAGCTTTCATTGACAGAGGATTGCTTTGTTACAAATTTTAGAGCTTCATTTGCTATGCTCGCTTTTTTCAAAGTAGAGGTCCCGATGAATAAATTGTGGTGCCAATGGATTTCAATGCTGCTTTTAACAATAAACATTTATCTTGAATGTGAACTGAGAAGGAAGTTGTCACTGACAAGAATTGATAGTGTTTATCATGAGCGCAAATGCGCGGGTCATTTGAGCGTGGAGGTTAAGACTTACGCGTCCACAAAATTGATTGAACGAAAAAATAAAATAACATTACTACTACTGATAATACTTGTGAACAACTACAGAAATAAGCTCAGTAGCAAAAAGTTTAAACATAAACCCCGTTTAATTGTACAGGGTAAACGCCAAAGACAAAGAACACAAAAACAAAACAAAAACACAAACAAGGAACATGGAACAACAGCACAAAACTCCATAAACAGCCAAGTGTATATATTCTATATAAAAAACTAGGTATGTTAAGGATTGTGAGGTGCCGCCTTGGAACGGTCAGTAAAATGTAAACATCTGTCGCTATTGCTTTAACTTTTCTTATTAGTGCCCCATAGAAGGTACTTGTGCTCTATAAAAAAACACTATCTCCGTTCGTCCAGTCCACATTAGTATGTCTGTTTTTATTGATTGCTTTAGAACCACTAAACTTGTCAACTAAATAGTACAATGAAAAACATTGAGACGAGCCCAGATGTCAACATTTCAGAATAAAAAATAAACCATGTTTAGAAGCACATGGCAAGAGGAAACTGGTAGAATTGTTTCGCACAAAATACCCATCTTTTATATTCTAAAGTAACATGATTTTACTTAGCACCATAGAGTTGAGAAGGAATTGAATGAGACGTGAGGCATAAATATAAGTGAAGTGCAACAACTATCACTCTTTGACCCTTAATTACCAAATTGTCTCTTTTGACATAAATTATGTAAGCAAATAAATTTGCCATTCATCTGAACTTCAATAGTGTTGAATGGAAATGAATAAAACTAGCAATATATATATTTATGTGACAATGACTTTGTGATCTTGTGTGTCATACCTGATTTATAATTATGTGACCCATTGTTACACATGTCAAATGTGCCTCCCTTGAATCAAAATTAACCATAGTTCCAGAAAATAAAAGTAGTGGATTGGTTACGGTGTATATCGACTTGTGTGACTTTCCAGAAGTATAATTGTGTTACTGTTGTTCCCAAACTCTGGTAATCTACCATGTTTGAACATTGTTCAAGGAAGAAACTGAAAATTGGTTGATGGAAGTATGCTTTTGTACCTTTTGAAATGAAAGGGCTGAACGCGTTGAAAGGATGAATGCGCGACAAGCTTGATTTTATTTTTTTACAATTCTCTTTACATGCAGTAACAATCGAATCCTAAAAAAAAAGATTTTGAGTGGTCTCTAACTGTAACCGTTAAGTACCTGTCATGTAACGTAAATTGATGATTTTTAAAAAAATAATTAGGTAGTTTCATAACACCAAACTAATAAACCTTTATATACTAGGATATATGAACAGTGCTTTCTTCTCGCAAGTTTTTTACTAAGTGTGAAGTTAAATAAACGAAATCGATATTAACTATATGTAGTAGGTCACGTAGAGTTATGTAGGGTCTTTTAGTCAACCCATTTCACTTTTCTGTGTTATTATCTATAAATATATATTCCCCAAAGGTCTCCAAAACCTGTATCAATATATCCAAACAGAGATACCTCTAAAGTTTCTAAACACCCAAAACATTTTGATACAATCAAAAACTTACCTTCTTTTTTCCACACAAGACAACATATTTCTTTCATAACATAATTTCGGACGCTCAGTTCGGATTTCGGAAAGGGCGATCAACTGTAGATGCTATTTTTATTCTTACGTCATTAGTGCAAAAATATTTGAATGACAATAAAAGACTTTATGTTGTTTATGTTGATATGATGAAATGTTTTGATTCTATTTATAGAAATGCTTTATGGTTGAAACTGTACAAATGCGGTATTCAAGGAAAACTACTTAGAATAGTACGAGATATGTATCAAAAAGTTAAATCTTGTGTTAAATCATGTTTTAAATATTCTGATTACTTCGACTATGCTGTAGGCCTCCGTCAAGGAGAAGTTATGTCCCCTTTACTATTTTCTCTCTTTGTTGAAGACTTAGAATTATTTTTACAGAATGATGTAGATTCTGGACTTCTAATTGATGATATTGTCCTTATATTGTTGTTATTTGCAGATGACATGGCTATCGTAGGAAATCACCTGAAGAAATACAACAACATTTGAATAGACTTTTAGAATACTGTAATAACTGGGGTTTATCTGTAAATATACTTATAACAAAAATTATGGTTTTTCGTAAAAGGGGAGGGCTATTGCCATCAGAACATTGGACCTACAATGGCCAGTCTATTGAAGTTGTGAATGATTTTAATTACTTAGGAACTGTTTTCAACTATACTGGTAATTATGCTTTAAACCAAGAACATTTAACTGGTAAAGCTTTAAAAGCACTAGATGTATTATTATGTAAATGTAGGGAATATGACCTGAAACCAAAGATTCTATGTCAACTATTTGATGCTTTTGTAGCTCCTGTTCTAAATTATGCTTCGGAAATATGGGGTTATACCAAGTCAAAAGAAATTGAAAGAATTCATTTAAAATTTTGTAAACGTCTATTAAATGTTAGAAAAAATACATGTACAGCAAGTGTTTACGGTGAGCTTGGCAGATATCCTCTTTATGTACATAGATTTGTTAGAATTATACAATATTGGCTTAAGGTTGTAAGAAGTGATAATATCATAATGCGCACTGTATATAGGTATGCATTATCAGACTGTGTAATAGGAAAGAATAATTGGGTATCAACTGTTAGAAAGCTTTTGAGCGAGTTTGGCTTTGGATATGTATTTGATAATGCCAGTGTACCAAATGAAAAGTATTTTTTGTGTGAGTTAAAAACTAGAATAATTGATTGTTTTAGGCAAGAGTGGTATCGCTCTCTTGATAGTCCAGTCTTGTTTTTGTATAAAGACTTTAAAACCACTTTTGGTTATGAACATTATTTAGACATTTTACCTAAAAGCTTACGCCTATTCTTTTGTAGACTTAGACTTTCTGTTCACCCTTTAAGAATTCAAACGGGTAGATATAACCGTAATCGAATTCAACGTGATGAAAGATATTGTTTATGTTGTAATAGACGAGTTCCATTTTATTTTTATTTGTCCATGTTTTAATCTTATTAGAAAGAAATACATCAAACGTAATTATTATAAACGTCCGTCTGTACTAAAATTTATTGAACTGTCAAATTCAACAAATAGACAAGAACTTATAAAACTATCTTTATTTGTCAAAGAAGCGTTATGTATAAGACGAACAACTCTTTATATTGAATTATAACAATGATTCATTTTTTGTTATATTTTTGTTCATCCTCACCTAATTTGAATATGTCCATACATCTGTATTCTAATTTACTCATTATTGTATTACCTGTGTTCTCACCATGTGTTCAATTATTATATGTATATGGTTAAGAAGATGATGTACTTTGTACAAATCTTAATAAATTATCTGTTCTGTTCTGTTCTGTTTCTTTTATGCTTTTTGATGAAATATGGAGGTTAATTAGTGAAAATACTAACGTTGATAATTTGATATTTTCACGTCAAACTAAGGTGTGAAAATATTAACTTTAAGGACTACTTTAAACATCAAGGGAAGTTACTTTCCCTTGATTCAAACTAAACTCACCGCGTTTAAACCAGTAAATATTGCCAAATGTAAAAAAAAAATATTAATAAAGGATGCATATGTTTAAATAAAATATTTTTGCAAAACTAAATCAATTTACAGTTTATTAGAAAACAGATACCTTTTTTAAAACGTTTTCTAAAACTTGGAGCTGTAAGTTCGAGCATTGTCTTCCGTATAAAACAACTGCCCGAACGTAAATTCGATGCTATATAATCTATCAAATATCTTTTTAAACTTTAAGACCTTGTTGTAAGAACTTCCCGGAAAATTAACACAACAATTAACTGATCTTTTTACCCCACCCGCCTAAACAATTGTCAACAACCGAGCGTGTCAATCACTCTTGGAATCTGGAAAACGACCCATCAAGAGAAGCATACGGATCTCTGACACTAAGAGGTGATTAAAAATCCATGTACCATTAAACAGACTCGAAAATTGTTTTAAATCCAATATATATTCTTATTTGTTTTATTTACGAGATCGACTTTATCAAAGTGGAACTTGCTCTAATAAAAAATGACAAGCATTAATAAAAGTTCAGTGATGAATGATCATAAAATGTTTGCACTTGAACACAAGTATTAATACAAATTATACAAAACTATCAAAGAACTTTTTCCCACGAGCATGAAATAGAAAAGGTTGCTACGTCATCAGCTGTCAAATCTTTGCATGAGGGGCGTCCAAAGGCTGGCGGCGTAGCAAATTCATTTCAAAAATGGGGGTATCGGAATAATGATTAAAATACCAATAAAACTCGAAACATACGAAAATAAGCATAAAGGAACAGAAAATCGTGAAAATATGGTTTTCTATGACACTCGTATATATATGACACATAAATATCCTCTGTGTCTTTCAAACATTTTTTCTTTAATGTTCTCGAGTTCATGAGTATTTAATCATTGGAAATGCTACCCGTTTCTTAATTAACATATAGGTGTACTTAAGTGTTATCAGTAACGGAGAAAAATGTTGAATAACAACAAACGTCTGTATTCTTGGATGCTTAATTATTGGGTTTTGTAATCAAAGAAACAGCTTCATGACATGTTTGCGTGTCTTTTTGTTGAAAGTATAGCAAATATTCCTTCGAGTGTGATCTTAGTGTATCAGTTTGTTTGTGTATAATGGAGTATACACAACTACACGTGTCTATATGCAAACAGATCCACCCGACCGAATCAATACCTTGAGCGGAAGTAAGTAACGGCTGTGCAAAACATAACTATTATTTTATTGGTGGCGAGGGATTCTCCTCTAGGCTGCTTTGTCGACCAAGATAACTTATTTCGGGAATTTAAAACACATAATATACTATTTCATTTTACGACTTTAAACTTATTTTATGGCATTTTATATGAACATTAATTTGTCTCTGATCTGCACAAATTCTTATTTTTTCTAGTGAAGTGTAGCTTTTACATTGCACGGCAGTTTGTAGTTATTAGCGATATACAAAATTGACGTGACAGCCAAAAGGTCTTCAGCACCTCCCACGTGACACTTGCTGATCGGCCATTATTCATGTATTTTTTTCGCAGCTAGAACTTACGCAATTATCAAAGTTAAAACCCCACTTCCTCCAACGTCTCTTCCTCTATTCTAAATTAGTGTAGCTAAAATGATATGTTATATTCTTTTATGGGCATATATGATAAATGCCCACTTTCATTCGTTGCTATAATTTGTTTTCCCTTCACCCATAAGAGTTCAACATGGCGATGATTTTGCAACGTTGTCCTTGGACAATACATAAAACAGTATTGGTGTGTAGTTTGTGGAGGTTATAAATAAAGTAAAATCCGCCAGAAACAAATGTTTACTATATGGCACTCAGCAAAATAAATGAAAGGAAAGCGGAAAGAAGGGGCTCCTTTGTGTTTCATGAAAGATATATTGGCTTTAGTTAGGTATGTTTGGCAAACGTTTAAAAGGGAAAATATTTACAATAACTCATAGGTTTATAATGAGTTTCAATATTCTAGTACAGTCGATACATCACACACAACCTATTTAGCCAGATGCTAAATAGAATTTGTCTTATTAGCTCGGCCCGTTATCCGAGTTCCACTTGTTCGCACCTGTGAAAGCGTGGCCCGTTCTAGTGCCATGTCGACCTCTCCTCGGGGAGATAATACAACTCTAATGAGGTAAACACACATGCTTTTCATCGGCAGCTTTAGAGATCCTTCTTAAATCAAGAACTATTCTCAAAAAAAAAATGAAAAAAACGTGTGGCTTTCACAAAGGTTAATCTATGGAATTAAACATGAGGACGGATTATACCAATATTACAATCCCACTGGTGACTCGAAATAGTTGACGCTTTTAACATAACAAAAAAAGAAGAAACACACACAAAAAAACGAACACATACCCCACGCACAGAAACCCGCCTACTCATACACACACGTCAACGCAGCCCCAAATACACACACGCACAAGCCCAAAAGCACGCCCAAGAGCACGCACATGTATACTCCCACGCCGACCCCTAAACACTTACACGCGCTCGCACTCACACCCACTCATACGCACACCCATGTCCCCCACATAAACGCACCCGACCCATACCCCATATCGCGATGCTTAAATTAAGAAGTTTCCCTCTCTAGCTGTACATGTTCATTATATCCGATTTACGTGCAAAACACACAATAACCAGATACATTTGCAGATAAGGGCTCATAAGCTAGTAAGTCTTACAGAGCATGGTCACTCTGTCCAAACGCATTATATGTTAAACGGAAATATATACACGGCAAACATGCGGGTTATTCAAAGAAATTAATTAAAAAAGAAAATATTGACTCAATAATATTTTAAGAGATAGCTGAGAGAGAAGTGCGTTCCACTAGTGACGAATCAACGCGTCGATTTGTTTTGCTGACGTCAGAAAGACGCACTGTGCCTAACCTAAATGATTGTTGGTTTATACTAATTCATTTAAGCTCGATTGTGACGAAAGCTGATAGCTTATAGAATCACTCTCGAGTCCGTTTCCTGGGCAGAACCAGAACTATGTCCTTTTTTAAGAGGCTATGAGAAAGTACCCCTGGTGGGGATCGCCTGGTGGGGATCGAACCCACAACCTCTTGGGTGAGAGGCGGACCTATATCACGAGACCACTCTCACCCTTAAATGATTGTTCTCTTGGCGGATTGATCCCAGATATGTATTTCGGGAAATGTTTTCATACAAATGCTTTTAACTCTTTGTTTCATCTTACGATATTTCGTTCAGTAGTTTTATGGCATTAATAAATGCCTTATTTTCATTCAAAGCTTGTGTTACGTGTTCCTTTTATCCATATAAGTTCGACCCGGTCTATGCCTTATAACCTTGACCATGGACAATACATAAATAAAACTTGTATATAGTGGTGATCCTATATATCATTTTGCCAATTACCTGATCAAATGCATTAACTTATTGATGTGTTTAAAAACGCTATTACATTAAGTCGCATGTCTTTAGCCCATTAAATAATTTATGTGTATTATTATAATAATGATTGATTTCCTAAATACGCAAAATCACCATAGGTGAATTAACAAATGAGTATGGATTACTTCGATAATTAAGTTCAAAATAATCAATTTGAACATGTGATGTAGATGTGAAACTCGCTTAGCCCTTTAGCAAGAACAATTTTGTTTGGAACTAATTTTCTCTCAACCCATCTGTTTTGCGATGTGCAAATATCAAAGACATACTTGCTTTCAGCTGATATTCAAAGATGTTTTAATTGCGTTTCATAGAACATAGTTATTAAATAACGATACAACTGGGCAGCAAAACGAGTATGTGTTCGCCATTATTTGAGGAAAATTGATAGGCGAAGTATTTGAAATGTCCATGGCTTTATTTCATGTACATCGATTTGGACTTGGCAAAAGAAAGTGTCAATTAATTCAAAACAGGTAGATCGCTGTCCAATCTGCGCATGCGCGAGATACCTGATTGACAACTGTGGGCGCGGTCAACTATTGGACGTAAACGGTTTGATTGATTGAAAATATTCTAAACAAGTATACATGATTTGTTTAACAAATCATTTAACACATATTTAATGAGGAGATTTGCGCAAAATGTTCCGTGAAAGGGGCGGAATCAGTGGGTCAAACTGAGTCAACATATTTCAATGAATCGTCTCAATCACTTATTAACATATGCATGGTCTTATCTCCTGATTCCGTCATTGAATGTGGTGTTAGTGAAACGTTTCTTGATCAGCAAATTCGTTTTCCTTGTTTAATACATCGTGTACTAAAATTAAATTAAGCCAATGAAGTTGTTCAACAGAGAATTTGGAATTTTTCGCAAAGTGACTACGACAAACTCAGACATAATTCATGGTTCAATATATAACAAAATAAGCAAGGCATTACGGAACTAAGACGGATTACAGGCAGAAAACGAACTAACCCGGATGTTCACTGATATACAATTAACAACGGATTTACAACACTCGCCTTTTCAAAACAGCAAAGTATGTTTATTATGAGAAAGTTGCTGAAAAATTTCGTGAAACCAGAACATCATTTTCTGAGTTTTGGAAAGTTCTTAAACGCTTCCTCTCCTAAGGAGCTTCCCCAAAACATCCATGATTGCAGATATTTTTAATCCAATTCCGACAAGACCAATCTTCTGAATACGTCTTTGCAAACTCAATATACATTGAATGTTTCGGATGGTCATAACAGTACGATTTTGGTTCTGAATCGGATAGGCCAACTATTTCAGTTATTCATAGTTACGTACTTAATCTTGCTACTGAAATAGCTGATCCCCTTTGTAACATTTTTTACTCTTCGCCTCACTCAGGTAAACTACCCCGTCCTTGGAAACAGGCAAATGTAGGTGCTAAACATAAGAAGTCGGATCCCCGAGACGGTGGCAATTATCGTTCAATCAACTTCGTGTTGTCAGCAAAGTTTTTGAACGTATCTTGCATAAGTATATATTATAACTTCTTCGGAACAACCGAACACCTTACACCTTTTTAGTTTGGTTTAGTTCGGTTCATTCCAAAGAGCCCTTCAATTGGCTTTTCTATATCACTCATTTCATCTTGCTCTCGGCACAGGCAAAGCAGTTAGAGCAGTATTTTGTGACATTTTTACAGCTTTTGACAGGTTTTAGCAGAAACTACAAACTACGGTAAATCGACATTTCAGGAACACTACTCTCATGGCTGACTGATTATCGTAGCGAAATATCCAATATGTTGTTTTATCGGGTACCAAATCTGATATTGAATCTGTAACTTCCAGCATTCCACAGGGATCTATTATTGGTCCGCTCTTTCTTCTAATTGTCGAATAACCTATTGTTGAGCAGGTCTACTTAATGACAACTTGGCAAAGATTCGTACCTGGGCAGAACGGTGGTTTTTTCTTTCTTTTTATTCAGCAAATAGAGACATTTTGGCTCTCGAAAGATAAGATAAACCAGCACATCTACCAGTTCTTATGAATAATGTAAAAATCACGGAAGTTACTACACATACATACTTGCGTGTCACACTTTCAAGTTCATGCTCCCGGATTGAACATATTCAGTCTGTCAAACAAAAAGCCTAGCTGCGAATAAATATAATTAGGTCTTACAATTTCCTTTCGATCGAACATCATGAGAAATATTTTACACAACCTTTATCAGACGCTTTGTCGAGTACGCAGGTGTCGCTAGGGGTTATATATCGCAAGCAGAAGAAGAACTTGCGACAATACAACACGAGGCCGCCAGAATGGTCTCCGGTGGAACACGTCTTGTGTCTTTAAACAATCTATACATCGAAACTTCTCAATTATCACTAAAGGACAGAAGACGCAAACACAACTTTTATATTATACAACTCTATTATATAAGTTTATTTCAATGACTCCGTCATTTAATTTTCGTCCTTCATACCCTCCCGTGTTGGAGATACAACTACCTATCATCAGCGTTACTCGGGAAATATCCGCAACATCTCATGCAGATCTCAGCTGGGTTTTTTCCTTCTGCTTTAACCTCTTTGTGGAATCCCCATCTCACTAGATCAGCCTCACCCCATCCAGCTTTCAAGCGTAATCTGAACAAAACCGTCAAAACTCTCTTCAGTTTTATAGCGATGGATGTCGGAAGTCGAGTGTACACCACGCAAGGCTACGCATGCATTGCAGCTCTCTTAACGAACACTCGGTTCATTAACATTTTGTAGATAGTCCATGTTGCCAGTATGGGGAAACTGAAGACATAGAATACTTTTTTCTTTCTGCCCACTTCATCGGGATTCAGGAGCAAGCCTACTTGAGAAAGTGCATATCTTCAGGCCGATCACACCTCATTTCCTTCTATTTGGCTCAAAATAGCCAAATAATTTATCAATCAATTTTGACTAATCAACAACATAATTTGAATAAACCTGACTTCTAACACCTCAATCTTGACAGGTCATATATTTTCCCCAATCACTGGTACTTCTATATACTTCATCTCATTACCCCGTTCCACGTTAATTCTCTAATATTTACTCAATTTCATACCCAGTTACAATTTACAATACGATTAATAATCATTTACACTATCCAATATTGTAACTGCAATACACTTCAGTACACGTGGTTCACACCAACTATTTTACATTTCTAGGCAGCTTGTATGAATGACAAAAACGAGACATTGTATGAGCTTTAAGCTTCCTTCTCAATTATGTCAATATATTTATGCCAATATTTTGCATACCATATAATAAAGCTTACTTTTTCCTGGTACTAGTTTGATATCACTCAATATTTAATACTTTAACTTGTAATGTTTATCCAAATAATACCTGTGCACACCAATGCCAATATTCAAAGAAAGATGCCTTTTACAGCTGTAAAATGTCTGAAAAAGAATACGTAAAGTAAACCAAAAGAGGTTTGGACGTTTTCAGACTAAGAATAAGTCTATTGCAAATAAAATAACCTTAGATAATTGTCTCCTGTGCTGTATTTTGACTCTTGGTAGCGAAGTGGTTAATTGAATAAATGAGGAAGTTAAAGTGACACTCTTATTCTTTAAGATTTTTGGTGAAAATAATGACTTTTATTAACCCCGTGAATATTTTTCAGAACTTGATCAACCTATCAATGTTCACGAAATTATTAAGGATGTTAACTGTCTTAAACAAGGAAAGGCATATGGTAATGATTGCTTACTAATTGAGTATTTTATCTAAAACATGGGTATATCTTCAACACATTTATGTGAAATTTTATCCCGACAAATGAATGGAAGGTATTATAATCCAATAACATAAAAGGTGTATGTAGATTTTAATGATTATAGAGGTATGACCCTCGTTAGTTGTATGTAAAATTTACCAACAACTGTACTTAATAAACGCCTTAAAACATTTCGTGATGAACAGAACATTATTTCAGATGCACAGTTCGGATTTCGTAAAGGTAGGTCCAGGTGATAAAATTATCATACTTAAATCATTAGTTCAAAAGAATTAAAATGATAACAAACGATCATAATTGACTTATGGTTAAAAATGTACATTGCCAACTTTAAGAAATCCAGTGTAGCGAACAGTTTTCACGAATTAGTATTTGACCGTTCCAAAGCGGTACCTAACAATCCTTGATAAACATACCTAGTTTTTTTATATAGTATATATATGCAGTGTGCTGTTAGTGGAGTTTTGTGCTGTTGTTCCATTTTTGTAGTTTGTGTTTCTTTTTTTGTGTGTTATATGTCTTTGGCGTTTCCCCCGGTGCCATTAAACTGGGTTCATGTTTGAACTTTTGGCTACTGAGCTTGATTCTGTAGTTTTTCACATGAGTTTTGAACTGATCAACTTACTTCCAAAATATATGTTAGGATATGTTAGGATAATTCTTACCCTTAAAAATGATGTTTTTGTTATTTTTTATGATTTTTCCATTTTGTTCTTTTTTTAAGAGTTTTGTTGGTCACCCAAAGTTACATTAAATTAAGAAGGAACTTTAATTTGTTTTGCTATTTACAGTTATTTATAGACATCCGATCGCTAAATCTTCTAGTGAATGAAATTTATTTTAATTTTATTTTAAATGTATTTTTCGAAAAAAGTGGATTAAAACAAGTGGTGGTCCTTTTTTAACATTTATGTTAAATTAGTATAAAACCGACGCCAAGGAAAGGTAAAATTGTCTTATCAGGATTGGAATACATCATCGGTAAGTTATAGCCGTCGTGTACGGCATTCGAAACGAAGTTTGTCATTTTTAGTAACACAATTATTTAATCTTCTCTTTTTTGATCTGTAAATAATTTGTCATTTATGCTTAATACATGTGGTATCCATGGCAAACTACTTAATAGTATTAACACGTTCTAAATATTCTTAAAATTTGAATTATGAGAGCATTTAACTTATGTCAGATACTAGCTCATTGACCTATTGTCTCGTATTAGCATATATCCGACTTTAAATAAAGATTCTTGTACCTTGTATCTTGTTACTAGGAAAACCTTTAAGGCTTTGAATGTTTAATTATACAAATGCCAAGAGTATGACCATAGTCATTAAAGTCAATTGTTTTATGGGGGGGCCTTAATAAAAGTAAAAAAAAAAAAATTATATCATAAAAAAATATATATTTTTTTTAAATATATCGTCATTATTTTCGTTCTTTGTCTTTCTATGTACCCGGAGAATAAACTTTCATTCCTTATTATGTATTACCGAGACGCTATGTCAACAGGAATACAAAATGGCGGAGGGCGGCGAACCCTGTCCGATATCTTCAAATTGGCAAACGCATGTTTACGGTCCAAACACGTGGTTAATCACAAGAGACATATTTTGCAGTCTTTAAAATGAAAATATTTAGGATTATAGCTCGCGGTGTTATTTATTCATGTCCAAAATAAAACTTTCTTTTTACGATTAGGCATTGCGTATATCATGCAGGCTTCTTACGATTAAGCTTTGCCCCATCTAATGCAGGCTACTTGCCAGGTTCCAATACACATTTCACTAATCGTTACATTAATTTATCCGCAATTATCAATGGTTATTTATTTCGCCTTATTAAAAATAAGTCCCATCAACTGAAATCCAATTAAAAACCTTCGAAAGTTAACGACACATTTGTTGGAATGTGTCGGCTGCAGATCAAACGGTACTATTTGTGACGTAAGTGCACGAGCGGTGATAATAGCAAAGGCGCGTGGCTATGGTTTGTATTTAATTCGGTCATTCGGATACCGTACGATCCCATTTGATTTCCAAGACCATACGATCGAAAAAATAATAATCAATAATCGTCGTCTGGGAATCTTATAACAATGACCGAAATGTTTGAATTCACTATAAATATAAATGAAACTTTGATTGTACGAAAATAAGATAAGTAAAATAAACCCATATCCGCGTTTTAGTTGTTCTATTTTTAACCTACCTCCACTGGAAGGCCTAGTTGAAGGAGCTCACAGTTGATACAGATATATATATAGTATAATAGTATATATATATATATATATTGAAGATGAATTCAATTTTATTTGTGTATGTTCATTTTATGCTGATCTTAGAAACACATATTTTAAACGTTGTCACTACATGCATCCATCATTCTGTGTATAGATTTCTATAATTATCGAAATGAAATGCCAACAATGAAATAATTAAACTTCCGTTATATGATAAAGAAGCTTTGGTAGTAAGAAATACCTTGTGCGTACGCTGATATGTCAGTTAATTGAAACAAACTATTAAGTTTGAGAGATAAATAGTTTAACCTCCAATTGATATACTTTTACGTGTAATTTTAAATTGCTCACGCATGTTGTTTTCTAATTATATGAACACTTTTTTATGTAACATAGTATTGAAAAATTTGTGTATGGTATGCCATAGTATATACACGTTGACCAGAATTAATGAAAACATGTATGTATTGTAGACAAAGTAAGTTGAAAAGGTCGAAATAAAATGTCTCTTTTCTGTTCTGTTCCGGTCTTATACAGATATGTACAGGTCTGTACGTGTCAAATTACTGTTGTTAAAGATTAATTTCCATTTTCGATTACATTCCTGTCTATTTGATGGAATGAAATGTTCAAGAATTGTAAACAAGTTAGTTACATCATATCCTGGAATGAACTGACACATTATTTGAAAGTCAATGTTACTGTTACTGGTATAATGTGACCTACCAGATTCAACATCTTCAAGAAAAACATTGAAATATTAGTTGATAGTTTTCCCTTGATGCTGAACTTTTGTGTTGCTTTAGTGCCCAGATAATATGGATTGCTGAATAAAATGAGCGACAAGTTATTTATTTTAAAAAGTATACAATTCAAGGACATATAAGTATAAGAAAATACAAGTTGGTTGATAGTATGGATAATTGTATCAGCTGAAATATAACCCACTATGGTAGCATACTACTGCCGTAAGAAAACATATTAACGTTCGAGAATTGTGTCTTGTTAACCACTTAATTTCAGCGATAATTATCTAGCTATCTACATGTAGTTAATATTAGCGTTTCTTTTTCTGTGTAGCCTTTTTAGCTGTACAACACTAACAGGTTAACTTGTTATGGTTTGTGAATTTAAGCTTATAATAAACATAATAACTGGTTAACTAGATCAGATTCTTGTTACCAATTACGGCAGCTACCATACAAATTGTATGCAAATTTTATGATTATAACGAGCTCTTTGGAATCAATACTGTTTGGTCATCAAAAATGGTCAATCTACAATTGAGCTCCCCAACACAGGCTGGCGATATAGTCCTGCTTTCAAACTCCCGCCGTGGCTTAAACGAGCTATTTAACATATGCTATAGATACGCAAACACATGGCGTTATCTCTACAACTCGGCCAAATGCGCGGCAACAGTTTTGCGACGGAAGAAAGTCATTGGCTGCACCCCGCAACTGGCCATATACGGCAACACAACTATACCAGAGACGGACGTATATAAACACCTGGGGATCGTACAGTCAACGAACAGAAAACATCCATCTGACATTGACGCTGTAAAGTGTAAAATTATGGGTACATTCCTATCAAAAACAGGAAAGGTGTCAGGTCATGCTGGACCGAATCTGGCCACGGCGTTGAAACTCTACAACACATGTGTCTTGGGTGCGAACTTTGGAACGGACTCACACGAGGAGACATACACCAACTTGAAGTGGCCCATCACTTTTGCCTAAAAAGAGCACAGAACCTTCCACATCTAACAAGGTTAGATGTGGTAACCGCTCTTGTAGGTGGCACTTCATTAGAGTCATACATCGACAAGCAGAAACTCGCGTTCTTTGGGCTACTGTGTAGAAGCTCAGCACAAAGCATCGTGAGACTCTTACTGCTACACAGACACTTTCAGTACAAATATTGTGCCACACAAAAACTAGGCTTTATGCCTAATATAACGCGAATTCTTGATTCACCTTATAAACTAAACCTAGTCAAAGCGTCATTCCCAAACAAGTACATCTGGAAACGTATCTGCAAGACAGCTGTCTACAACCACGAAGTGAATGCATGGAATGCGAGAATGGACACAAGCTCTGACTTTGATCTGTTTAAACAAATCCATCCGCATTTGCGCATATCAAGTGTGTGGTCCGTCGCGAGAGCTCGTCCAGAGAACCTCTCCCTCACGAAGCTGCTAGCATGTCTGTGCTGCTAGCGTCCCCCAGGCCAGCCGATTGATTGCCGTATATGTCATCGACAATACAGCCATGAGCTCGAGCGCTTGATGTTCGAGTGTTGCTCAAATAACAATAGCTATTCGCGACTTTTATTCCTGGAGGCGATGAAAAGTTTCAATGGACCGATGTATGACTTACTTAATACGATATCGAGACAGCCATTCATTCTATACACACTTGGCAAAATCGACGAAAAATTGATAAACGGATTATGATGAGTTACTTCATTAATATCTTCATTCTTGCGATTATTATCATTATTATTATTATTATTGGTGTTATTAAATTTGCTCATTGAGTTTCGAAGTGAATAACAATACTTAAAAGTAACTTTATGCAGTATACTGCTGTATATATTATACCATTATAGGTTAACATAACACGTTTGTTGTATTGTGTTTGTATTTATTTACTATTGACTTGTACATATTATTGTTACATGTTTATGGATGAAAAACTACATGTTTAAATCCAAATAAAATACATTCTGATTCTGATTCATTCTGATTCTGATAAAGGTACTCGATGTACATTAATACCCGGACTTCCTTATCAACTGTGCAATGATTTATTTAACTAAGACGCATTAAGATGCATGCAGTTCACCAATAAAGATTCTATGGTAGGATTAAAAAATAAAGTTTTAATCGAGTTGAAATAAGAATACTGTAATTATGTTTTTTCGATTTTAAATTTAATATACAACATGCTCAATGCATGGTCTTACATGTAAACATGTGTCTTACGCAATTTAAAGATATCATCATGAATATTTCAGTATTGCTTCCTGAAACGCTATTTAACTGAAACATCCAATTAAGTCATAATTCAAAGATCTAAAGTCGCGCGATGCAGATGATTGGTTTTTAAGTTCAATTCAAAGTCATATACTGTATGTGAAATAAACGGACACAAGGACTTCCTATTAAGCCCTAGTAGCCTTAATTGTTACTTATTGTTTCATTAGCGTAGAAAATAAATCAGTATTCTGAGAGAAGAAGTCCAAGCCTATCCTGGCGACCTAATCTTGCTGCCATATTTGATGTATTCATGGGAAAATAATCTTCCTTGCTTTCGCTATGTTTAGGAATCAACCCATTCCGTCTATTACAGATTGATTTTATGTATAACCATAACTATGTCATTTATTCGTATTTATGAATGAAGCAATCACAATACATGAGAGGTCAATAACAATAACTACTTCCTGTTTTATGATAAAGTGATGCATACAATATAACAAAGTATTATTTCTTGAGATCGTGAAAAAGGGAATGATAAATTGTTGCAATTGGTGTTTAGTTTTTCAATTTAATCATTACAAAAACAAGCATGACCTCCACGTAAAAATAAATTAGTGCAGGTAATACTTTTTTTAAAGAGATCAACGAAAAAGTAGAGCTATCATTAACATGACTCTTGCACAACGCTCTGACAGATGACATTATTTTAATAGTATGAGGCACTATACCAACAGAAATGCAAATCCATGTAATTTTATGAAGCATATGTAGAAGAAGACTCAACTCCAAAGTTAATAAAACTTAAACACTAAACAATTTACAATTTACGATGACAATGTGCACCAAGTATAACATCATACCTCTAAGGGGTATAACGTGAAAAGTAAGTTTTGTACACATAACTATTTTGTCGAAAGCCTTTAAGGCCTGCAATAACATGGACTTTAACATTGATTCTATAAAGTCTTACTATTAAAAACAAAGACACACTGTAGATAATCACACCAATGCAAGCATAGATTTTTAACACAATACGTTATCAACAAACCAGTGCATTATACATGAACATACCTTAACAAACCAGTGCATTATACATGAACATACCTCAACAAACCAGTGCATTATACATGAACATACCTCAACAATCCAGTGCATTATACATGAACATACCTCAACAAACCAGTGCATTATACATGAACATACCTCAACAAACCAGTGCATTATACATGAACATACCTCAACAAACCAGTGCATTATACATGAACATACCTTAACAAACCAGTGCATTATACATGAACATACCTCAACAAACCAGTGCATTATACATGAACATACCTCAACAAACCAGTGCATTATACATGAACATACCTCAACCAACCAGTGCATTATACATGAACATACCTCAACAAACCAGAGCATTATACATGAACATACCTCAACAAACCAGTGCATTATACATGAACATACCTCAACAAACCAGTGCATTATACATGAACATACCTCAACAAACCAGTGCATTATACATGAACATACCTCAACAAACCAGTGCATTATACATGAACATACCTCAACAAACCAGTGCATTATGCATGAACATACCTTAACAATGTTTAGACGATTAACAACTGTCAACGTCCCACCAACAGACACATAACCTACCGAGGGTCGTTATAAAGACAACAAGCCACTATATGCGATGATCGAGTGTCGTCCTGAGAAATTTCTTTCTAAGGACAATATCGATGGTTAGTATTTCCATGTGCTCATCGATTTTTATTTTATAGATAATTTTACATTGTATCATTGAACAAAAACTGTACACTAAATGTTGACATTATAATGTGAGCGGCAATGTTTACATCGGCTTTCATTTGATGATTGCCCCACTAGTAAGAAATTTCTCGAATGTAGGGACAGGCCAGGATTTGGGCAATGTCAGAAACAGTGATTACATCTGGTGCTGCTATTGCAGGAAAGGTAATGAAAATATTTTACGCCTATGCAAAACACACTCAATGATAAATACCATCCAGTCCTTAAAAAAGTCCAAAAGTTCTAAGCACAAAACAATTTGTGTACGCCTGATGTAAAATATCATCTAATACAACTGATCCAATTGTTTTGTGGTGACACTATTTATCTACTGTTTCATAAGTGATAACTCACATAATTTGCTGATTAGCTAGGTAGGTTATCTAGAGATATCCGGCATTTTTTTCCAGCTCAGAAGCTATATTCAAGACGCTTCTCAACATCGATCTCATTGGTTTTATTACAAAATTTCAGTACGAGTTCCGTTTCCCCTACGACAAGTTGCTGTTCGTGGACGAGATTGTCTGGCCAGCCTCCTTGCGGGGGATTCATTTCAATGCTCCCGACCTCCTCACATCCATGATCAGACGTGCAAAACTTTGGATCTGCATGTGTAGACCTCCACAGTGAAGTGATGCGTGTTTTATTCTTCGTATCCTGTTGCTGATATTGGGTTATAGATTTTCGTTGAAATACCTGTCCATATTCTATAGCTTGCCCTTTTGTTATTAGTTTATGAAACACTGCACGGCATTGTGGGAGGTTTTCATGATACTCTTTAAGCTCTTGGGGATGAAGCTCTTCGTTAAAAGGAACTACAGAGTAGAAGCCGAGCGTAAATCTCGACCTTCTTTTGATGGTATTTCTAGGCTTGAAACCTAGCAAAACCGCCCCTTTCACGACAGCTAATCTCGAATCGGGAATGGTTACAATCTCAAAACGTGGAAATGCAGCTTTAATCTGCTCTCTTACGTAGTCGGATTCGGAGTACGCACCAGCAAGAAGAAGTATCCTTATGTTGTCCTGTGCACATTCCTTTTGAATTTCACTTAGTAGTTCGAGAATTCCTTTAACAGAATGCTCAAACAAACTTTTCATCGCACTGTTAGTCAGTTTTAAGCGATAACCTCCCTGTCGTATGAAAGTAATATCACTACCAGACTGTTCCTTTAATTTGGTTGTTAATTCTGAGTCTGTGTATTTGTATTCATCCTTGTAGACTGAAATTAGCTCGGAGCTCAAGTTAAATGTTGCTCCCAAACTGTCAGTTTTGAACTCACATTTTCTAACCTCAAAATTCATCATAAGATCGCCATACAACGTAGGAAAAATTTCTTTATATTTCTCAATGACATATGTTCCGAAAAGTCTCTCCAGCAATTCCGCAAAAGCCTTGTTAACCATGGAGCCGCCTGCATTTCTTCCTGTAGCTGAGTACAGTTCACTCAAATAATTCCCCCTTAACACCTCGTGAACGCACATGTCCACCGTCCCTCCACCTAGATCCGCAAGGATGTATTTTTGACCTGGTGAAAATGGCTCGACTTTGAACCCTTTTCTTTCATATTTGATGTCCAATGATGTGACATACACGGATGCAGCCTCAGGTTCCAACACCAGTCGTATGTTTTGGAGGTTCATGCCTGCATTTGCAGCTGATTCCAGCATAAACTGCCGTGCAGATGCACTCCAAATCGTAGGCACTGTCACTGTCCATCCGATGTTGCTTTCATCGAAAGTTGCTCCCTTCTGAACTTTGCTACCGTTCACGTGTTTGACTATTCTTTTTTTGAATTCATTCAAAACCAGTCCAAATATTTGCATCGCATCCATCTTCTTCCCCGAAACGTCCGTCAGCTGAGGGATATTTCGCCGTAGCAAACGGTCACCGTACAAAGTCATTTTGAATTGTTGAAAGAAGAAGTGGTTGAATTGAGACTCCAAATCCATGTCATTGTATGCATAGAAGGCTTCATTGCCAAACGCCCTAAACGTTCCGTCGTGGTTAAGAAGCACACATGTCATTTCTCGATCCTTCGGCTCCATGGTGTATACCTCATTTTCTCCGTTGAACATAAAGGCGTAACCTGTGAAAGTCGTACCGAAGTCAATGGCAGCTTGCACCGGATGCTCCGTACTTTGGCTGCTACCCATAATGGCAAAATCCTACCTTCCAGCAGTAAAACTTTAAGGACTTAAATTACTACATTGTGAACATACAAATACGATCATGAATAGTTACAATGAATCTGCTGATATCTTATTTATAAACTGTAGTTATCTTCCTGCTTTTGTTTCATAGTCATGTGCATAGTTTTATAGGTGAAGGTGATAACAAAAAAGATAGCGCCCACTCTGAACTTATTTGTTACAAATTTATTATGATTAGGGAATAAACATGTATACAAATAGTTTCGAGATGTTGATACATGCAGTTTGACCAAAATGAAGTATACGCATTGTTTTATAAAGTCAAAATAAAGTTTTATCGCAGTACTACTTAAAAATGTGGTTTGCAGAACAATGTCCATGTTTAAAATTTAAAACTTCCGTGTTGGCTAATGTTTTATCCATTTTCATATACAAGAAAGTATGATCGACGGAGTAATTGAATTTAACAGATTGCCAGGACATGCACAACACTCTCCAACAATATTTAAGCGGCATTTCTTTAAAACCAACTCCCGAGAAGATACTTGTTTCTCCTAGTAAATCCCTTCGGGAAATGTTTCCAAACGTATTCAACAGCAAGTCACAGGTGCATGATAGTTTAGACAATTAATGAAGTTATTTGCAAGGAGGCAGACGAAAACAAGTTATACATGAAGTAACAATTATTTCTAACAAATAGTTACCATCCTATTGGTTTCGATAGCTCTTATATAAAGAAGTAACCACGCACTGTTGGAATCAAATTCCATGTTAAGGGCTTGAGTTTGGTGATTGTTTCCATGTTAAGGGCTTGAGTTTGGTGATTGTTTCCATGTTAAGGGCTTGAGTTTGGTGATTGTTTCCTTGAAGAAATACACAAGTTCATGAGTGTCATTGAAAGTTTTATTTTTAACTTAAATGTCATCAAATAAGTAGGGAAAATGCTGTTATAATATAAAGGTGTTTGATTATTCATGTGTGTGCATTAATACAATACAAGTACAGGGACAATCTATATCATTCTCACAATCATATTTGTTAGACAAAATTGACAATGAATATTTCAAAACCACGAACAACTTTACTCGCAATGTGGAGGGTAGTGTGTGTACACATCAGAAAAACCTTCCTGATAATATTCGTTAAAGCCAGAACTTTCTATACTTTAATGTCGCATATTAATCTCGCGAGTATATGAATACACCATTAACTGTGATGTAGACGCAAATTATCCTTTGAAAATCATATAGAGAAACTGTTTTGACATTCAATTTTAATATTTTTTTTCTTGAACATTTGAAGTCAGTTCTATGTTTTTATTATCACATAAGACCGCATAGCTGAATTCTGGACTTGTCACTTCGTTTCTATAGCTTAGGTAGTTACTAGAACAGACAATCCACGGTAACGGCTTTCTCAATTTTGTTTGTCTTGTCATAAAATGTTATGCTAAGTTCTGTTTCAGACACTGTCATGTGTTGTTCGTGCCGTAGAACTTCCGGCCAGCCTTCCTTTGGAGGAGCGATTTCAACTTGCCCGACTACCGTACTCTGGTATTCGTCGGTGCAGTATTTTGGGTCAAGCAAAGGTGATTTCCATACGGATGTTAAACGTTTCTGCATCTTAGTCTTTGGCACCATATATCTGGTAATAAATTCACGGACAAATGATTTACCATACTGGACTAGCTGTCCCTTTTCGATCAGTTTATGGAAGACAGCTTTGCACTGAGGTACACCATCGTGTTATACCTTTAAATGGTCAGGATGTTCACCTTCTTGGAAATTGACAACTGAGTAAAATCCATATGTATATTTGGATCGTCGCTGGATGATGTTTCTTGATTTCTCTGCCATTAGGACTGCTCCTTTCACGACAGCAAGCCACGGGTCATGCACTAACATAAGTAATATGTTTTCAAATGTTTCTTCAATTCGTTGACGGACATAAAACGAGTCAGAATATGCACCTGCAAGCACCAGTTTAACCGGGTTGTCTAACGGGCATCTCTTCATGATATCAGTAAGAAGTGAAACGATTTTATCAACAGACCTGTCGAACAGCTTCTTCATAGCATCTGTTGACAATCTTATTTTCACTTCCTCGTCATCTAGAAGAGAAACTTGATCACCGTACTTCGAAATAATATCTAACTTCAACGTCGCATTGTGACGATATGGTAAGAATATCTTGCCCCAATGGTAACGTAACAGTGGACATATTTACTGTACTGAATTCTCGTTTTCTCATCTCAAACTGATCAATTAGAGTTGAATAGTAAAATTGGAATCTTTGCCGGTACTCTTCCACAACATCATTGTCAAATATATCCACCAACAGGTGTTCAAATGCTTTGTTAACTACGAGGCCTCCGGCATTGCTACCTGAAGCACCATCCAATTCGCAAAGCTTTTCAATTTTCAAAATTTCGTGAACACAAATATCAACGGTTCCCCCTCCTAAATCTGCCAACACGTATTTTTGGCCTACTGGGAGAGTAGCTGTATTATGCTGTTTACCCAACACGATAGCAGTGTCGATGACATACAAAGCAGTTGCCTCCGGTTCAAGAACTAGCCGGAACATTTGTAGAACATTTTCTACAACTAGCCCCGCCTTCGCAGCCGCCATTACCATAAATTTGCGTGCAGACTCGCTCCATATTGTTGGCACCGTGAAAACCCAGTCGACATTATGCTCAAAAAAGTCGTCTCCCGGAACATGCGCAGGTATCCTCATAATATGTTCGCAAATGATATTTTTCAGATGTCTGAGTATGTGTCCGATAACAGTCATCGCGTCAACGGACCTTCCATGTTCGTCTACTATAGTGGGCATAGTGTTGGATGACATTGAAAACCGTTCAGTATGGTAGAGAACCATTTTGAAGTGTTCGATAAAGATCTTGTTATTTCCATTATCCAGTTCTTTGTGAGCACTTTTTGCCTCTGTTCCAAAAGAGTGAAAAGACAGATCATGATTTAGCAGCACGCATGTTGGTTGTCTGAGTGAGGTGTACAGCATCCTGTCGCCGGTAAACTTGAAAGCGTAACCAGTGTTGGTTGTCCCGAAATCCACGGCCACTCGGACAAGTTTCTTCCTGCTTTGTACTCCACCCATCTCAATATTTGATGATGATGTTGCAAATCATCGTATCAAATGTGAATTTAGCAGATTTCTTTCAGAATACTATTATGTCTGTGTTAAATTAGTATAAGTACTTTTCTGAATTTCATAATGCAGACCTTTTAAGTGTATGCGTGGTTCTATCACGTAGTTTAAGTTTTATCAATGTTCATAGCAATATTTGGACGATGATAAAATGTGAAAAATGCATTATCTTTTATTGAAATGATGTATAACCAGGTCAGATTTAAATTTTGAGGAAGTGATATTATCAAAAATTATTATCTCTTAGAAAAGCGTAACATATATATAATATTTTGAATTAAAGGTTTTTTGACTGTATGTTTTGATAGTTCAAATACGTCCTAGAGGAATAAATATTATTCGAAAGCACAGTTACATTTACATGTATTTCAAATTCAGTTAGGCATTGTTTTATAATCTAATTCCATATTCATACCTAGATTCATTAAATTAAACTCTTTTTCGCCTATAATATTTAAGGATGTATTTTGTCAATATATGTATACTTTTCATAAGAACATTCTAGAGTTTTCTATTTGTTTCATGTATACCCCCCCCCCCAACATATTTATAGAATTTGAGAGAAAATTCCTAAGGAACTGGAACATTTTCATTTAGGATTACGAGCCAACTTCTCTGACCTTTATTAAAGTGTCTTTGAAAGGTAAGGAACGTTTCACCATTACTAGAAAATCTTGGATTTGAGTAATTTATTCAGTGTAAATTACATTTCAACCTGTTCTGTGAATTATCCTGAAAGTGTTGTTTTATTTAACTAATGTTCCTATAGTGGTGTTCAATATTTCAAATGGATTTAATTATGTTGACATCATTTTTTGAAATAGAACAAATAATAATTTTCCACATGTATAATTGTGCATGTCCTTAGAGTCCTTTCCTGTTACAAGTCATACCGCTGTAATACACTGTACGATAGTACATATTCTTTTTTATTTTTGGTTGTCAAGATTGCACTGGAATTAAAATGTCAAAATGGTCAAAGTCAAGTTAGTATCATTATAATCATTATTATTTATTGTCAAATACAAGAGAAGATAGACTAGAGATGTACTTGTGAAACTATGATGATATTTGGCATACTTTTTTTAAATAAACAATACCCAACCCTATGTGTGTCTTCTAACATTTTTAGGTGCGTGGTTGCTGCGCTGGTGTCAAACTAAAAATATATCCATTGCGTTGGTAGTTCCTCGATTTCTTCGCACTATGACTGCAGGACGAAAGTCTAACTGATAGATCTAGTCTAAACTTTGAGCCACAAACCAAAGTATGTGTTGATGTCTACAGGGAAGAGTTGTGGCTTTGTTGGTAATATTTTCGATTTGTTTTCATAAACCTGAATGTATTGTAAAAATAAAGCATTTTTTTCAAATCTCGATATAAGAAGAGATTAATATCAAACTTTAGTAATAGCAACTATAAAAGTTGTAGACACTACTGAATGTCTCCATGTTCTGTAAATAAGATGGATCTTGGATGAAAACTAATCCAGAAACATAGGTATGCCTACCTTCCCACCTTTTTATATTTTCAAGATGCTAGCGAAAACAAACATTTTGTACTGTTTATTCGTTTTGGCCTTATTTTCAAGGATACGCCTTTCTGAGTCTGAAACTCGAGATTAGAATGTAAGTGAAAATGGGCAATGTACCCAAACCATGTAAGTATGCTAACAATAAATTGGCACTAGTCGACGGACGCTTTTTTGCTACCCTTTCAAAATTGAGTGTGTTCATCCGCCTAAATGTTCCGTGTGTTGTCGAGGTCTTTTGTTATAGTTTACGATTTCTTCCAAAAACAAAAAAAACTCTAAATGATATTAATCTGCGAATATGTTTTTCGTACAGGACGAGTTGCAAATGTCCGTTTTCTTATTGTTTTCGCAAGTTATACAAATAGTGTGGTCGTCTGAATCGCCGATTCCATATTTGTTTTAAAAGTTCTTAAAAACAACAACATCAAGAATGACATACCGTATACCTCATGAAAGCCAAAATCAATTTGCGTAAGGTGTGCTAGGACTTTTTTAATTCGATTATCGTTAAGAAGGAACATATACAACATGCGTTTTGTTTGGTCAATTTTCCCTTGGGCGTTCACATTTGTTGTCACATGAATTGCATGCTTCCTGACAGTGAGTTTTGTAGAAGTTAAATGCATTATGTAAGCTTTATGTGCTATTGAAATGTGGACTGTAATATCAACACATTAACGTTCGAAATACCTCAAAGGTTAAATTATGATATGCGTTTTACATGACACGTAATACCCGCGTGGGTGAATAGACTTAGCGCAAATCCGCACGCGTTACTTAAACTGTATACAATCTTTTACACACATTTTTTTATCGGGGCTCTATACTGGGGAGTGGGGGAAGGGGGTCATTGCGTGTGTGTTTTGGTATGGGTGGAGCTATAGGGGGTTGTATATTGACGTTAACAAAATTAACTGTTTACACCAACTCAGTATTATCAAATGTTTATTATATGCTTTTCCGTGGTTTATAGAGATTAATCAGTGAAATAGAATTGACATTTCACTGTTTCAAACAGTCAAATATCAACTTGATAGTTTTCACTGTTTCGAAATTTTAACCCGGTCTCATTGCCAAATAACACGCCAGTAAGCACTGGGTCGTAATCAATAAGCATCTTAGTAACAACTTTCAACTTAGAGAACGATGCCTTTTTTCTCATTTGAATTTCAAGAAAACGAGCAAAGTTGGTACCCCAAAATATGAAAATAAGCAAGAAAATGGTCTAAACGATATATGGATATGAACACATATGATGTAAAGAAGCGGGTGTTTAAAATAATCGATGACAAAAATTACGAAATCATAATTAAGTTGAAAATATTCACTAAGATGCTTATTGAATACGACCCCTGGGCTGGAACACAGTTTTAACGACGTAATTTCTGAGTAAGTTCGCATTCTATTTCAGCTTGTAAACACCAAAAGTAAGTATTTCACTCGTGGCTAAGCAACTCGTGTAATATAGCTTTGTCATCTAGTTTGTCATGGTTGAAAATATTTTCTACAGTAAAGCGACATATATTGTTCTGGAATTTTACTGCACCAACACCAATTTAGCCAGATTTTGTCTGATTCATAACATCATGAAATGCATTAAAACATCGAGACCAATAAGCCTGGACAAATAACGTCGTCTGAATGTGTCGTAATAAAGTCAGATATTCTCCTGAATTACGCAAACATTCCCGACCACCGCTGCAGCATGGACGGGACGATGCCTATCTTGTACAGCGACGATCCCTAGGACTGGACAAGTGCTAAAAGCCGATGCCTCCAGAGTACTGGACTGGCGTACATAATCTCCTTTAAAATCTTCTATTTACATTTGTACTTAATTTAGTCTACTTGGTAGAGCAATGACAATTTCATTTTACGGAAGCTTCAATTAAGTTACATGCACTTATGACTGCAAACAATAATATAACAAAAATAGTTTATTGCAATTGTTGGGTTACCGAAAGCAGCGATAGTGTACATGTCTTTTGAACCGCAGTCAAAGTTTGCAAGCATACTAAAAAGGCAATACAAATGAGAATATCAACAGTACATGCAAATCACATTACTCAAAATGCATACGTCAGCGCAACTATACATTTCTTTAACAAGTATTTTAAACAATCGTTTTACTTTAAGTGACCTTCATTTTGAGTTTTTTTGTGAAATAATAAACAGAGTCCGAGTGGGCTTCTTTTTGACTGGACATGACCAAAATATATCTTAATCTAGATTTTATCGATTTCTATATTTTTACAGTTCCATGAGGACTGGGAGAAAAAATGTGGCCTTTACATATTAAATATTTGCTCTAGTGACTTTGTTTTCCCGGATTTGATAAAAAAACAAAACGATATTGACCTAAGTATAATAGGCATCTTTATGTACAAGTTCCACGAAGAAAATGTTCCCAGGTTTCACGAAGAATATGTGGCTGCTGGCAATAAGGAACATCGGATGAGGGACCAGAAACCCACTTGTTCAATTTATGGCGAAAACTATAGTTGATATTGTTCACATGCAACATGTTGATGTAGCACGTATATACACAGCGTTTTTGCTTCGATCTTATTTTGTAAAAGTTAAGATATGGTTAATGTATTTTACATACGTAAAATCCTAAAAAATATGGTAGATCATGTCAGCTGCTTCTGAACTAACACAGCTTCAACAAGAACTGTCACAGTCATGTGAGAAATGCTCCCGATTGGGCCTTACGGACGTATAGCCATTATTGCATTATAAAAGCACAAGAGATGTTGGTAAAACATCAAAGCCACATAATGCCAGCCAATTTAGCATTTTGCATTAAATATCTGCGGAGTAATTTAAGGTCATGACCAACCTCTTTACCAAGTTTGAGGCCCGTAGGTCAAAGCGTTCTCTTAGTATTCATCGGACAAGGTTTTTGTGTTAAGGTCAGTAGCTGACATGCTGATCTAAAAAAATCAAAAGGGGTCATACACAGGTCATGACCAACCCCACTACCGAATTTGACGAACATATGCCTTAACATACTCTAGTTATCAATCGAGCCAGCTTTATGTGCTCAATGTCACAGCGATCATGACCGTAGCCTTCAAATTAAATAGGGGTCATCTGGTCATGGCCAACCTTCCTACCAAGTTTAAGGACTGTAGGGCCAGGCCTACTAGTTTTCAATCAGAAAAGCTTCTTGTGTCACAAGTCACCATGATCGTGATATTTTGACCAACCTCCGTACCAAATTTGAGGACCGTTGGGTCAAGCATACTCGGTTATTAATCGGAGGCTTTTGCGTAAAAGGTCACCACGACCGTGACCTTTGACCTAATGCACACAAAATCGATAGGGTCGTCTGCTAGTCATGACCAACAGGCCTACCAAATTTGAGGACCATGGGATCAAGCAAACTCTAGTTATCCATCAGAAAAGCTCTACAAAAAAGTTTGAGGACCGTAGATTCAAGTATACTAGATATTAATATTATTATCAACCAATTAGTTATCAATCGAACAAGCTTTTTGCCTTCAAGATGAAAATGACATACTGACCTCAATATCAATACATGTAGGGCATCTACTGTTCATTGACCAACATCCCTAACAAGTTTGAAGACCATAAACCCAATCCTACATAAGTTAACAATCAGGCAAGGTTTGGTATACCGACAGTGACATATGCAAAGCAATATACACCAACTTCTCTGAAGGGGGGCATAACAATGACATTAACTTCTTATTAACTTCTTTGGCAATTTTATCATAATTATTTTAGATTTCTACAAAAAGCTGACACGCCTTCTATGCTAGCCAACATTCCCTTCACTCATGGGACTTATTTACAGGAAAGACTGATATTAAGACATCCTTTTTGCTTTTATTATACAACAAAATAAAAGTATCACAATAACATTCATCATACAATGCAGAGCATGACAAAAATGAATACAGGAACCAAGGCTGTTTACATGCATGTTGTTTTAGCACCATTCCATGCAAATAATCTTGAATGGTCAACTCTATAGTATTACCATTGCATTTATGAGTTTTGTTATTAAAAGATTATATCAGAAAAGGATTTAATGAATCACTCAATATCATATCTCTCAGGAATAGCACTTAAATGAATCACTCAACATCATATCTCTTAGGAATAACACTTAAATGAATCACTCAACATCATATCTCTTAGGAATAACACTTAATTATTAATGCATTGCTATCCTGGCTCATGGGGGGCTAAGTTGTATAAGTATATTTCAGAGGGATTTGTAACTTATCTGTTGTCTGGGCAACATTACTTGGTGAAAATAACTACTCTGTGACAGAAAGTATCCATCAGAACAAAAGGCAGATTTATATCAACCAATGTTCCAGAATAGAGATGTGAGCCTTGTCCTAGGAAGGACCACTGAGGAGTGTTCTTAACTGGACTCATCATGTCTCAAGCGATCTTATTGATGACAGCCTGGTGAAGTGAATGTAGCTGGAGAGTCCACTTGTCGAGGGCGTTGTAGCGGGCACACTGCTGACCCTCCCGGTCAAGCTCCAATACATGGTTCACTTGGTCAATACGGCCTTCAATTGTACTGTAATATACACAACTCATAAATACAAGACTCTGAGTGTTCATCCATATATACAATTTTGTGCTATTATTTAAATCCATTTTACACCAAATCTGTAGCCCAGTTATTAAATATCAAAACAAATGTGAATCCTGGGTGTGAGACAGATTATTCACTAAAATATGACTTTTTCAAATAAATGTAAAATACACAAAAAAATAGACTTACTTGTCTAAAATACATGACACAAGGAGATTTTCTACTTCAGATGGATCAATATTCAGTTCCTGAAAATAACATGAATACTTGACATTCTGGGTATTAACTGTGTATAATGTGTTTAATAGTGTGACCAGGTAAATCCTTCAAATAATGACGCTCTCTAAATTTATATAGTTTATTGTCAAATTATTTACATACAATGATTGGTCAACACTTACCTTTGAGATGAAGGGAATGTGGATTCTTGTGTAAGGCTTTATGAGTTTTATGAGAACTTGCGTCCTGATGTTTCGTAGCAAGTCCTCGATATGTTCTCGGATAAAGGGATCCTCCATGATGTTTCGCCTATTTGTACGCAAGATCTTCTCAAACTCATTTATATCATTGTTCTGATAAGAACTGAAAGGGAAAACATTTCTTCTGGATCCAAGCTTGAAATTGCAGGTATCAGGTGCACTTTAACAGAACATGAATACATCTGAACTGATGCAATTCAATAATACTGACTATTACAGAGGTATTACGCAGATTAGCAGTCATTTAAGTTTCCCAACTCATCAAGTATGACAAATCTTGATCTAAGGATATAAATTACCATCCCTTTCTACATAAATCTAAACAAATTAATTTTTCACCATTTATTTCTCTGAAGAGCCAATTTCGGCCTGAAATCGACCTTAGAAAAGAATGTCAAAAGCTTCGTTACTGTTTGTAAGATGCAGGCATTTTTTACATCGAAATCTGAGGGGAAAAAGTGCGTCTTATAACCAGTCGTTTACGGTACAATGTATAAATATCAATTTAACTACATTAGCAGGCTGCTAGCAGTACTACCTGACAAGGTTGGTCATTGCGAGTATTTCTGGGTCGTTCTTGTAGGGTTTGGTTTCCTGGGAGTCAAACGGGTTGATGCCAGACTTCATAAGCATATTTGCCAGAACTAAATACTTCAAGCATGTTGTTCGCCTGAAAATATCAACAAACAGTCACTAACAAAACTGGATCTGAATTTACTTATTTATGCTTTAGAGTACAATTATGACAGGTTTCTTGAGATCATTGTATGTCAACTCCACAGAGGAATTGACAATAAGTGTATTTTAATGTACTGTATTTGGTCAATAAATTAACAAAACAATTGACTTTTGGATTTTTTTTAAATATTAAAACCCTGGTTAAGAATTTGAATTAAGAAGGTATTACAGCTGAACGTTAATAGACCAAAGACTTATATTTGTTTGTGTGTGTAAAACACATCATACTGACAATTAGGCAGTTAAGCTGTAAAATTTTGACTGTTATCTGTCTATACCTAGGAGATCCAGATTCATCATAGTTTTTGAAGGCCTCAAAGAAGTCGGTGTGGGCTCTTTCATACTCTCCCTCTCGGAGGTGCATCTTTCCCCCGCACTCCCGTATAACACCCATAATCAGTGGGTGGGGAATGGCAGACTTGATGTGAAGGGACTGTTCATATAACGCCTATAAATACAAAGTCAGGAACATTACAGTTATAAACAAGTCATCATACAGCACATTTTACTAACTCTATATACATGCATCAAGATTGATAGTCATGACTTTAAACAACAAGAGTGCTGTGGATTTATGGGCCATGCTATACACGTGGGAACTATCTCTGCAATCATATATTTTGAGTTATGGCGAAGGCTAAAGTTTTTGCAATGCAATAAAAATGATGCTAACACCAATGCTATCACAATAGTGAATGCACGACTTCTTCTCTTCAAAAGACAGAAAAGCTCAAATGTATCTGAGCTTGATAAAAATTTATGTGAACAGTATTCAGTCGGATATTGTCAATGATTTATTAAAATCCTGTTACAGAGATATTGTTCCCTTCAATCTGTCATGTTCAATTGATGTTGATGATAAAGCTATGTTGTTACCTTGAGTTTCTTGTTGTTTTTCTGTTCTGTGTACATCTGAATCTCGAGGGCGTAAATCTCCAACAGTTGAGTTCCCTTCTTCAAGTCATCCTCACCATCATCAGTCTATAAAACCATCATCAAGCATATTTATAACTTTAACTTACATTATTTTATTTGGTGACAAATATGTAAAAGTAGATGGTTGTGGACAGAAGCATGATCATGAACACTTGCACTCTATGTTGAGAGGGTTTGTCCTAATCAATATTAAAATCATTCATATCATTTATGGAATGAATGAGCTGACACAAACAATATAGAATATGAATTGGGAAAGTTTACATTTTCAGATCCTATTACGGAACTTTAAAGGAAAAGGAATTGATTGTGGATATACAGTGTTTCATTTGATGTAATAAGCATATGTGTCAACTTATTTTGAAATCATTCTTTGAATTAACAGAAATAAGCTTTTTACTCTAGATAAAACCAAGGAAAGAAAAATGGTTCTGGTACACTAAACTCCTCCTCAATAAGAGCTTTCTGTATGTGACATTGGAATCAATACCTAGAAGAACTTTAGAGTCATGCTCAGGACAAACATTAAGTATAAAAATAAATAATAGGCAATAACTCTCAATACACCAAGATAGAATTATGGTTCCTGTGTACTGCACTCCTCCCCAAAAAGCTATCTCTGTATTTGAAAATTTCTTGTTACTGCCAGGTTTGTGTTCAAAATGATCAAGAATTCTTCTTGATGTGTGGTCTTGTTTCAAATGCTAGTCTATTAAGGTATTTATTGTTGTAATGTCTCATGTAAGCCCGAACATTATGGATGTTATTATCTGTTTCTATGGCATTTTAAAAGACCATGCTTATATAAATCAAACTTTAACAATGCTTTTGAAAACTTTAATGCTTTATACAGAGTGCAAAAAACCTTTATTTTAATAATTTATAAATGACTTTGTTTTGGGAATTCAATTTAGAAAGAACATTTGATTTTTCTCAGAGCACACTTTGTTCAATGCGTATGTCCTGAATATGTTATATATATTGTTAAAATTGCTTACAATTTAGACAATACAATATTACATTAAATCAAAATGAGGTGGGTTTTAGTTGACTTTTAGTTGTGCAGGTAATGTAAAATTTCCATGCACTTGTATGCATTAGCAACTCTCTTTACCGTGTTTGATTTAAAGGCTTTTATATTTTGGTGTTTGTTCCTTACATGTTTGTAGTTTACATAGACAATTATTGAAATTGAATGCCATTCTTTGAAAGGTTTGAAAGTCTTGCTTTTTTATTGATTGTCAGTATAAAATGGGCAAGTGCTTACCTGACAGGACAGGTGTAGTTGTTTGAGGATTCTCTGAAGCTTGTTAAAGTCTCCCCTGTCAAAGTATAGCTTCCCAAGCTTTGTGTTAGTTTTAAACCATAGACGCTCATTCTTCGCTTCTTTCAATGCATCTAAAGTTGTCTCATAGAAATTCTGTAGCAACTCCATCTAGGAAAAAAGTGTTTTTAAAAAGATTGAATTTTTTTTAAAACAATGCTAAAGGATAGCTTGAGAGAGATATCAGCATTAAACTACACTAAAACAGATTATCCTACTTTCCCAACAACAAGGTGTGAGAACTGTGACTCTACAGAAGAGCATGATCTGTTTTATTGAATTTTAGCAACTATATATGGAACAAGGCAGTTGGAATAGACTGCACTAAATTGTGTGTGTTAAATTGAATGCGCAAACTTACAATACCACAATGCGACTAAAACAAGGTTTACAACATTTGAGCAAAGAGAGAACTTACATCAGGCAGATAACCATGTATTATGACTCTTATGATAATAGATTGTGTCGACTTATACAAACTAGAAATTTAAACTGAATACCATTTTGCAATGAAGTGTACTGGTATGCTTTTACTGGACTAAGAATCAAATCTCTTCTATGTAAATATATCAATCAAACATGCATACATTTTATATGTTATTTAATATAACATAAGATGAAATTGAAAAAAACTTAGCAAAGTACATTTTTTATGCTACGCCATGTTTGTTGTGTCCAACATTCACCGGTGGCCTGAATCGAATAAAGAATTTGAATCCTAAAAAGAGATGCTCATAGTGATAATTACTTTAGGTGGAACAATCAATGTCAATTACCTGTTTTGATGTAGAGATATAGTCCAATATCGAGTTGATGGATTTTTCGGAGTAATTTCTGGTGACTGCAGACTTGATGTATGTGAGAAGCAGCTTGTATCGTTTCATCATCTCATCATAGTTGCTCTGAAGTCGAGGTAACACTGCTCATTGTAACAGTTAAAACTTAACACAGGTTTGGTCGCCATTAAACACTCAATATATGCTGTCAGTTACAAATAAATGTGTCAATGGCTATTGAATTGGGTAAGTTGCTATAGTTATGAAGTTCACTTGATGAATCTTGGAAAGCCACAATTACAACAATATTTCTGACAAAAAAAAAACAACTAAAATATTACTAACTATATTATACATGTGTCACAAAATTGTTTGGACATGTATCAGAGATAGAAATATGCAGGTAGTGGGCACTTTACCAGTTTGAAGTTGATCTTGATCATCTGTTTGAGGGCCTTGAATCCCCATTCCCCCTTGTCCTTCCCTTCAAGCTCCAGCACCTGACACGAACAATGGTGATTAGTAGGTAGGTACACAGACCATTACAACAATCAAGTTGGAGTTTAATTATTGTGTATGAAAACATGAAAAAGGTTGTAAAGAAATTAAACTTCCAAAACCAAAGTTATTTCTTTAAAGAGAGTGCCATCACATCACACTGTGTTTGGGGTCTGCACTGGGTTGTGTGGTTAGCACCAAGGGTTTGATTCCCGGCCATTCCACCTAAATGGCTGTCAATGTGTCTTTTGACGAATTTATGACAATGACAGTCTCGAGACAGGGATATATAAGCAATGTCCAAAAAAAAAAAAAGTATCCCTGAAAGCTCATTGTTTTAGCAAATTCTCAGCCTGTGTGAAAGTGAGATTGGATTGTGGCAACCTAGCTGGACGAGTGGATTTCCTTCAGGTGCTCTAAATCCCTCTACAACACAAGATCACACTCTCACGTAATATCATGCCAATGAGAGTTATTTAAATAATGGTGTAATTACTTGTTTCCTGATGGTTGTGAAATAAATAAGTTTCAACTAATATAATATCCGAACACTGCACATTTGTAAATCCAGCTTTGTTCAATTCACAAGAGTGGTTGCATATTTGTTTATTGAAAATTTAAATGAAGACATGCAAAATTGTATTCAAATACTTCAAAGAAACATTGCTTTTTTTACATTTTGAAATATTATTTTCATTATTTCAATAAGTATCAATTCAATCAGGCTAACAAAGCCACATTCATCTTACATGGGGTTATTAAATGGGATTTTACAGCATGAAAGAAGTAAGCAGAACTCCAAGAAAGCACCATCAGGATAATGAAAGGAAACCAACTTAGAACTTGGTGAATCATTCAGGAAAACAAACTTTTATTTAAGCAATTTTCTTCAAAGACGTTAATGGAAATTAACATCCAATAGTTTACCTTTTGAAAATTGTCAAGAGCAGCTTTAGGGTCGTCATCTTTCAGGGCCTTGGAGTTGTAATACTGGTTTTCTAGGTCAACATCTGGCTCAGAGTTGCTCTCTTCTGAATATTCCTACATAGTAAGATAAGACCTGACATAAAAAATAGTTTCATAACTATGGTGATATGAAGGCAGTCTATATTCTATTAAATATTGTTGTGCTTTAATTTGATAATGATATTTGCCTTGAAGGCAGAAGTCAAAACTAAAGCTGTAGTGAAATGCTTTCAAGGCTTGTTCAAATTCAGATTTTATACATCAGGGCTACTTGATTTGTTTTTATTCCAAATACTAGTGTAAGAATTCAAGCTTATTCATTCAAAAGTCAAATTCTGATGACTTTGACAGCAGTGATAACATGCTCTGCAAAAGGAAGTGTTAAGGTTGGTTATTGAATAAAATACCTACAAAGCTTGAATTCTTTATTGTGGGTGCGCAGAATTTCACAGGTTGTTGCTTCACGGTAAACAAAGCATAAATATTGACTTTTCTTTTAACTATAGGATATAATATTTGCCAGATTGGGCAATATTGCCTGATAAGGCAAGTTTCACCAGCCTGTTCAATTGCACCCTCAATGTAAATTCAGATTAATATATAAAAACAACATACAACGGAAGTGGCGATAAATGCATTATGCAGGATAAAACAGGAAGTAATTGCTGTGTGGAATTTTATGAGCTTTGGATAAGAACCAGCTGCTCTGTTAGCTAAGCAGACATGAATTTGATCTCCTCTCTGGCAAAAAATTGTGGAATATTTTTTTAAATGACACATATTCACTATCTTGACCGACATAAATAAATAATTAAAAAAAAAAATAAAAAATAAAAAATAAAAAAATAAGAAAATATGAAATAAGTATGTATTACTGTATTCAGGCAATGTGACGAGCACCTGTGATTAAAACAGGTTAAGTAATGAAAAAAATGTAAAAAATGGAAGGGACTCCTAATTTCAGGAAGGGACACCTGATTTCAAATGTTGGTGTCCCTTCGGGATCCCTTGGAAAAATGGTTAGTGTCGACCCCTGATATTAGTTCCATGCACAAAAAATACATATCAAACATATAATTATGAGTTTGATGGTTTTTTCTTCATTTCATTCTGTCAAAACAAAACAATATATATGCATGAAGGGCACCTGCAAGGCTGCAGTTCACAGCGTTACAACAATCGGAACACTTCGGCCATGGCCGAGTTGTTACGATTATATTTACAAGGTCTATCTCGAAGCTTGTAGGAAGTGGCCGAGTAATTACGATTGGGTCGAGTTGTTCCGCTTGGCATAATTGGGGTCTGTGTTAGTCGAAAATAATAGACGTGTTATATGGGATTCTTCCAATCCCTGACGTCTAAACGGGAATGTGCAAAAAACGGGGGTGTTTTAAAAATATTAAAATTGTTTTAAGTGAAATATTTTATGGTTGAAATTGATCATAAAGAGTTATATTCATATTTTACCATGTAAGTGAAATGTTATTTTGCACTTATCAAGCATTTAATGCAATAAAACAAGTTGTTTACCTTTCCAATAAAACGAAAGTTGACTCACACAGACAACAATTATGCGAAGGGGAACAACTCGATACAATCGTAATAACTCGGCCTCCTCCGACAAAGCTTTGAGATAGACCTCGTTATACAGTCTTAACAACTCGGCCATGGCCGAAATGTTCCGAGCGATTTAAAACTGTGCCCTGAAGCCTTGCAGGTGCCCTTCATGTATATATCGGTATGTTTTGACAGAATGAAATGAAGAAAAGCTGTCAAACTCATAATTATAAGTTGGATATTTATTTTTTGTGTACGGAACTAATATGAAATAATATTATCTGGTAATATTTCTTGTTTTTATGATATTTTATAGACGCTATATGCTTTAACCCGGAATCCTGATCGGAACAACTACCCACTTTTGATACTAAACAATTTGTACTTGAAGGATTTGCCATATCAAAAATCTAAAAAAAAATCCGTCAACGTACAATTATTTGGACTAGGATCGGTGTCAGTCAAGTTTTGTTTCATTGGAACGGTGAATCATGTGTTTTAATGCATTTAATGCTTTGTTTTGTGCAAAATAGCTTTGCACTTACATGGTTAAATATTATCCCATATAACACATCTATTATATCTATTATTTTAGACTAGCAACGCATTTAGCCATAAAAGTTAAACATAAAACATCAATTTTCAATTGTAAATATGAAAACTGTAATCTAGCAGTCTAATATCACTGGTTTCCAGACATTTACGCAAAAATTGGATCATTCAACGAAAAATAAAATATTAAAAGATGTCAAACCTATCAATCTGTGAGAGTGCAGCTTTAAAAAATATTGTTTACAATTGTAATAAAAGAAAAATGCACGACCGGCGTATTTTGAACAAGCTAAAAAAAATATTTGTTTGCTACGTGAAGCTTTGACAACTTGGTGTCGAAATAAAGTCGTATGTGCAAATCTAAAAAATCAAGTGCAAAATTGCTGTTATTGAAAGTAAACTGACCAAATCATATTCTTCATCATCATCGCACATAAATTCGTCGTCCGACATCTTGTCAAATTTAACGCATGCGCATTGTTGTTTCCGAAAGTCTGGGCGCTTGCAAAGTTGTCGTTAATGCTCGGCTGCATACGGTACACCCTGTCGACTTTTACCTTTTTAATTAAAAATAAAAAAAGTAGTTTTCCGCGGAAGAGCATATACATCAGACGTAATTTCAAATTCAACAAAAAAGTTAAAAGTTTTTGTTTGGGAGATAGGAAAAGTGAATAGAATAACATGGAATTCAAAATAAGGCTAAATAGCATACTGTAGAACCAGCTAGGCTTTCTAAATTTAACGGCATTGACAGCTTGAAAGAGCAACAGAAGCGAAACATTTTAAAAGCTTCGAAACTTCCTTCTCTCAGTAAGTCAATTGTTAAGTACCGTGACATGTGATATATACATCAGGAACTGGATTGATAAAGACAGAAGGAGAACACCCGGCCCCATGGGCCTATATATGTCACCGTTATGCAAATTTAGCTATAAATGTACAATAATAAATAAATGCACAGAATAAATGCAGTGTCTTGCGATCTTCAAGAGGCTTAAATTAAACCTTTGTTCAAGAAAAATGACCGATCAGATGTCTTTAACTATACACCTCTTTGCATTTTATATATTGTATCATAGGTAATTGAAAGAGCACCAACTAGATTCGTTTTTTGTTAAAGATGGCATTTTGTACATATTCCAACGTGGCTGTATAGGAAACTACTCGAATGGTACCTGCCTTATACACTTGAGTGATTATATAAAAACACAAAGCTCAATCATGATCATGCTAGACCTCCAAAGTGCGTTCGCTACAGTTAATCATGTCATTTTTTGAGACAAATTGAAAGCTATGGGCGTGGAGTTTGATGTGTGGTTTTAAACTTTTGGCTACTGATTTTGTCTCTGTAGTTTTTCACATAAGTATTAACTCTTACTTATCAAGACGAAAGACGACAATATAATAATGTCTGTGTCTAATGTTAGGAATATTTCTTGTGGTGTATCCCAGGGTAGTATTTTGGGCCACATTTGTTTTTATGCTATATCAATCACATGAGGATTAGTATTAAAGAAACATGTAAATTGATTTGATATGCAGATGACAGTGCTATATTTTATACATAAGGATCCAAATGTTTTTTGCAGAAACACTTGGGAAAGAACTAGAAAGTTGTAAGGAATGGCTTGTAGACAATAAGCTTTCATTGCACTTGGGTAAAACTGAATGTATTATTTTTAGATAAAAACGTAAACTTTCTGAATTCAGATTTTTTTCTAACAAATGCAATGTTCATACCATTGTCTTACAAACTTCTGTGAAATAGAACGGGGCGCTGTATTGGACAGCGGTTTTCTGCTAAGTCATTATATTAATACATGGTATAAATGTAGATTTCATTTGAATTCATCTGATTTTAATAAAATTGGATGGTTGGATATAGAGTAAAGCAACTATAAGACTCAACCATGTTTATAAAATTGTGAAGTCCATAAAAAGTACATCCTATACGTTTAGTAATTTCAACAAAATGTCTGACATGCATTTACATGATACTAGAGGCTCAGAATATAACTTTTATGTGCTTCAGGGACATGTTTTACCAATTATACTTTCTATTATCAAGTTTCAAGTTTATTGGCAATATCGGCAATACATAAGCCTTTGGCCATGAACATACACATAGGATGAGATGTACACAAATTGAAAAGATGACAAATATAAAATAAACTAAAGAAAAAAAACACACGTACATAATATAAAGAACACAATCATAATTTACTTTATTGTAACTGAGAAGCAACTGCATCAATGCTGGCAGAATGTCGTTGAAAAGCATTGTAAATGTATTTATATACAATTCTTATGTTTGTGTTTTTTGAAGACATTAAAACCCTAAATTTATTCAAGGTATTCCATAAATTGGAAATATTGAATTGTTGACGTAAATCGTAATTAAAAGGACAAGCAAGCAAAAATGAAATTCAGACTCAACCATATTAGTATTGCATACTTTACATTTTCGTTCTTAACGTGCAACATTATTAAACCTTCCAACTTCTATTTCAAGAGAGTGAGAACATAGTCGGAATCTCGATAATGCAATTCTGTAGCTTTTTGCATATATAATGCAATTCTATATTTATCATTAATATTTAATTCGGGATACTTTTCAAATTCAAAATTTACCTTGAATTGTTTATAATAATTTAATTTCGGTTGTGAATGAATGGTATCAGTCCACTGCTGTACATATTGATCGTGGAGGCGTTGTCTTAATGATATAAAACAAGAATTGTTTATATGATCAGAAGACCAAACATAACTAAAACCGAGGGTGTCTAACACATTCTTTACAGATTTAGACCAGTTATCCTTAGCATTGCAGTCAACAAAACTAGCACCACTAACTTGTTCACAATATATATTATTTATAAGCGAGGTTGGGGAAGATTTGATCTTACATCAAAATTTAAGTGCTCTGATATGTCATATATACCCCAAACCTCACAACCATACATAAGAATAGGAGCAATCATAGAGTCAAACAATAACAGTTTGGTCTTAACGTCGAGTTCAACCCTACCAAAAATTGATAAAAGGTGATTATTATGCTTTCAAAGCTTGGTCTTTCAGCGTTTTAACTGCATTTACAAAACTTCCATTGTAATTGAATTTTATACCCAAATAACAGAAGCTATCCACTGTTTCGACAACATTATTATTAATGGACCAAACAAAACGATTCAATGTTTTTCGTTTTTCAAAAATACATATTTTAGTTTTAGCAACATTAATTTTAAGACAAGCTATAATTGACTGGAACAAACTGGCAATCTGTATAAACAAATCCGAAAACATATATGCATATGAGAATGGATTTAAAGATTGCACAAACTGTACATGGCAAACAAAGAATGCTCAGATTTCATATTTTATTATAAAATATTAGCTACATGTACCTATTTCTGTGTATCTGTGATAGTAATATTTAAATGGAACCAATATTTTGACCTTTGACGATTTGTATTTAAAAGGATCCCATTGGAATTAAGTTGTAAAACTTTATGGGCTATCCTGTGAACATATATATGTCCTAATCTTAATGTTTGTTCCATTTTAACTAGAGCTTCACATGTATACCTGCCGCTTGAACAAGCGGTGTTTAAACCCTTAGAGAGATTACACCGTATTTTGCGATATGTATTGCGTGTGTATTTATGATGGGTATATAATAAAATGAAAAACTTTCTTTGATTAATGCACGTTGTGCAAGTTACTATTACATGTATGCCACCACAATTATTTAAGTTTATGTTACTTAACTTCTTCCACATGTCAACTCGACCAAAATAAAGTGTATGATTCAGACTTTTTTTAAGGATTCTTTTAGAGTTATAACAGGTTGATACAAGCATTTCAAATTAAATATTGCTCATGTTGTTCAGTGATATGTGTTGTTCAGTGACCGATATAATCAGTCAATATCAAAGGCTTATTATCTCCTGTTGCTACCACACAATGTACCATATACTTTAATATTATATAATTATATATATTATAACATGATCTATAAGAATGAATGGACTAAAATATGCAGTGCATTTTGACCGCAAAATCATTGTTAACCTCGACTATAGCCTCGGTCAATTAGGATTTTTGGTCAATGTGACAGCATATTTGACAGTTTATAACTATATAATTGTATATAATCAAATCAAATCAAATCGAATTTTATTTTCAGTCGGTATGACATAACAGAGCTATGAAAGCTATTGACCGACTATTGTTATAATATAATAATGAATTGTCTTTAGGTATTATTATACTGCAATAAGTTGTATGCTTTCGATACATACATACTGTATACGATTATATATAATATCGGTCGATTATCCAGATAGAAACATGTGTGTGCACCATTTTCAATTAAAAAAGGTTGTTCGGCATAAAAAAATTCTCCCTCGTTCATTGGGTACCGCTGAACCCGATTAGTACACATTTCAATTTCAAACGTTTTAAAGATATAGACGTCATTTTGACAGACTTCCAATAAGTGAAAAATGGTATGTTGATGTCCGCTTTTCTGATTTAAAAAAGCCTTATATAGTCTACAATTTATTTAACGATCATTTATCAAATGATACGTTTACTGTTCAGTTTCAAATTGCGCTTTCACTACTGGTTTTGAGTGTTCTAATATAGCTGCCACCAGTGCTAGTGGCATCATGTCAGGGAAATGCTTAATCAACATATCGTCTTTAAACTAAGCATTATGTTGCAGTTCATTTTTCAAAGAGAATTGCTTTGTATAAAATTCTCTTGACGAAATTTGCTTGGACTAATACATTACATAGCCATGACTATATGTCGAAGATAAGCTAACAATACGGCAGTATACTAAAGAAATATCAGATATGGTCTGTATCTGATCCGTCAATTTGTGTCTGTTTAACAGTCCTGGCTGTATGGTCAAAAGTCCTGGCTGTATGGTTTAATCTTAGTCATATTTTTTTCAATTTTGGCCATATTGTCTTTCAATCTGTGCTGTATGATATATTGGGGATGGGCTGTGTCATACATTTCACTTCAAAATTTAACCTCAAATATCTTATATCAAAGAGGTTTCTTAAAGTGAAGAAAATCATAGACTTTAAACATTGTTAGATTAATGTAAATTTAATTTATATTTAATGTGTAAATTTAGCATTTTCCTGGACTCATCCACATTCACATTTTTGGATTTTGAAGAGGCATTGACCCACACATTGGTAAGGTGAAATGTAAATGTTAGGGTGAAATGTAAAAAGAAATATGCATACTTACCATCACTGTTCAAAAATTTTGAAACTTAAGTATGCATAAAGAGGTATCGATACTGCATATGAGGTCTGGGTTGTAAAATCTGAATTGGAAAATCCAACATTCAGGCACCATGTGTATAGCCGTTTTCCGAGATATCCTTGTTATCAGCTTCCTGATATGCATATATGAACAATTTAAAACAATGCAAAATTAGATATTTTAATTCTCTTTTAATGTTTCTGTTCTGTTCTTTCAGGCTGACTTTCTGAAGGAGTTGCCATCCTACGATGAAAACAATTTCACAAGATTTAATTCAGAAACTGGATTAAAATCTAGTGTAAGCAATTGTAAATGATGCAGTAAAGTTTTTTTTTTTCACCAAAGCTGCTTTAATGTTTGTTTATGAATTTGAGTGATAATGGATTGGTTTTCTTTATTACATCTGTTGAGAATTTGAGCAGTTTACATATGCCATTGTTTCATGTTTTTTATAATTTTGTCTTGAAGTCTTTATTTGCTTTTCAGGTAAAAAAACCCTCAGTGTATATATGTACAAAGGATCATCCATCTGAACAAGGTAATCTTCAGGGAATAATATCTTGGACAATTTTCAGAAAATGATTTTATCTTTCTTGAGAAACATTATATTTTAATAACATATGTAACTGCTTTTTGATGCATTGAGTATATGTTATTGTCTATGTAATGGGCTCAATTCATGTATTTCAAGATTGATTAATACTAATTTTGATCTTAACACGCAATATTAAAGCTGCACTCTCAGGGATATACCATTTTTACAACTTTTTTTTTTTGTCTTGGAAAGAGCAATTTTTTGTGTAAATATCTGCAAACCAATGATATATGATTGCTGACAAAAAAATCAGATCGTAGAATTTCATATTTCCGTTCGAAAAGTAATGTTTTATGGCTCAAACCGGTAAGAAAAATGCATAAGCATTACTTTTTGAACATAAATATAAAAATCTGCAAAAATTTTTTTGTCAGCAGTCTAATATAACTGGTTTCCATGGATTTTCACAAATATTGGCTCGTTCCAAGACACAAAATAAAAAAGTTGCCAACACGTTCAATCTGTGAGAGTGCAGCTTTAAGGTATCATTTTAAAACTCAGAAACTTCATATCTTGAAATGTTAATATTACATGGACACTTATGCTCTGGTGTGCATTGTATCAATTTCACTTGCCTTTTATTTAACCTAGCGGGGGATCAACGGTCAGTTTGTTAGGGTGAAAAGCAGGGTTAAATAACATAAAAGAAGTCATGCTTGTTAACTTTTTCAATCCAAATTGTTGTAACAGTGATGTATTGAAGTCTTGACGTATATAGATATATATATTTTTATTTTTTTATTTCAGTGATAACAACAGAAAAGACCAATATTTTATTGCGATATCTCCACCAACAATGGGATAGAAAAGTAAGAATAGTTTTGTTGTAGTTATTCAAATTTACAGAATTGTGTCTACTTGCCAATAATAGTGGTTTTTGTGATAGATTAAATGAAATACAATTACAATCATAGTACTACAACTCACCCATATGGATATAAATGTGAACCTTAAATGCAAATGTTGACAAGAGAGTAGACCAGTCTGCATTATACATGCATTGCAGTGTACCAGGTAGGTAAGAAATAATATTTGAATGATTTCTCTATTCCTGCAGAATTGCACAAAGCGTGATTCAGCGAAAGCCAATTTGGAGACAAGTGAGGGCCCATGTCCAGTGAAAATGGCACGGCTGTCACAGGAAGATTCCACCTGAACACACCTTCTACCTCAAGCCTCAGTCTTATCAAATTTTAATGTCACTTATACCAAATAAGTTACTAAGATTTTACCAATATGTATCTGCTGTTTTACTGATGTATTCGAGATAAACTTGGCATTGTTAACATAGATTGTATTTCTAGGTACACTATAGAGAGCATGGTTTAGTACATGCCGAAAAATATTAGAACTTTTATTAACTTAAGTCTTTTTACTTTTTTATGTTTTTTTCATGGGGCATTACACATAAAGTAATGACTCAAAAAGTAAAATCTGATAAATACTGCATTTATAAATTATTTTTTATTACTTCATACATGTAACAGTCATGACAGTATAACTGATGTCATCCTAACAGCTATAATGTACTGACTGATAGAAAGTTGGAATAGATAACACTTATGATATGCATTTCATACAAAACCATTGTCAATGTATATGCATAATAGAGTATTATGTTATTTGAATGGATTCCTATGGGTAAAATACAGGCCCATTCATTATATGTGTGCCATTTGATATAGTGGTTAACTGAGATTTCTGTTACTGAAGTCTGTGTTCAGCATTTCAGAAATGCATCTGTGTGATTTATTTGGAGCATACAATGTTTGAATGATTCTGTTTGGGTTGTTTAAAAGTGCAGAAAGTCTGATCGTTTCATATTTGTTTATTTTTTGTACTTTACCATTGATAATTATGGTAGTCTTTCATTACAAATTGTGTTTTTAGCTCAACTACTCAAAGAATAAGGAGGCTGTACTACTCGCCCAAGTGTTGGCGTCCAGTTTAAGTTTTAGGACAATTTGGCATTTACACTTATAACTCACAATACCTTTCATTCAATTCACTAAATACTTCACACAGTTGTTCAGGACCATCACACAAGGTGGTTACATATCTCCATATTATCCTTAATACATATTATGGTTTTAGGGCACATTTTTTAGGTTAAAGTTTTAGGGCAAAGTGGGATTTAAACTACCACTATTAACTTCTATACCCTTCATTCAGTTTACTTCATACTTCACATAATTATTAATGCCCATCTTACAGTTAGGTACCATAACACCATTTCATCCTATGTACAAATTATGGCCCCTGATTGTCTTCAGAACTTCGGTTACAGTTTAAGGGCACATTGTGTCCAGGAAAAGTTTAAGGGTAATTTGGGATTTTTACTAAATACTTTAATACCCTTCATTCATTTGACTTATACTTTACAAAGTTGTTAAGGGTCATCAGGTAGTTGGGTTACATTTTTCCATATCATCCTAAATACATATTAGGGCCCTTGTTCAACTTTTAAGCTTCGTTTAAGTTTTTTTGGCTTCATTGGGTTTTAACTCAGATCTCGAATACTGCTCATTCAATGGCCTTCATACTTCAAACTGAAGCTATCACACAATTAGGCTGCAAAACTCCATATTAATCCTTAATACAAATTATAGCCCTTGTTTTTAGTTTGGTTTTTTTGTTGTTTTTTTGCTTTTGTCAGCCACATTTTTATATTTTTTAACCTAGCTATAAGACTGTTGTATGTTGTTGTTTGGGTGGACCAGCGGGACGGCAGCGTCAAACTCACCTATGGTATTGAATAATTTAAGTTGGGTTTCACATACAGTGACCAATCAGGGTTTAAAGGAAGAGTTTGTGGAGACCTTTCAAGGTCACTGTTACTAAAAATAGAAAAACAGTTGGTATGGAATAACTTAAGTTAACTTACGGTTGATATATTGTGACCAAACTTGGTATATAGTTAAAGTTTATGGAGACCTTTCATGAGACCCTTAGGGTCAAGGTCACTGTTACTAAAAATGGATAACTGTTTGGTACTATATAACTTAAGTAATGGTTGACATATTGTGACCAAACTTGGTATGTAGGAAGAGATTATGGAGGACATTTATGGGATTGTATTTGGGGGGGTCAAGGTCAAGGTCACTGTTATTAAAAGTAGAGAGAAAAAAACAGTTGAAACTTAATTGCCGAACAAAGGGTGAAGTTCTTCTTTCAATCATTGAAAACCAGGTTTTATCACCTTACGATGTTTCTTCTTACTTTTAAATTTGACTCTTTTTTTTAAAAGTGCTTTTGACAGGCACATATTACATCATTATTGTGTTCATTTCTAAGAAGCGGCATTTAGTTGAGGGTGCTGTCCTAAGACAGATCTTGTTTTAAATGGATTTTTTTTTAAAAATGGTCTGAGTATTGTGAAAGTCATGTCAGAATCAGCATCGTAGTGCATACACATTAAAGTTAGCGATAACTCAAAAGCTTTTTAATAAATTCAAATGACATTAAGTAGACAGGTTTGCCAGCGACAACATGCACATGTATAGCAAGGCCATAAAACTGGCTTTAATAATTATTGAGTTATACCCCTTCTTTGACTTGGTGGGAAAAACAGACATGTGTTGGAATTTGCTCCAAGGTGCTTTTTTATTCAGTGCAGTTTGTTAAAACTTGTTTAATTTTACAACGATTGTGAAACAAGCTATTGCAACTTATATTAATCACTCTCGTTGGCATGATGTTGCATGAGAGTGTGGTCTTGTGTTGTTGGGGAAACTAGATTACCCGGAGAAAACAAACTTGTCCAGCTTGGTGACCACTAACCAAACTCACATGCGCCCAGGCTGGGATTCGAACCCGGGTCGCCTTGGTGAGGAGCGAGTGCGCTAACTACAGTTATACTGACCAAAAAGAAAGTTAGAGTTAAAAATACTCTTTATTTCAGCAGCTGTCTGACACATAGTGACATTTCTGTATAAATTTACTTTTTCTAATATTGATCATGATACTGAACCAGATTCTCACATTCTGCTCAGCTGGGATAACATACACCAGATTCATAAGTGCTGCTCAGCTCAGAGAGCATGCACTTGGAGTGTGCCCTTTAGCCTGAACATTGAAATTAAGGAAGAGACATTTATCTTCTGGTGTTTGGCCATTCTTGTATTAACTGTTTCTTAAACAGCAATGGACTTAAATGGCACTGCATTCTTGTTGCCAGTCAACTTGTCAAATGTGCTTGTGTTTTTTTAACGAAATACTCACTGGATGTAGTGGAAGGTTCTGTGTACAGTTTTCTGTAAGAAGTAAGAACTTCTGATGCCAGGGTAGACATGGATGTTTCGAGCGATTAATATGATATATCTGATGTGTCACCACATAATTGCAGCTTGTATTGTATAGTTGGACTTTTGGGGTCATATTTTAAGCCATCAGCATTATTATACAAAGAAGTACAGACTAGTACACATTTTATACAGATTTTAGTCATTTAATGTTTCTGGATTGCATACAAGTGTAGTTACAATTGTAAATCAAAACTTGTTGATGATGTCTTAGCCATGGTGACTGCTTTTAACAATATTACAAGTCAGCATTAATTTTGTGTTAGTTGTATGAACAATCTGGACATTCCATCAGCAAAATACCCTAGTTAATTAACAATCATTCTGAATGACAACCAGAAATATGAAGAAAAAATGAAGGGCCAGTCATACTGTTTATATAGTTGGAATATCAACAACCCCCAGTATTTGAAGCAATTACTACTTTGTTAGCCCCGCAATGATTCTTTTAATATTAATAAAAATGTATACAAAATTATTAGGGATGCAAACGAATGGCAAAATTTTAAATTATGTTTTCAGTTTGGAATAGACCATTAATAAAGAAAACCATGTTTTTTAAGGAAAATAGTTGCTTTGTGCTGATGGTTGCCATGGCAACACAAATAAGATATATATTCTACTACAACAAACTTAAAAAAAATTACCTTGTCAAAAATCATGTTTTTTAATTATTTTTAATACTGAATTACAAATGTCTTTATAACATGTTGTCTTAGAGACTGAGTTGTATGTTTGTAATGTACTTGCAGCTAATGCTTTTATGGTTGTACAGGTTACACATTTGGTTCATTCTTTCAAGATTTCAAAAATCTTGTTAATTCTTAGGACTTGTGAGTGAAAACTGTGCTATGTGCTTCATTTTGTTCATTTCTTCATTTTGTTTGATTATGTGAAACTGTACCATTAGTTCTGTATGCTTAAACACACTTACCTGCATTTTACTGTTATGTATACTTTGCCAGTTGATGTTCGATTTTGCTGTATTAGTTGATTAATGTATTATTGTGTTATGTTAAAGACATATTAATAAAATAAATCCAATGTTGATCAGTACTGCTTTTTTCTTTTCTAAGAAAAGTTTAGGTACTATTGGCAGCATTGCCATATATTGTTCAATATCTTGATTTTTCAACTTTGAAAATCATTTGAAGATATTAAGACAAAACTTGGTACATTTTTTCTCTATGAGGATATGCACATGTATTTTCTGCCCCTATATTTCGGCTGATTATGACCAATGGCAATTTCTTCATAAAGATATAATTAAGCTATGGCCTGGTCAATAATTGACAATGTGTGAAGGCTCTATTGCATGTGCCCATGCAAGGCGTTTGGTGTAAATTATAACAATGACAGTCTGTGCAAATTGCAGACAACTCATTAAAGTTAATCACATTCGTCTTTAAGAAAAGATCATGAAGAACAATTTGTTTACTCAAAAATAAGTTGTTCAAGTATCTGTTATGTATCATATATTCTTCATTTTTTTCTTAATAAAGAAGCAACATCATGAGATCAACAGAGCCAAATCGGCCTCAAAATTTTAATTTTCCAAAACATACTTTGCCCTTCCAGATGGACAGTACCAGCAGCAATTCTAGAATTGTTCTCACCAGCTACACCATGCTCTAGTCTTTATGGGAGAGCTGTTATGACTTTGTTAGAGATTCCAAAACTAGAGCCCATGTCCTCGAATATGTGTCTTTGTTCAGACACAAATGAAAAGCTTTGATTTCATGTTTGGCGTAACCCTTGCTTACAAGATTCTGCTTAACACAGACAACCTGAGCACATCACACTTACACAAAATGATGTCAGCAGCAGAGGAACAGCGCAGCGCCAGACTTACCACTGCCACACTGGGGAGACTTCAGGAAGACATTTTGTAAGATCTGTCAACGGGAAGCTGGATGACCTAGATGTCGGTGAGCCTACACTGCCCAGATGAAGAAAAGTGCCACAGGGATTCAAGCAAGGAACCACCCAAGCAGAGTTTCTAGCTACCGAAAGGACCACTATCACCAGATCTACAACGAGGCACTCAATCTGGCGCTACCGAAAGGACCACTATCACCAGATCTACAACGAGGCACTCAATCTGGCCATGGGACAACTTCAACCAACAAGACACACAGACACCAAGAAGACAAGCTGCTCAAGAGTCTTGAACAGATCAGATGAAGCAGTAATTGTTGTAGATCCTGAAAGTTTACTCAGAAATTTATTTTGGAAAATAAACTGCACAGATGCAGTTACGTCACCAATATTGAAATTCTTTATGACGTTGGCTAGAGCTCTCAAACTTTCAAGATATTCAAGTCAAACATAATGTAACAGAAACAGTAAGTTATACTAACTCAAATAATAAGTAAAACCGCTTAAAACAAAATGTTTTAAGTGATTCCAGTGTTGGTAAAATTGTGTGTATCCGCGAAGTTCAAACAATACAAAGACAAACTAAATCTCAAATATTTAATCTGAAAGACAGGTAGAACAACACAGAAATCAAAGCCAGCTGTGGGCTAAGGTATGCTTAACATGTTATATAATTTACACTTCATCCTATTATGACAATCCTGTGAGTGACATAATCCATAACTGGTAGGTCTTGCTTATCTTAAAAATTGTATTTTAAAAATTCATGTCTTTTACAGGTAATCTAATAGTAATATTGATAATGGCTGTTCATTGTACAATGAACTGTTTCAGTTCATATAAAAAAAATATTTTAGCATGAAACATTGAACTGGTAGGTCTAATAAAACTTTAAAACAGTCTTTTAAACATGCATATCTTTTACTCTTATTGTAACATTGATATTGACTGTTCATTGACAGCAATGAACTATTACAGTTTCTACTAACTTATTTTAGGTCCTCTATCCAACGGAATATACCCAGCTACTTTAAAAATGCAAAATACTGTGTTCCTTTGAGATATATTAATAAACAATAATGTGAACTAAATTTAAAAAAAAGTTCAATAGTGATAGTGCACGAAGCTTGAATGGTGTAGAAATGAAATTATAGCACATTTGAGGTTTTCATATATATACATACATGTACAATATTATTAATATATGCATAGTCTGATAAATGCTTAAAGTATGTTGTTGAATAATATCATTCATTCCATAATGGAATATATAAATATGCAAAATATCAAACCCACAAATAAGCTCTAATATCTCCATTTTACGGTTAATCATTATGTTAAATTTTGATACCTGATAAGCCCAAATGGTATCATTTAAAGGTTACTGCTTGTTGATAACCATTATGTAAAATAAATGACCAAAAGTGCATTGATACAGTTTCTATTTTATTTCAACTGATACGAGCCATAAAATGAGCCAGTTTGCTCTGTTTCAAAGCCAAAAAACATTACATCTTTTTCTTCCCCTTACACTTTGAAATGATATAAAAAAAAAAAATGGCATCATAAGGTATCAAAATATCCCATATTGATGTATTCCGTACCTTAAAGCTGCATGACATAGCGTGCATTTACATGTGAATGAGGTTTTCATTTTGAATTACAAAAATGTGCCAAATAGAGTATTTATCAAATGATCAAATCTTCAAATATCAAAGCTACTACACTGACCTAGGTAACAGCCATGGCATTGAAAATGCTGCTACACTGACCTGGGTAACAGCCATGACGTTGAAAATGCTGCTTCACTGACCTGGGTAACAGCCATGACATTGAAATGCAGCTACACTGTTCTGCGTAACAGCCATGACATTGAAAATGCTGCTTCACTGACCTGGGTAACAGCCATGACATTGAAATGCAGCAACACTGTTCTGCGTAACAGCCATGACATTGAAAATGCTGCTTCACTGACCTGGGTAACAGCCATGACATTAAAAATGCTGCTTCCTGACCTGGGTAACAGCAATGACATTAAAATGCTGCTACACTGACCTGGGTAACAGCTATGATGTTGAAAATGCTGCTACACTGACCTTGGTAACAGCCATGACATTGAATGCAGCTAAACTGTTCTGCGTAACAGCCATGATATTGAAAATGCTGCTACACTGACCTGGGTAACAGCCATGACATTAAAAATCCTGCTACACTGACCTGGGTAACAGCCATGACATTGAAAATGCTGCTACTCTGACTGGGTGACAGCCATGACACTTGAATGCTGCTACTCTGACTGGGTGACAGCCATGACACTTAAATGCTGCTACACTGACCTGACTAACAGCCATGACATTGGAAATGCTGTTACACTGACCTGCTAGACAGCCATGACATTGAAAATGCAGCTACACTGACCTGGGCAACAGCCATTACATTGAAAATGCTGCTACACTGACCTAGGTAACAGCCATGAAATTGAAAATGCTGCTACACTGACCGTGGCAACAGCCATTACATTGAAAACACTGCTACACTGACCTTGGTAACAGCCATGACATTATATGCAGCTACACTGACCTAGGTAACAGTCATGACATTATATGCAGCTACACTGACCTTGGTAACAGCCATGACATTATATGCAGCTACACTGACCTAGGTAACAGTCATGACATTGAAAACATCTTCCCAAATCACATATATTAATTATTGCAAAGTCTGTTGTACTACATAATATAATACACCAAAGATCTATGGTATAAACTTGTTCCACAACACTGTAAATACAATACACTTAATATCTATTATTTTTTGGAATAAAAACACAAAGTTGGAAATTAGAAAAAAACCACAAGTGGTAGAATTCATGTTATAAACTTGTTCACCATTAGGTATAAAAACCGGCCTATTTCTTACACACAAAGAAATTATAAATATAAATTACATAAACATTCCACCATTGTTATTAAATTTTGTTTATATTATTTTATCACAGCTTTTTGCATCCAGTCAATGTAGTTTTGAGCAAAAAATTTCTGAGTGCTGTTTGAGGCCTTGAGTTCATGAGTCTGTACAGAGTTGATCTCACGATATTGCAGGGCCGTAGGATCTAATTCAAGTCGCGTCTTCTTCTGCTGTATCCCAGCCCCAGCAGCATCTGGGGAGCCACAGCTGGATGATTGAATGTACAAGCTGTGCAGGCTGTGAAACACATACTTCCTGTAATACAATGAAACACTTCATGACTGTCAGATATCTTACACAAAAAAGCAAGAATTACATTGATAATTTCTTTCAGTGGACATTGCACATCACCTTTGATATATCTGCTATTGTATGATGGATATTTTTCCAGTACATCTTTTTAAATGTTAATAAGTGAGTAAAATAACTAGCTTTTTTATTTTGATTTAAGCTCTTTGTCATTTTGGAAATCACTGATGTTTTTAAGCATATGTAATAAAAGTCGTGAATTTCTGTTTGTCTTTTTGACCACTGACCTATGGCACCACATGGCCTCATGGCCCTGAAATGTGGAGATCAGATCAGAAGTGAACCGGTGTTCCTTCTCGAGTAGACTGAGGTAGGATATGGACATCTGTACATGCAGCGTCTCCCTCTGTGTGCCGAGGCTTGTGAGGAGGAACTGGCGGTAGTTGTACCCACATGTATCTGATATGTGCTTGTTCACCCAGCACTCTGTTCTCTGAAGCTCTCCTAGAAGTATCTAGATAAAACATGACAGAATGCTTGAATATGCTGAAGTTTCAGACGACAATGTCTTTATGGACCAGAAATATTCTTAAATAAAATAGAAAACAAATCTTATCTAACCATAATCAGTTATTTAATTATTTAAACTAAATACAACAAGGAGTATTTAATTAGTAGTGGCATCATTGCTGCAAAATCACGGTTTCCTTGTGCACATGCATGCGTAGCATACCACTTTATTTTTCTGTAAGCCTATCCTGTGTTTATATCTTCCACATGGTACTAGTAGTTTAATGGGTTTTTGAAGGCAACATAGCATTTCACAATGACTGAAACATGTCTGAATATGGAGAAATTATCAAAGATCAAAGAGCGTAAAGTAAAATATGTATCAGGGATAAATTTGTCAGCAGTGTATTTGATCTTGAAGGAAAGATAAAAATGTGCAAGGTTTGCGCATGTTGGACACTGCACTTGTTGACTCCAGAACAGAAACTGGCACATGTTGAAAAGGCATCAGAATTGCTCTCTAAATTCGAAGAAGAGGACGGTCCACTTTGTAGCCCAAGTCCCAGCACCTTAGCACAGTATCGTCACAGGCATATTTTATAAGGGATATTGATTTCTATATTGTAATTGATCACTATTATACCAAGTGCCCACAGCATGTGGTGTCAAGTTGTTGCATGATAATGCACACGCGCATACCTCTACACTGATGACAAAAAATTTGCAACAGCATAATCTCCATACAGACCAGACTTCTCACCAGGTGACTTCTAGTTGAAATGCACATCTAGTAGTGTTACCACAGATGTTGTTTTGTGGCATGCAATGCTGTTTAGAAGTGCCTTATATGAGTGTGTAAGTTATCAAAATATTTCAAAATATAACATTTTTATTTAATAATACAGATACTATATATAATACTATACCACTACTAACCTGAATGGAGCAATTGTAAGCATGTTGTACAACCCACAGGCGATGAGACCAGGCGTAGTAGTTGCATGGGTACCTATCCGCGGCACACGTGCAGATATGCAGCTCTGTGCGTATCTGGGCATGGTAGTCCTGCGGACTCTCCATTGCTTCACCTGGTTACAAAATTACAAAAAATATCAATAGATGGTATGCATGCCAAAACATGTCATCATTGTATAATTCATTGGTCAGGAAAAGAAAATAACATATTCAATGCATTTAGCATTTCAGTTCTTCGCTTATAGTTAAAACATGACTGTAAGGTTTAAAACAGACAGTCTAAATTCCATCTTCTTTAAATAAACTTTTTTAAGCTTAAGCTAGTATAGTGATGTTGTCCCTAATTCATACTAGCAGTGTTATACCATTCTGTGCGGCTTGGTTGTTCTGTTGAAGGTCAAGGTTAAGGTCAATGGCATCCATGCAAACAAAACCATCCCGTCCACTGCCTGTGCTCATATTTGACCCCTGGCTCGACTGCAGGTGGTTGTCAATATATCTCCCTAACAACCAGCGCCTTTAAACATCAAATGCAGTTTAAAACTAATTCAATTTATTATCTTCTTTAAAATTTCAAAACAGGAAAACATTTGTTTTATAAATTAAGAAGGTTACTACTTTACTGCTATTAAGATAATTAAAATCACACATCAATATAGAAATGGTAGATACCTGTGACAAAATGTTTCTGAGCTCTTGGGGTGTTTGGTGAGCACAAGGGCACTGAGTTTGAGGTCATCACCCAAGGCGACCTCCCCTGTCTCCACCAGCTCCTTCCTGGAATATTCATCTTACACTTGCACATACTATCCACTGGTTTTCATACAGCATGCTATCAATAATCATTCTCTCTATCACTCACAAGTCCTTTTACAAACCAAATTTTCGGAAAAATGCAAATACATTTTAGCAGTAAAACTAGAGATTGCTTTTTTGAAAAAGCACTTGTCTCCCCCTGTGTGTGGTTGTATGTGAGAAATAATCAATAATGGACATGAAATTTGTACTTTTGGACCAGAGATGAACCAACATATGGGTCATCTACTTGTCATGTCAAACCTGCAAACCAAGTTTGAAGTTCCTGGGTCCAAGCATACTATTGTTATTAAGCTGAAACAAAGTGTGACCTACAGACTGATGGACAGGGCAAAAAAATATCTTCCCCCCTAAAAAGAGGCGAAAACTTTTATACAACCTAGTCTGCTCTTTTGCAAGATAAAGCTAAATTTCAAATTGATTAAGATTTTGTGATTCAGCCCACAAATGTGAGTTTTCGATAGCTGGCAATATGGTCAATTGTGCTAACAGAGAGCTAGCTTATTTTTGGGTCAGATTTTTTTTTTGTCTTCAATAGAAACAGATAACTGATGAAACTAATCAACTAAAATCATGGGTTAGTGGGTCTACCTGATGTTCCATGCAGTGTAGCATTCCGGGTTAAACAACACTACAGCTCTGGACAGAAAGCAAACCTCTTTGGGCTCTAAAATATACGATATGAAGTGATAAATTGGAAAGTATACTGTATAGTACATAATAATGGGTTCATTTAAACTTGGCAACATGGACATTCCAAATATTACATTCCGTTAGATTTGGGTCTGAAACTTTGACATTAAATTTTGTCATCAGTATACATTCCTCAAGGAATTATGAGAACGAAGCTATGCTAAACCTTATTTAATACAGATGAAACATTTTGACCAATGCTCAAGCTTAAAAATGATGTCAAAATTTTGGTCATTGCTAGTTAAATGTATCTGTTTATGCTCACAGACCAAATGCAAGTTTGTCACCCCCAAAAATTTCAAATGAAACATTGGTTAACATAGCTGTATATTCCCAACCTGTGAAACTGCATGTGTTTTTGTCCCTCCAGTCCATGAGGGCATGATAGGCGAACTGGAAGAGGATTCTAACACTCCATAGCTCCACACCCAGCTTGTGGTCCACCAACACAACCGGGCTGCAGTTGTTCTTGGGCTCCAGCACAGGTATGTAGTCAAACTCGTCACTGGAAATATTTACACAAACTTTTATTGTAAGAAAGTTTTAACTCAATAATGTCTTTATCAGATGAATAATTAAAGCTAAAGTAACTCTTGAGACGTTTGTTTTTCCCTTGTCTTTCCCTTTTTATAACACCTTTCCATACACAGTATTACCTGTATAAAATTATTAGCCACGCTAGGGCATATAAGGGATATTTTAACATCATTTGGAATTTGTTATGCTTCCATGTTATGCCACAACTCTAAACCATAAATCCAATGCCAAAATTCATAAGCATATAGTATAGGTGATTGTCTATTTGAAGGTTTGTATGAAAATTAATCGTTCAAATCTGGCGCAGTCAGATGAACGATATTTTTCACATGTACCTCAAAATAAATGATAATGGCAGAAATATTTTTGTTAGACAACCTTGTCACAGTCTTCAAGTCATTTTTATCTTTCGTCTGTTCCCCTGAAAATGCATACGTGTAGAAACGTTATTTGAATATTGGTATTTGCCAAACATACATCACTGGTTTATTACATGATCATCCTCTCCTGAAAATAACCTATGTACTACCTATGCCAGCATTATAATACATCGTATGGTACTCACATAAAATAATAAGACAAACTATGAAGTTACAATTTTAATATGAATGAACAATATGTTGACCAATAAGTATGTCATTTAAAAAGATCATCAATATGAAAATTTAACACTAATACAATTAAAAGATTTTGTTTTAAATTACAATTCCATTAATCTAAAAGTTATTTCAACCATTATTTAAGCTTAAATCCTTTAAGTTGACAAACAGGAGTAAAGTACTTTAAAATACTCACTGATCAACATAAATTAATCAAGCCCATAATACCAAGCCAGCATTCGTAAAACATGATTTTCTAACTTAAGTATAGTCATTTGCATAAAGTATCTAACTGGTCAATTGATGAATTTACTGGATAATTTCTGAAATCCTTTATTTTTTGTATTTTTTTTTATCTTATTTTTTGTCAGCAGTCTTATATAACTGGTTTCCATGCATTTTATCAGAAATTGGCTTGTTCCAAGACAAAAAATAAAAAAGGTTGTCAAAACGTTCAATCTGTGAGAGTGCAGCTTTAATGAAAACAGGATAATATGATAGCTACAATAATGAGCTATCAGGGATACTTTTTTTTATTGTTTTGACATTTTTTATGTATCCTTGTAACGCTTCAAATCTCTACTATTTAACACTGGGCGAAAGAATATATAGTAATATTATGCATTGATGTTGAATAATAATGACAAAATTGTTCAATATATACCCGACAGTGATCTAAACTGGATTGAATTTGTCAATAGAGTCTTATTTTCACATAAATATATTCTTGGTATAGAGATAATTTCAAAATTGTGGCCGCAAGGATTATCTGCGCAAGGACCATTCGCTACTTTTTGCAGGGATGGTGGACGTCTCGAGTCTGCCATAGTAAAAAAAATTGTCAAAAGACTTTTTGACGGCCATTTAGGTGGACTAAATTATATGACAGTAAGATGACGATAATGCAATTTACTGTAATTTTCACCATCGTAATATGGTGTTTTCATTCTCAATCACGTTTTCATTATCATGGTATCTGGAATAAAAAGCTTAATAATAATGGTTCATGTTGTAAATATTTGTTGATCCCTTCAACTAAAAATGTAGTTCAAAGACTTCAGACAGGTTGTCCGGTTAGCGTAGTGGTAAGCGCACTCGATTCTCATCAAGGTGACCTGAGTTCGATTCCCGGCCTGGGTGCAAGTGAGTTTGGTTAGTGGTCACCAAGCCGGACAAGTGGGTTTTCTCCGGATACTACAGTTTCCCTCACAACACAAGACCACAGCCTCGCGCAACATCGTGCAAACAAGAGTGACTTAGTAGAAGCTATCAAAGCTTTTTTTCACAATCGTTGTCAAATATATGTTTAAACTAATTACATTTTGACTTAAACTTAAGACGAATATTAAATTAATTTCATCAATTCAGCTTGTGGGAAGCTTATAACAATGATAATGTGTTAATGTTTATTATTTCAATCATGGTTATGTTTACAATCATGGTAGAAATGATAGACTCTTTTATTACATGTTTCCATCCCTTTTAAAGGCATTATTTAGATCTTGTAGAAGTCTTTTCCCTCTTTTATCAGGCGAGTACATTTTCTAGTTTTGTTTACATGCTCCGATTTTACAACGCTGAATTATTTTGCACCGGCTTGCGTGGGATTTTATAAAAACAAAAGTGCTTGAAAATGGCATCAAGAAGACGACGTGCTTCATTTAGTGACGATGAAGATGACACAGGTTAAATATTAAACAACATGTTATAAATTGTTAAGCCTTTTATAGATGAATAAATAATACTTAGCCAGAAATTCTCGATTCACTAGTGTCATAGTATTCGGGTGATTAGATTTCGGTTATAATTTAACATTATACTATGGGGGAATATGACAGAAACCGGGGCTTTTTTCGTAAACAGCGATGCATTTCAACTGAAGGATTGACCGACATTTCCATGTGTAACATGATTTAGAGGAAACTTTATGTATACAAATTTCTTAATCAGCTGTTTTAAGAATTACTTTATCTAAGGACTTCCTTGCGATTCGGTAAGCTCAATTTAAATGATTGAGTTCAGCAACGATCACTATTAAATCTTAAAATAACATTCTTATTAACTATTCTTTGTTACATTTATTGTACCTACTTGTACTGACCTTAAATCTAGGACTCATCCGTCTCCAATTATTTTTCTTCCTCTGAAGTTCACTATGACCCTGTCCAGGCAATTGGTAACTCAATATAACAAGGTCAAACTGACTCAATACTGACTTCACATGATCCAGGCCAGAATGAACACAACTTTTCACATTCTTTAATTGGGCTATTTCCCAATTTCTTAAAAGTACATTAAAAGACCCTTAATCCGAAAACCGTTTATCCGAAATTATTGCGAAATTAATTTTTGGTACCAATTGTTTTTCTTCTATTTTTCATTAAAATTTCTATTCATAAACTGAAAAGGCTATTTCGAAATTATTGCTAATTCAAAATCAAAATTATGGTCCCTTTTCGGTATTTAACACCTTGTTTCAAACTCGTTTATCTCATAGATTTCGGACCATAATGCTCCAGTATTCAAGCTTCAGATTGAAATGATAATGGAGCACAATAAGCGTTTGTAAAGAATTATATTGCGTATGTAACAAACATCAATGTCAGATAATGAACAATTTAATTTGGGTGGTGTAGTTTGCATATAATGGCTGGTTTACAGAATCTGAATATAAGTGGTGGATCACTGGTTAAGTGGTAACACACTTGACTGTCAATCCAGGGGTTTGATATCCCTGTCACACCACTAAAAAATTACTAATCCTCTTCCCTTTTGTATTTAGGTCGTCGTAAGAGACGCAGAACATCAGAACACATAGACATTGAAGATCGATTGGAGTCCCTTATATCCCGGGTGGGAGAGAAGGTATAACATCATGTAATCCTACAGAAATATTTTCCACATACACATGCAGTCAAAAAAATATGTGAAAAACTGAAGACATTGTGGACTACTGAGAGAAAATAACTTTAACCTCTAATACCATGATAGGACGCAGTGAAAAAAAGAAAGCCAGGATGTTTGTTTACAGTGCAGATTTTTTTATGGATCGTGAAAATGGCAATGGTTATTGTTAACCATGAGATATTATTTCCGAAAGGAAAGTATGTATTTTTGTACATGAACATGTCAACATCTTCAGCAAAGTATTAAAGAACATGGCAAAGTGCAAAAAACAACCCTGTCATCTGAAAAGTTTATACTATTGTATTGTACTCTGCAGAGGGCAGAGGGAATTTTTTTACACCTTCTCACATTGAGAACAGCATTGACAGTGCGCAATGATGCTCCTGTTATCACTGTATGCATCTCTTTTTATGATATTATTACAGAATGATTTTACATAAATAATAATCATACAATATCGAAAAAAAATATGTACCGGTAATATAACGTTTTTAAATCACCATAATTATTCCGATTTTCCACTGCTAAATAGAAGCTATGAGAGTTACGTCCCTTTGAAATTAAGTAAACAAACTCATTTTTCCCATATATTTATCTGAACAGCCAAATTTGGCCTGAAATTGACTTTGAAAACGTGTTGGAAGCCGTATGCCATAGATAACGCGCATGCATATCTTTCTTGGGATTTCTAGGGGAAGAAAGTGTGTCCTATACAAAGACATTAACGCTAACTGACTGTTGAATAAGTTTGTATTTATTTTTTGGTGTCCAATATAACTTCAAGTAGTGTTTACAGTTTCCTGTAATCCTTTTCAGAGCACATCATCCTTGGAGAGCAACTTAGAGGGTTTGGCCAGTGTACTGGAGGCAGATCTTCCCAACTACAAAACAAAGATCATCAGGATCCTCTGTGAATGGTATGACTGACCATGAACTGATACTAACAGCTCTATTGATGAAACTTGTTCATATATAGCCTACATGCATCAAAGAATTGTCAAAACTAGTTTGCTTTGCAAAAAGGTTAGTGCACAGATGAGCTCTGCTTGTGCATTTGTTTACAGTATTCTCTTATATGTTTATCATATTTTTCAATTGTTTCAAATACGAAGCACATTGTTATCCATCATGTCAATAACATTTCAGTGTGGTGAAGTTGCCAGAGAAGCAGGCAGTGTACACCACTCTGGTTGGCCTTCTCAACTCCAAAAACTACAACTTCGGAGGAGAGGTTATATTTCTTTGTCTGATCATTTTATGCTATTAAGAAAAAAGAATAAAATCATTCTTTATCTTCTGTTGGTTTGCCCACTTTTAAAATAAAATTATCTTTATAATTAAGAATGTTTTAACTTTTATTTGTACAACTAATAATTTAACATGTTGCTTTTTTAGCTCACTGACCAAATGTGATGGCCTTGGTGTCATTATCGGCAGTGTTATTGTTTAAAAACCTTTGATACAACCCAAAATCTTGTAAAGATATAAAATGAAACTTTGTACACATATTGCCAGAGACAATACACTAAGATATAGCAAGGCACATAATCTGTGCGGCATTCTTGTTTAAATTTATATCTGTTTCAGTTTGTTGAGATGCTGGTGAGACAGCTGAAAGAAAGTCTGAAAACAGAGCAGTTCAACGCTGCAAGATTGATAGTATGTATTTTGTTAATCTAATTATTAAATGTTATTTTTAAAGAATCGGGAACATGTTCAAAACTTGAACCACTGGATGGAATTTAATAAAACTTCATACATTGATATACAGTGAGAGGAGGTGCAGTGTACAAGAACCATAACTCTATTTGAGCTAATAACAGAGTTATTGCCCTTGTTTCTTTTGTTGCCCAAAGTATTACTTGAAATCTATCTGATGGAAATAAATAAAATTTCATGCAATGATCAAGCAGTGTACAAGAACTGTGACTATTTCCATAGCATCGTCAATTTTAGGTGGGATTTCTAAATATTTCACTTTCATTTCCTATGAGGGTGGCTTTTGGGGGTATGAATTCCATTCAGTGATAGCTCAAGTTGTGGCTGCCCACTCGTTTGTTTCACAATTGAGGATGTTTTGTTTTATTTCCGGTTCCTGGCTGACCTGATGAACTGCTGACTCATTGTAGCCTGCTCACTTCTTAGTTTGACAACTGAGTGCTATGTTTCAGGTCTGGTTCCTTGCTTGCTTCGTAAACTGCCCAGTCATTGTAGCTGGATAACTTCTTAATTGACTTCTGGCTTCATGGTTGCTGGCTCACTCCTTTGTTTGACAGCTGCGTGTGCCATGTTTCAGGGCCGTTCCTGGCTGACCTGGTGAACTGCCTAGTCATTGTAGCTGGCTCACTTTTTGTTTTGTTTGACAGCTGAGTGTGCCATGTTTCAGGTCCGGTTCCTGGCTGACCTGGTGAACTGCCTAGTCATTGTAGCTTGCTCACTTCTTGTTTTGTTTGACAGCTGAGTGTGCCATGTTTCAGGTCCGGTTCCTGGCTGACCTGGTGAACTGCCGAGTCATTGTAGCTGGCTCTCTCCTTGCCCTGTTTGACAACTTTGTGGAAGTCACACTAGAGGACAACATTCCACAGGTTTGTAATTGCTTGCTTCTTAAAAAAACAAGTAGTTGGCATTTCTTTGCTAGTATAAATTTTAACTATGGCTGATACATTAACTTATTGCTTTACTTGAACAAATTACATATGTCATAAGGATTAGTTTATTTCAATGATGGTTATTTTATAGATCTACATGAACATTTGTTTATTTAATTCATGATCAATGTTTTCAGATTCATGGTCAATGTTTTCAGATTCATGATCAATGTTTTCAGACTTGCGTTTCTGTTTTTGTTCCAGGTGCGGTCAGACTGGTATGTGTATGCCGTTCTCGCATCCCTGCCCTGGGTAAGCTGCCTGCTGAGATTTAAGTTGTTGACCATCACAGAGTGTGAAGGCTTTGTTTAAGTTAAGAAAAATGTAATGCATGTCAGTTTTTAGACTGTGGCTAGAGAAAAGTCTTACGAAATCTTTTTCATGAAGTGCTCTGACTGATGTATTTAAAGTTGTGCTTAAACCCAATTAAGGTTTCCGACCCACACATGTGCATTTTAGATGCCTGAAGACATCATAGTATTTTGGTATCATTTGAAATGTTTTGTGTGCAGAAAAAGAAAATGAATCAAAAAGATACTGAAAATAGTGTAATAAAGAAGTTTTTTTTTAAGCTATCAAAGATTGCAAAATATGTAAATTATGTCTGATTCCAGTTGAATTAAAGAGTAAATATACAAACTGTAGTACATTTATGTGTGATGTAGTTAAGGTCACATATTTACATATTAGTAATCAGCAAGCAAATACCTTTCAAATAATATCTAAATTGCATTGGGTCACCAACCATAATCATTTAACATAATGGTTAATGGAGCTATCAGAGAACATGCTTATTTGTGGGTCAGATTCCGTAAGAACTTTCATAATGGATCCTTTAGTTTGGAGAGTGGAAAGTCTGTTCGTTACATGCATATGTATGCTGTTTGCAGGTTGGTCGGGAGTTGTATGAGAAGAAAGAGCTGGAGTTTCAGAAACTGCTGGTCACCATTGACAACTACATCAGGTACACTAGGGGTCCAAGCCCCTATACCCTGCGTTGGGAATGATTCACTTGTACTCGACACAATCTCAAGCTGTTTTTTTATAACCTCTCCATAACTGTATCAACATTTTATAACAGATGCAAACACAAATACGCTTTTAAGCTTGACTATTCAAAGAATAAGGAGAGCTATATGTATACTTCTCACGCCAGCACCGGTATCAGTGTCAGCATAACGCCTTTATTTAAAGTTTTGCATGTATACGCCTTTAAGTCAATATCTCAGCAAATACATCATGTATTACATTACACAAGTTAGATACATGTGAACAGTTCCAAACTATCCAACCTACTTAATTCATGAATTAAGATAACACTATTTTGAATATAATGTAAATTATGGGCCTTTGTTATTCAACTTATAAATTCTGGTTAAGGTTTTGCATGTGAGCTTACAAAGTTTAATATCTCTGCAACTTCTTGCATTGAGATGTTAAACAACGGTGCACATCTAGCCAACATACTTGAATAACAAAACTCTATTTTGCATAAAATGCAAATAATAGCCCTCTGACTTATCCTAGATATTCTGGTTAAGGTTTTGCATGTAACCATATTTAACTCAATATCTCAGCTAATACATCTAGTTTTGCATTTGAACTTTAGATATGTGTTCCCAATTATCCAACCTACTTGATTAATCAAGTTAGATAACTTTATTTTGCATTTTATACAAATTTTGTCCTTTTACTCTTTGACTTTTTTGAAGTTCAGGTTAATCCTTAAAAGCAGCTTAATAGTGGAGCGGCTCTCTGTGACAGCTCTTGTTTATTAATGATGTCCATGCATGTACATACACTTGGTATTTCATGGAATGAAGATGGTGTGTGTTTTCCAGCAAGCGACAGAAGATCCATGTGCCCGCCCTGCAGGTCTGGTTGTCCGACCAGCCCCACCCCCAGGAGGAGGTAAGAACAAGGCCCCAATATGACCAAAACACTTTTGACTCAGCTGAGTACATATTTAAATCTTGTATATAATGTTTAAGGATGTGTATTAAAACCATGTTGTTCGGTGGAAAGATGAGTGAAATAAGTAGTTTTGTGATAGTAGGGCCTGGCCTTCAATCATGCATTTAGTAGACTGGAATGGGAGAGCCTCATCATATGAAAGAGACTTTGTCTACCATTTATGCATGAGTCAAAATGTCACAAATGTTCAGCTCATTTGTTGATATGATTATTTTCATATGTACTGAACAATCACAATGTAGGTGGTGCTAGATTTCTTTATAGAATCTGGAGTTCAACATACAAACAGGTACATTTGCACAGTAAGACAGGGCTGAGGCTTTCTTTTTATCAATGAAACACTAATGTCATTCACAGCTTACGAGCCATGTAAATGTTATGTATTTTAAAATACACTGACCAGATCATGTTGTTCTTTGTAGTACCTGGACTGCCTGTGGGCCCAGATCAAGAATGTCCGCAGCAACAAGTGGCTAGAGAAGCAGGTGTCGAGGCCGTACATGGCATTCGACAGTGTGTTGTGTGAGGCCCTGCAGCACACCCTTCCCCAGATAATTCCCCCTTCACACAACGAGGAGATCATGTATCCTCTACCCACCGTCATCTTCAGGATGTTTGACTACACAGATGTTCCAGAGGTAAGTTAAGGCTTGATTGTCATCACCGGCTGAAACTCCAAAGTAAACAAATGCATTACAGAAATACAGCATTATCGAGTTTCTGATATATCAACAATGACCATCCCTAAAAGTATTTGAAGGCCCTGCTAAAGTGCATGAATTTCAAATATTAAGAAAAAACACATCTTTAAAGCAATAGTTTTACCTTTATTTCTGTGCATCTATTTACAAATGTATTGTGTGTGGTTGTGTTGTTAGGAGCTTGCTATCCCAGGGAGCCATGCCATCGAGCGATACCTGATAGAGGAGCACCTGTCACACATCATAAACACCTTCCACCTCGAGAGGAAAGACTGGTATGAAGAAAACTTAGGACTGTTACCATTTCTCTTTGTTATTGAATTGTTATGCTCCCCGAAGGGAGAGCATACAGTTGCCGCTTTGTCTTTCAATCCGTCCGTCCTTCCATCTGTTCATCACACCCTTGTCTGGAGAAAACTACTAATGGAATTGAAACAAAAATTGGTATAAAGTAGGGATGCAAACGAATGGCAAAACTGATATTCGAATATTCGGTAATTCTTTCGATCGAATATTCAAATATTCGATTACCAACATTAATATTTTAGAAGTGCAGTAAACTATTATTAGTATTCACTGTAGTAATAGCCGGTGCCTTTTAACCCTTCCTTGTCGATCGTAGCCGGTTCACGCGACGGACCCTTATTTTTCACAAACTCAGCCACTGAAATTCCCAATTTTCAGAAGCAAAACAATCAAATAAAAAGCAATAGATTTTGAACAAACAGAAAACAACTTCAATAATAATTTCCATTCCACTGCATTAATATTTGCAAACAAGGGGAAGATCGTAAAATTCCGGTTGAATGCCGCGAACCGGATCTCAGGGTTGTTCTGTAGGACGGGCAGCCTCGTTCGGGAATTGACTTCTACTAAATATAACCTTTGGAAAATCAACCCAACTCGGGAAATGGTAAAATAATAAAACGAAAAAAAAAGAATTCTGACGAATCTATTGTATAACAATACAGAAAATATATCATAAAACTCTTTCATATACAGTTACATTTTAAAGCACGGATGTTATATCGAAGCATGGAAAACAGTTTGTTAGCACATAACTAGAAAATGTCATTCATATCATCAAGGCAATTTGAGCTATATTGCAGCCAAGACAACACATTGCTGTGGGGGCCGATGCCGTAAATCCTTTATTTGCATGGTCATTTGGATTTACTGAAAACTATTGAAACTTCTTTGATGTCACTTGTCTACTTGCCAGTTTTCGTAAAATTACGGGGACTGTTTATAATCACCGACGATGTATCCCTAATTGACATATGACGCGGATATAGTGTATTTGTCATCACATTCACGCCTCTGGCATAAGGAGTCACTCCTTATAAAAACAAAACAGCACATTTCGAGGCAATAGTTATATTATTTTATTTTTTATACAAAAAACATCGAATATTCGAATATCGATTTTAACATTCGAATACCAAACGTTTGATCGAATATTCGAATATTCATTTTCATCCCTAGTATAAAGATAGATGGCAATGAGAGGAAGTGCAGTGCATAAGAACCATAATCCTATCATTAATATGCATTAACTTATCTCCCCATGACCATTTTTTGCATATGTGGTGCTTGCACACCCTTGTCTGGAGAATAACTTCATAACTACTGTCATGGGATTGAAATAAAACTTGGTATTAAGATAGATGGCAAGGAGAAGAAGTGCAGTGCACAAGAACAATACTCCTATCATTCATATTAATTAACTTAAGTTATCTCCATTTAACCATTTTTTCATGATTGGTGTTTGGTTCTAGTTGTATTTTTGCAACCTTTTATTTACCATGCATTACTTTAAGATAATTATATTAAATTGTGGTCAACTAATTGTTTTAAAGAATAAAAATAATAAATTAGGCTTAAAATATGAATTCAACATATATGCTGCTTGGCACAATTTCATTTGAAAGAGTCATGTGTGGTGTCATCCTGCTGTGTTAATGACGTTTTTTTGCTGTTCTTTGTTTACAGTGGTAATGCAATGTGTATAAAAGCTGATTGGACTCATCCAACACATTTATCAAGTCAAAGAATATGTTTATATGTACATACATGCCCCTGGTGTCAATGTTCATGTGGGAGCATATTGTATTGTAGGTTGAGAATTACTGCCTCTTGCTCAAATGTTCTCTGAAACTCAATTTTGTGTTTCCAGTGCTGCAGCGTTATTAAGTTTTACCACAAAGAACAAGATTCCCCTCGACTACATGATTACTGAGGTATGTGCATGTTCAGTATTAGTCTGGTTGTAATGGTGCATATGTATATGCAGCAGTTTTCCATATATATATTATATATATTTCATTAACCACCATTTACTACTAGTTATAAGTGATACTATCTGGGAAGTGATTATATTCAGTAATCCATGATTCACATGCTCAAAATCATTTTATGTATCCCAGTCTCTGTTTATTTATGTCAGGTGATGTTTGGACACCTATTCCGGCTGCCGACATCCCCATACCTGGAGATCATGATTGGCTCCACACTTATAGAGCTCTGTAAACTCCAGCCCAAGTCCATGCCTCAAGTTGTATCCTTGCTTGTGTTACTGTCGTGTTGTTGTAGGCAGTTTTTGCACACATTTGTGTACATGTACATACTTATACCATTTTGGTATAATCTTATGTGTGTGTGCTGAAATTAAGTAGTTGTAAATGTACTTTAGAACACTGTTTATTTTTTTAGTTTACTGTTTCTTGGCCTTCATATAAACCGGTAGTACTTTAAAGCAGATTCAAGTTAAATTGATAAAATATGAATGTATGATAAACACACATATTTGTAAACTCCTTGACACTATAACAGCTGGCACAAGCTACAGAGATGCTGTATGAACGACTGGACACCATGAAGACCCCCTGTATTGAAAGGTTAATTACATGTTCTGTCCTTCATATCTAAAGATGAAATATTACAGGGGGCAAACCATAAACCAATTTTCTGTATAATCATACATGCTCATAGATGCTAATTTGTAATAGTAATAGTACTGTCTATTTACATTTGTGTTTTTCTGTGGACTGTTGTAGGTTTGCAAACTGGTTTGCGTACCATCTGAGCAACTTTCAGTTCCGTTGGTCATGGGAGGACTGGTCTGAGTGTACGCAAGTAAACCCACTAATGCCAAAGCCCAAGTTTGTCTCTGAGGTCCTGCACAAGTGTCTTAGGTAAGAGAGAACTTCTTGACATAAGAATCAGCTGTAAAAACTAGTATGTTTTAACGCTTGATGTTTTCTCAACTATTACAGTGGTATGGTAATATAAAGCAGGTCAGCTTTTTCATGAAATAAGTAGATGAATATCACAAAACTACAGTGTATGTGTCCCTTTAGTATATATGCTAAAAGTGAAAATTCAACATTTGTGAAGAAAATATTGGTGTTTCATTGAACAGTAAGCATACTTTTGTCTTATTATAAAGCTGTAAAACCTGAGTTATTGCATTGCAGGTTGTCATACCACCAGCGCATCAAGGACTCTGTGCCAGAATCATTCCAGGATCTTGTACCAGTCAAGCCTCAGGCCAACTACAAATATGAGGAGGAGGGTTCAGGTAGGTGCTTGAAGCCTGCCTGCAAATGTACAGGTGAAAGAGGGTGGTGGGGAGTTTAGAGGGAGTGACAATCATGGCCCTGTCAACTGTTTTCTGAAAATCCTTTGTTATGCTTCTGTTGAAAAAAGGGGGATATTGGTTTGCAATTGTTAGTCTGTTGTTTTCTGCTCAATAACTTGACCACGGTTTGAATTTCGAAACAACAGAGGTAGAATTACATTGACCATTAGTTGACCCCTATTATTTTGGGGGTCAGTAGGTCTAGGTCTAAATTTCCTGGATTTTTTAGGGAGACAGGTCAAAGGTCAATGTCATAGATAATTGTGTTATAGACCTTTGTTGGCTCAATGACTCGAAAATGGTTTGAATTAGAGCACTAGTTAGTTGTTCTTGACCAGCAGATGACCCCTACAGTTTTTGGTATCTGTTGGTCAAAGCTCAAGGTTGATTCAAAAACTTTGTCTGCATTATAAATTCGAAACAGTCTAACTTACAACTATGAGACTTAATTTGTAAGTTGAAGTTGATAAATAGGTGACTCTCATTAATTTGGGGGTCTGTAGGTCATATGCATTGATAAGGCATTTGTTTTTAAAACACCTTAATGGAAATGTGTCTGAAAAAGCAATGCTCAGGTGGCATTATGTTTTACAACCATTTGGTTTTAGTAAACTTATAATATTAGATATAAGACACTTGGTTGAACCTATCTTGTTATCATGCCTGATAGCATTGGATGAATTGAATAAGAAACAAAGTAGCTACCACAGTACATCTATTTTGCATTCTTAACAGCCCAGCTCCCGGGCCTGATGACAGCCCACCAGCTGCTAGAGGCCATCCGCTCTAAATGCACGCCAGAGGAGACCCTTGTCCTTTTGAAAGAGGTGCCTAACCCACTCGCTGATGATACAGGTAAATACTTCCACGTAATAATAGCAACATTAGTCTTTTTTTAAAGTTAATTTACATGACAGAAAATAAAACATACAGAAAGAGTTTGAAAAACCATTTACAGTACTGTTTGAATTGTGAAGATATCTTGACTGGCAGTAAAGTTATGGAATTTTCAAGTTCGGAAATATGGACATTTTGTTGGAATATTTTCATGCAAAGAGCACTTATTCGGTTTGGCGCGTGGCGGAACTCTTCTTTATTTTCTTCTGCTATTTTGTAATTTATTTTTTTATTTTTTAAGATATAGGATTGAAATTTACATGTATTGTGTAATTTTTTCTCCTCTTTTCATTTATGCAATAATTTAGCATGTTTCTCTATGTATAAAATAGTTATTGATGAAAATCTGATTGAAAAAATATGTTATTTCCAACATTTTTTTGTGAAAATTTATTCTTATCATTTTTTATCATATTTCATACACTATCAACAATATTTACATATGAAAACAACTTCAACAGTCATAGAACAGTATCATTATAACAATGATGGTAAAATCATTTTAAAGCCTGTCTGAGTGATAACTCAACAATGCCTAGACCTATGGTCATCAAACTTGATATGGAAGTTGGGCCTGACCAGTAGATGACCCCTATTATTTTTGGGGGCCAAAGGTCAAGGTCACAGTGACCTTGAATGGTAAAAGGTTGTCCGAGTGATAACTCTACAATGCCTGCACCCATGGCCCTCATAATTGAATTGGAGGTTGGGCCTGACCAGTAGATGACCCCTATTGTATTTGAGGGTCATCGGGCCAAAGGTCAAGGTCACAGTGACCTTGAATGGTAAAAGGTTGTCCATGTGATAACTCGACAATGCCTGCACCCATGTCCCTCAAACTTAACTTGGAGGTTGGGCCTGACCAGTAGATGACCCCTATTGATTTTGGGGGTCATTGGGCCAAAGGTCAAGGTCACAGTGACCTTGAATGGTAAAAGGTTGTCCATGTGATAACTCCACAATGCCTGCACCCATGGTCCTCTAACTTGACTTGGAGGTTGGGCCTGTCCAGTAAATGACCCCTATTGATTTTAGGGGTCATTGGGCCAAAGTTCAAGGTCACAGTGACCTTGAATGGTAAAAGGTTGTCCGTGTGAAAACTCAACAATGCCTGCACCTATGACCAAAATGGTCATTACACACTCTATCCTCAAACTTTGAATGGTCATAATCTTAAAACTGCCTCAACGGCATCCAATGTCAGTGACAAATCAGCTGTCATTTCAGTCCATGCATATTTCATTCAATTGTCCATATAATCCTGACAACATGGGGCTCAGGGGGGGGCATAATGTTTGACAAACATCTCTTGTTTATAAAAGCTCTGCTCTTTGTTACTGATTTAAATGCTCTAATTAATCAATAATTCAATGAATTGTTTCATAATTATCTATTATAATAAATTATCATGTATCACAATCACATTTCAACTACTGGTAGTCACGCTCTGAAAACCGTGTCAAATTTCAGAAATAATACTGCTGGTATTTTTTGAAAACTTCACCAATTACTTTATGTTTCTCTAAAAGCCACTGTCTCCCAGAATAACAGCACTCTGGGATGATATTTCTGTCAATAATTAATTGTTTTTCTACAGTTTGGATGTCCTTGCGGGCTGGCCACATGAATGTTCCTGGCTGCCTGCAAGGAATCATAAAATTAACACTGAATTCATCACTGGAGATTGTTTTTACTACACATCCAGGGCACCAGGCATCCTGATATGCTACTGCTACATATTCATTGTCCTTTAACCCAATGTCCATGTTTGGCAGCATTTCTTCAATTTCCAATTGCTGATTCTGGTTCTCAAACTCATCACCAGAATCACACTCTCTCTCATCCATTTTTTGGCCTTTAGTCCTTTCTCCATTATATCTAGGATTTCTTGTTGTACATGTTCATCCTGCTCTCAGTGTTTTTTTCTAAGGCTGATTCCACCGCGCCAGGCTTTTTTCAGGAGATCAATTTGTTTGTCTTCCGGCATTTCACTGATCCAATTGATGAGTGGACGGCGGTTCCTCCTTAGTTTGCGTTTCTGGCTAGAATCCAAATCACCAAAGTGGTGCTCACACGCAAGGTTATTGACCTGTGCAAATGCTGTTCGGGAGCTATTTTCTTTTGAGGGTTCTGTGCAGTATCGTCCACCCTCAATGAAATCACTCAGCTGTTTATTTACAGTTCGTAGCATGGACTTGCACATCAGAAAAACAAGTTCATTGAACAGTTTCGATTTTTCATTTGACTCCGATAGAAGTTTGGCATGGAACTTATCCAGGTGAGGAACAAGAAGGTCATCATCGGTGATCCATGCTGTGTCGCTTAGGATGTCTGGGTTTTCAGCGCTATCTTGCAGTCATTGAAATTAGACTTTTGGACTAACAAGCCCGAATTCTTATACTATTGCGTGACATCAAATTTTTTAACAAATCCTACTATATAAAATTCAGAATTTGAGCAAGCCCGAAAGACACTTTACCAGTGCAGGGCTTGCATGTTTGTGTAAATTTCGACCAATGTCTTGAAGAAACCTTTGCAATCTCTGCACATATGGATACAGCTATAGGTAGCTTACCGAGCCGGATGAGACAAGCCTCCAGTATGGACCAGTGACCATGATGTACAACATTGTCAGAGCTTTGAGTATAGTATATACAATGTCTGACTGCAGATCTGCTTCAACTGACAAGATTTTCTGGTTGGGGTTTTGTACTGTTTTAATCTCCTCAAGGAAATACTTCTGATGCAGGAACACTTCTGCTGCTGTCTGGAACAAGGAGTTGAATCAGTTGTCCTTGTAATTTCCAATCAGTGATTTAATGCCATTGCTCCCACAGTAGGCCTCCCATCTGAAATATGTTTTAAATGTATATAAACATGTGATTACTACAAAAACTTTCAAATTAACAATTAATTTAAGTTAACTCCAAACTTGGTGAACCAGGAACTTTTGTTTCATTTACACAAAGTAAAACAGTCAATGAAAAACATGACAGCTCCTTACCTATCCCGTATGCCAAAGTGGTCACCAGCTGGTCCGAAGATCCCAGAAGCTGTATAGGCAATTCGTTCAGCTATGGGTTTTTTTTTTTTACCAGAACTTGAACCTTGGAAGCTGGTCTCTTCCAATTGGTACTAATAAGTATTACTGTCCTGTAGTTTCAAAATTCCTCAGAAAATGCATTCATGTTTCAGTGGCATGCGAAACAAATTATCAAAATGTACTCCTACATTGTATGAGCATGGTAAGATAAAAGTCAGTATATGACTTTCAGGGGTATTATTTTATGCTTGGAGTATTATTTTATGCTTGGGACTGGTACGTCTATACTGATATGCATAAGATAAATATGGTACAATATATTTCCCAATTTCAGATGAACCATCCCACCACCCCCTGAGGATTGATGTGTTTGTCTCTACACTTCTTCATCTGGGATCTAAAAGTTTCTCCCACTCATTCGCAGCCATTGCAAAGTATGTATTATACTTATTGCTAAACATTATGTTCAGGTGTTTATAGTTCTGGCTTCTTCAGGTAGATACAATATCATGGACTAATTGTTATAAAATTTATGCCTTACTAATTCAGACGAGCAAAGATCATTGGTAGTCCTGCGCAGTTCTATAAAAAAGTGAGATTCTGTTAAAAAGATTGTTATTTCCCAGATTCCACTCTGAACAAGTGTCAACTACCACTAACTGATCCAACTCATTGCCAGTTGTATACCTTGTCATGCAGGTTCCACTACGTGTTGAAGACACTGGCAGAGTCCGAGGAAGGCCAGATCTGTCTCCTCAAGACCATGTATGAAGTCTGGAGCACCCACCCACAGGTACTGGGCTCATTCAACATGTTATAAAATTCAATGTGTGCAATGTTTCATTGTCATTTGCATGTTACCATGTCACAAAGTGTTGTAGACTAATAGTGTATGGATGTCGAAAGAATACACTTTATAAGTGTTACTTACCTTGCCAATCCCAAATGTGCTCTCAAACTTGTATGTGTTCCAGATGATGGTTGTTCTCACAGATAAGCTCCTGAAGACTCAGATTGTTGACTGTTCCGCTGTGGCCAACTGGCTCTTCTCTGCAGACATGGCAGCTGACTTCACCAAGTATGTCTGCTTAATTACTTTATATATTTTTCCTAACATACATTCATTTAATACACTGAAACTTGGTATAATCTTGCAGAAAGAAATTTAAATATTTGATTGATTTGATTAGATTGGAAAAAAAGGTAATGATGTATTCTTTTCCAGTAAATTTATGAATAATGCTATTTTATTTATCAGGTTCATGTATATAGAGTGGTCTTTTGTAAATCAAATATTTTATCAGAAGAAACTGTTTATATTGCAACAAAGATCTAAAATAAATATTAAGATTCTTATATGATGAAACAGGACAAAGGAAAATTTATACAATAATTATTATAATTATAAATTAGGGATGCAAACAAATGTTCGAATATTCGATCAAACGTTTGGTATTCGAATGTCAAAATCGGTATTCGAAAGAATAGTTCAAAAAAGAGAATAAAAATCCTTTTGCCTACAACACTAATTGTGTTTATAAAGCTCGCTTGTCTTGTTTTTACAACGATAGATCCCTAATGCCAGAGGTGTGAATGAGATGACAATACACTCAACACGCATCATATGTCATTTAGGGACATATTGTAGGGTACTATAAAGAGTCCCCTTAATTTTACAATAACTGGCTAGGAATCAGCTTTAACAACAATGTACGTGTTGACTTGGCTGCAAATTAAGTTGTGCATCATAGCTCAAATCGCCGTGATGATATAAATGCCATGTGCTACAAAAATGTTGTGACATACATGTGCTTTAAACGGTTTTCCATGTTTCGTGCATTGAACTGTAAATGTAAACTATAGCGTTTTAGGATACATTTCATATATCGTTGTACAATAGATGAGTCAAATCCACATTTGTTTTCGTTTTAATATTTTACTAGTTACGGAGTTGGTTTGGGTTTTCCATAGTTATATTTAGTTAATTTAGAGGTCAATCTCAGAACGAGGCTGCCAAACGCTATTTGACTAGAAATCCATCTAATTTCACATTGTTTAGAAATATAAAGGCTTCGGGATTTTAATTTTTTCGATTTTTTTTTTCTTCATGAGGCCACTCCTTTTTTATTTTTTGGTTTACAAGAATTTTTGGAAAAAATGTCCACCGGGTGGTCGAAAAAAAAAAAAAAAAAAAAAAGGATAAAAGTCACAAAACATACTCTTTAAGGGTGAAAATCAGAGAACAACATAAAAACATTGAACATTTATATCATTTACTTGACATTTTAAATTTTAAAACTGCTATTAATGCATGTTTTAATACACTCAAAGTTTCAAAGTTCTAATTTCTAATTAAACACACAGATTAAATCTTACATACTGTGCATATAAAACATCAATGAAATTGACTGTAAAACATGTTTACATGTATAAACTACACTTTTTATCAAAGATACATTGAATTTTACTCAGCAGGACATTTGTTTAGCTTTAATGGTATGCTAAAGCAAAAGTGAATGCAGAACACTTAAAAAATGACCAATATTAAATTGAAAAAAAGGGAAGGCAAATTTTACGCTTTAAAATACACAATAATTGCACTGTATTAAGACAATACATTACATTTTCTAAGCATTGTGTCAGTTATTTCAATATTGGAAAATGTCAATAAAGTGAAATAATTTCCAATTTTGTAAATAAGGAAGTAATATTGTATGAAGACATTGTGCTTTAATATTGTGCAAACAATTCCTGAAAAACTAAAAACCAAACTAGACCTAGATTTGAGTTTTAATAACCTTTACCATGCGGGGTCCTAGTTGTGTGTAACCCAATCCATGCTAAGTCCGAATATTTTCGGACCGGGATATTTACCATGCGATGTTCAGCAAATCCATTTCAAATTCAAATCTTGCAGCACATATATACGTTGCTCGTAAGTTCGGATAATGAATATCTAATGCGCTCACTCTTCCAGCCAAACTTCATCACTGCTTTCAGTCTCCCGGAGAAAACTTTTAAGATGTTTCTTAAAAAAGCATGCAAATTTGTTCACGACACTATCAGTCTGTACAATAAAAATAATAGTGTGTAAGTGTGATAAAATATTGCTTGCATTTTGTTGCATAAGTACCCAAACATACATATCTTAAACCTGCCACTAAATGCTTATTTTTCGTTTTCGATAAGCTCTTAGTTATTTGACGGGTAAATATACAGTATGCATGCGTGTACATATTGAATGCAAAATTTGAAAGGTTGGTTCAATCATTATAACCAATCATTTGTAAATAATCATACAACTATATAATATGTATAAGTAATGTACTTTTTGAACATGTATTATTTATATTATTAACTACATTGTATGCCATGTCACTTATATCATATGTTAAATCACTGAAAAGTGGAATAAAAGAGAATATATAGTAACAGAGAAATCCATAATTATGTATCGGATATTTTCATCTTCTCCCAACTCCGCCATTTTGTGTATCATGCGTTCACAGGGCATCTATACTTCATGATTGTTTATTTTTCATTTTAAAGAGAATTCCTTGGTTACAACAACAAATCTCATTTATAGTGAAATATCAAGTTCATAACAAATTAAAATGGACTTATTCAAAATAGTTTTCCGTGTTGTTTTATCTTAATGTTTTGCACACAACTCCTGGCATTAGTAAATGACATTGACACATGTGTTCAACTCTTTCATTGTTTTTACTCTACTATTAACCCAAACATGAATAAACATGTAATCTAGAATAAACACAAGCTTTTACATTGACTCAATGACAAGTATTTCCAAACCAGTTTGTGATTTAAAATCCATTAACACAACCGACTGAACTTGTGAAACTAGATCACCGGTGTCAACTTAGAAATTTTACTTTCGATTTCACCACTCACACTAAGGGCACTGTTATTTGATATTTAACCATAAAATGTTATAAAATATTTTTCTCGCATATAATTTACAGATATTTGTGTCTACTTATTCGATGGCAGCCGCTGCCACTTATTTTTCATCTATAAACAACAATATTTTCATGACCTAAATTTGCGGGGAAAAACAACAATCACGTGACAGTTATTGTTTGTGTCGGCTGTTAAATTTGCCAATGTATTTTGCTATTGTTATTTTAACAACTCCTGCATATTTAACTTAATTATTTCATACAAAGAATGACTGCTATCGTCAATTTCGCCATTGCCAACGGCGCTGCCATAACAGTTGACTGGCTCACATGTTATCACTATAAATCGGCGAATACGGCTACGGAACAACAAACCAGTCGAGATCTACTGCATTCGTACTCTTATCTGTTCGTTTTTCTTTCGTTTCGCACCAAAATCAATACGGTCGGGAAAATAATCTTGAAAAAAAAGTGAAATTCATTTTTTATTTTTTTTGTACTTTTCGGAAAATTAGACCCGCCGGTTTTGTAAACCAATTTATATAAAAGTAGTGGCCTGATAATGAAAAAAAATCAAAGGCTCATTTGGGGAAAATCGGAATCGGCCACGCGTACTAGCAAGACAAAGAAGGGTAAAAATGCCCCGGCTATTACTTTAGCGAATATTTATAGTAGTTAACTACATCTTCTAAAATATGTATTTTGGTAATCGAATATTCGATCGAAAGAATTACCGATTGTTGGAATATCAGTTTTGCCATTCGTTTGCATCCCTATTATAAATACATTGGCATGTGAAATGCTTATTTCAATGTTACATGTATTTCTCACATGGTGACGTGACCGTTTTGTTCTGGGTGTTTCAGGAACTATGTATGGGAGATCATGCACTCCACGATCCACAAGATGAGCAAGCATGTGGAAAAATTACAAAAGGAGGCTGAGGAAGCCAGGGACCTGCTTGATGCCCACAAGAAAAAGGTGACATAAACACCAATACCTGGGGTTTATAACATGATAGTTTGATTTCTGTAAATTAAATTACTCATGCCAACAAGAGAATCCTATGCTGCAGTAAAATTTGCATAATCTTGTATGTCTTCAGATTGCATGTTTTATCAGAGGTTTTTAGCGAAGCAAGAATTTGAAATGTGCTAAATTGAGTTGAATTTGATTCATCATAGACTAGACTCTAGGGTCTGAACATGTTTCATGTGTATGTCAACTATATCCACTCTTATTTTCTGCTTTTGTGTGTGTAGATAGCAGATGGGCTGGATTATGATGATGATGATGATGTGCCGACAGAGGAGATGGTGGAGCGGATGGAGGAACGACTTGAGCTTGTGCAGAACCAGCAGAAACGACTCTTCCTTATCATTTTCCAGGTACAGAGATTAAATTTAAATTAATGTCATGGTGCATGTGTTTTAAAATGTTAATCAAAACAAAGTTGTTTACTTAATTTCTATTGTCTACAAAAGTGGATATACACCTCAAATGTCAATGTACATAAAATTTATGTATTGTGCACATGCCTAATTCTGGACAGTGCCTATATAATTGGACACCTAATAAAATGTAATTTCTCAACAATATTTTATTTAGCATTATCTTTAAATCAAATTTAATCAAGTCTGTACAAATTAAAAATTCCTTAAGCTAGAAATTAAAAGAAAAAAACATTTGAATCTTCTAGTTTATAAATCAATACACAGGCACATGTAGGACATGTAAATATATAGTGCAGTTCAATTATCAGGCATTGTATATTAATAATTGTTAATGTGAAATAAAATTCTGATAAGATTATGTACATGCATGTGATGTTTCCTCTTCCACAATGTGCAATTTTGCACTTGGCAAGAATGAACACTTCAGCACTCAGTTGCAAAGTTATTCCCCTTGTTATTTTTTGATAAAATAAATAAATTAATCAAAACTTGGAAATTTATAGATTGTGACCAACACAGGAATTATAAATCTTGGTGACATTGTTGCAGAGTTCAGTTAAAAAGAGTTGTACAAAGCATAATTTAGAAACTACTGGAAGGAATGATCATTGATAGATGGCAAACGTGAAGTTGTGCACAGTGCAGGATTCTTAACTGTTTGGCACTTCCATGCAATTTTATCTCCCAGCATGAGATGAAGCATGACTCAGAAAAAACTGGAAGGAATTGATTTAAACCTCGCACTCTGAACACTTCATGCCACAATTACCTTCCCTTGTTAATTGTTGAATTGGGAGACATCAGAGCAAAAACAACTCTTTCTAGTTTAAAATACAATATTCAGGCAATATGATTCTTTAAATATAAAATTGTACATTAGGATTATATAAAATAGGAACCAAAATGAAAAGTTCATGCTTGTTTACTATCAACTTGCGTAGTAATTGTAAAATAATTTAAAAAAGGGTTCGGAATTAGGTGCTGGCTCAGGATATCTTTAATATGAATGTTGGTACTATAACAATGTATGGCATGGTTTCAGCGGTTTATCATCATCCTGACTGACCATCTGGCACGGTGTGAGAGTGAGTCAATGGACTACCAGACCCCGTGGTACAAGTGGGTCATAGAGAGGCTGCAGGAGGTCTTCTTAGCAGTATGTTGGCATGGAAAACCCCTGCTACTTTGAGCAACAGCCTGTGATAATGCAAACATTAATTTCCAGATTTAAGATTAGAGAGACTTCTTCTTACTGTAAATTGCTAAAACTCCCTTTTTACAACTAAATACCTGAATGTGGCCAAAAAGAATTTGCCATGTGTCAGATTTGCGAATTCATTATTTAATCATCTGAAAGCATGAACAATTCAATATTTCACTATCAGAATTTGCTACCAGATCCATTCGCAAAATTTCACAATTACGAAAACAATCAACAGTTATATTAAATTTTTTTAGCTTAATGTAAGTAAGTGGTGGTTTTTGGAGTAAAATTAAAAAAAAAAAATGAAGGAAACATTGAAAAGATTCTTATAACATGAAATCTTTTTATAATAAAAACATACATGTAATTGTAATCATTGTGATATTCTGTGCTGTTTATTTCAGCACCACGGTCTGGTGTTCCGGTATATCAACACCCTGGAGAGCCTACTGTTCACCAGTGATATCGACATTCACATTCTCGAGGTGTTTCAGCAGTTCTGTGCTCTCAGATCTTGAACATGCCCTCCTTACAATCACCTTGTAATCACCTTGAGGTGGAAAAGTGCAGAAGTGTCTTGGTGTGTTATAGGAATGTAGAACCTCTTCCACAACAAACATCACCATTCTCTTACTTTACATTATTATACCATATCACTGCAGGAGATTATAGAATATCACAGGCAAGGTTCAAATTCAGTCATGATTCAAAAAGACATCACCAAAATGATGTCATGTTTATCATGTGATTTTTCAATTATTAACTTGACATTTTTTATTTTAATTTATGCAAAACGAAACAAAACAAAGGTTTAATTTTGGTATAAGATTAAAATTTATTTAATTGTATTCACAAAAGTATATATTCACTTGTGTGAAAATTGTTTTCTGTTAGCACTTAGTGAAATATTTTTTAGTGTTACACTGAAATTCAACATTTATTCATAACAATGCCCTTCTTCAAAATCATATTTTATCTGAACATACATCAATAAATGTTTTCTTTTATTTTTTAGCATATTATCAAATAAGTGTGAATCACGGACAAAGTTTAATTGTCCATCATATGATGTGTATATTTTCATGTAAGGAATCGCATCATTTTTAAAGTCAATTCTTGGTTAAATGCACCCATGACTTATTTAACATTCTTTGAATCAGTAAAACACTTCCTGAAGGTGCAGAAGGACTATTTTCAGCTTTTTTTATATGAGAACATTACTATTATGTTGTGTGCCATTTGTTGGAAGTACAAAATATTTGTGTACAGGCCAAGGTGTGTTAAATTAGGATCTTTGCATCATGTATTGAAGTTTATATTTATTGTTATACCAACTTGTAAAGAAGTGTGTCATGTGACCTTCTGTTTATTGACTCTGCACAGTCAAGTAATAGTTACTGCACCCACAACCCAGTATATTGTAATTATACATAAGCACTCAGTGTGAGTGTATTACTTAAATCACAAGGTTAGTGGGTAAAGTAACTGTTTTGTACCATGTTGTGTACTTATCCCACACATAGTCTGCAACACGGTACTTAAGCAATCACCAGAAAACTTCAACCGTCAAGCATCTGGTACTTTGCGGAACCAATGAAAATGCCTCATTAATTATTCATGATTATGATATTTTCCCAGCCAAATTGCCCACAGTAAACAAGCATAGCGTAGCATGTATCGGGGTACCCAACGATGATCCATACAATACTAACATGTATCGGGGTATCCAACGATGATCCATACAATACTAGCATGTATCGGGGTACCCAACGATGATCCATACAATACTAACATGTATCGGGGTACCCAACGATGATCCATACAATACTAACATGTATCGGGGTACCCAACGATGATCCATACAATACTAGCATGTATCGGGGTACCCAACGATGATCCATACAATACTAGCATGTATCGGGGTATCCAACGATGATCCATACAATACTAGCATGTATCGGGGTATCCAACGATGATCCATACAATACTAGCATGTATCGGGGTACCCAACGATGATCCATACAATACTAGCATGTATCGGGGTACCCAACGATGATCCATACAATACTAGCATGTATCGGGGTACCCAACGATGATCCATACAATACTAGCATGGTTAAGTTCCACCTACTTGTTACCAATGGTATTGTTAACCAAAACAAGAAAACACTCCCCAACATGGTACAAAAAATATATATTTGAGGTTTATAAATTGATGAATGTCTGAAGGAATCGTCAAGCATATATATTTATATGGTCCTTTACATTGTTCAATAGCTGACAAAATTGTCTTTATTATTGTAGGTTATAAAACCAATTCCAAGTTCGTGTTTCTCCAATTTTAGTTGTAAAATGTGTATGTGTCAAATGGTAACATAATAAAATAATAAAAGAACTATTTCATTGTTTTACTTGCTTTTATTTTTAAGAACATTCATTAATACAATGTAAACATATTAAAAGTATTACCCTGGGTTGAATGAACATAAATAACGACCATACAATATGTACCCTGATGATTGCTTTTTTATAAATATAATGTATATATATAACAAGCACATACTTAAAATGACCGTTTAATTTAAATAACAACAGCATTACCCTGTGTGGTTTATAAATATATAGAAAATTAGAAGAGTATCTATTCTCTGACATGGTTCATACTCTGGAAGTGTCAAAACATGAAACAGCGATTATGACAGGGAATGATCATGTGTATACAACTGCATATACGTATCTACATGCAACTACATGTGTATACTTAAGTAGTTCATAAACAATATAATGGTATAAAAACCTTCAAAATGCGATGAGAGGAACGTTTAAAAAGGTATGCTTAGTATTGATGATGCTCGCATCTATTTTGCTGGAATGCAAAGTTGGATTCTTCAATGATCTTAAACATAGAACATAGTGCAACAATGGGACTGGGTTATGATGTCCAGGGTTATGGGAGGCGAGTGATATCTCCGCCAACATTGAAGGTGTTCTTGAACTCGCTGTTGAGCATACCCTCCACCTGTCTTGTGGCCTCCAGCAGCCGCCGCTGCTTGTCCGCGTTGTAGATCAGCCTCAGAAGCTTCAGGCGATCAGCGTTCTCCATCTTCCGCCGGAAGGTGCCCTCCTGCAAGAGCGCCGTGCAGCTCACGTCGCTCTCGGAGACTGGGATGTTGAGGAATGTTGCGAGGCGCCGCATCTCCCCTGGAAGGTCTTGAAGCAGGTTGTCGTACTGCAGCACGTGCAATCGGCCCTGGAACTGGCGGAGGGTCGTGTTCACCATGGATACATACTGATCAAGGGAGTACTTGAAGGCCATTTCCGCCACTGAAACATACGCAATCGAATAACTTAGTAATATGTATGGTTATTCTTACTAAATACACTCGGTACCGATATTTTTTTTATAAATCATTCCAAATATATGTACATGTACAGATGTTCATACCAGCTATCAGGTGCATCTGTTTGGGTATGCCCGTATGCCCACTTAACCGGAGGTTAAAGTATGATAGTAACGTGTCGTAAGGATTCCTGATGACCAGGACCGCCCTCTCAAACTGCACCTTGTGCTCCAGGTCATGCGTTTTCACGGCGATTGTTCGCTCAAACTGCCTGGCGCATTCGAATGGGAACCCGGAAGCGTGAAGCATAGGGTCACAGTAAACGCTTCCTGTGCCAATTCCTTAAATGATAATGATATGGATTTCCTAAATATAAATGCGTTTTAACCTGTGAATATCTTGAAAACGCGCAATGAGAAGAGTGGTTGGTACCTATAACTCGACAGTTCATATTTTTTAATGTGGAGTTTTATTCCGCGAGTGTCCGTTTTCAGATTTTGTTTTCGTTTTGTTAGGCTATTCTAATGCATAAAGCCTATACATATATGTATACCTGGGGCAACCGTCCATGATCATTAGGGTACCGATATAAAGAAGTAATATATAACATATGTTTTGAATGAAATGGGACAGTTATATTAAGTATGTTTAACAGAAAAAAAGTTTTTAATCAATGCTGTTATTTGAAAAGCAGTGTTTCTTACAATCCAAAATGTTTGACGTATACCGTTCAATTATGGGACTAAATGGAATAATTTATGATATTCTACACATATAAAAACATTCTAGGTTCCAGTACCCATCAGCTTATAAGTAACACATGATACTTTATATCGCTTGTTAATTGAGAATATGTATGTTAAATTATTATGTTAAAAAAAGCTTTTAAAGAGGCACATGGTCCTCACGACCGTGATTCGCTGGACGTGGTAGACACAAACGTAACAATGGCATTATTCAGTAGGCAGACTCAAGTTCATGCGTGTAATACCTTTTGGTACGCATGATTCGATTACATATAAACGGGGTGTTCTGTACCCAAAGGGAGTTTCAACTTTAATTCTACGGTTTTTATTATTTCTCTACTCCGATGATTAATTAACTGATTAAAATTTAACCCACTATTGCAAGTTATTTTAAATTTTATATAATTCAACAACAAAGTTGTGATTTTATGGGATTGGATTTTGACAATTCGTCAATATCTTAATTTTATTGCGTATACATCCAACAGGGACGTATTTTGGGTATTTTGAATTGAACGCCCGTACACTCTTGTGCTAGGTGTCGAAGAGTAAAGGTCTCTCTGTAGTTAGGTCACAAGGTGTTATATGGGTGGAAGCGACGGTGTTCCCGGATTTGTTTTTGAAGAAAACAGTTATAAAGGAATCATTATCAAGTATTATGTACGCTAACGTTTAGTCAAATAATGTCAAACTTAAACCAAGTAAAAATGTATAATAAAAATTAGTATGTATAAACAGTCAACATCCCCTTAGACTTCTTTAATAACTTGATTTCGAGTTTTAACCATTTGCCATTTCGATGAAGCTTAAATTCATTTGTACGCCCAGGCCAATTTAGAAAAGAAGCGAAGCATTTCGTTAAACCGATATACTGAAATACTGCTACCGTGACTGATGTTACAAAATGAAATGTATTCATCATACAAAAGAAACATTTCATTTCCTTTAATTGCTGTCTAAAACGCAAAGTACGCCCGGTGATAAGACGTCTCCGGAGTCGGACCGTAGATAACATCACGGACATGTAAACCGTCCTATACGTCACAAAGATCAGTATTTTAAATAATCAACACGAAGGAAAACACACCTGTAAGCTGCTGTAAGAGATGGCGGACCCAAGTGTTGCCAGATCCGGGGAAGCTGACTAGCGCGGTTACTGGAAGCGGCTCACATGACAGCCTTGCGTATCGCCGCTGACAATCACCGTGGTCCACAGAGTTCCGAGATATGTTAACATCAATACAATCAGAGTGCGAAACGTCAGCGGCATTCCTTTGTTCGTCCTCAGTTATTTGGAGATGTTTCAGCGCGGTCCTGGCGTGTACAGCAGCCTTTTCACAGTTTTGCATTAGAAGAAGGATTCCGAGAGATGTGGAGCAGACGCGCTGTAGATATCGGACCATATCGAAGTCAACGCCTCAACGGACAGAGAAACAAGGATTGTAGACAGCTAAATATTGGTTGTCAGTCAGTGCTGACCTAAGCAAATCAAACTATTACATAACTACACCTGTAATACCACGCACACATTTAATAGCGGACACTACTATGCAACGAAATATTAACATTGTGTTGCTAATGATGATCCACACTTTCATAATGGTGACCTTTAGCGAACTCACATTCACACGTCAAGTGTTAATATAATTAAGCCGTTATAAATGACAGTCGATATCAATTGATCACTGTTTGAAGAATTTCAGTTTCAAATAACATCAAATGTACGAAATAATAAAATTACTTGTATCGTTATGTCCAATAAAAAGGATGACAACTTTATGACATATTTCTTAAAAAAAAAAATGCACGTGCTGCACGTTTCCGTGACAGTGTAAACGGTGTTTACACATTATAGGGCTAAAATTGTTTAGTAAAAATGTGACAAATTCATCAACGAAAATGGGGTGACTTTTTGTGTGACATTTCAGAGATCCTTTATATCATGTATGATATCTGCTCATTATCAAATGAATGGTTTTACAAAATCATGCTAAATTGTAAAGCCAGCATCAGTGCACAAAACACGTTGCCGTAAATGAACATATTGGCAAGGATTGAAAGTGATGAAGAATATCAAGTGAACCATTTATTTTCACAATTACTCGTCAACACTGCTCACATGATCTATAGACAACATAACTAAATGCGGCACACCTCAGCAAGTAAACATTATCAAAGCTATACAGATATTTTAAATGAACAGTGACCCTGCGGGTGACATGTTCAAACTCACCAAATCAAAATCTGTTCTCGTTGAAACATTTCAATAACTTTGATCAGTATAACAAATACTAAAGCACAACGATCAAAGAACATCTGTATGCTCCTCAATGTATTAGTATTTCAATCAACATTCCCTTTCCACGGAAACTGCTAAAAGTCTGACACTCGGCCTTTTCTCTCCCAGTCCCCATAGCGCGTGGGTTCTGGCCCGCGTGGACCCCCTATTTCACCAGTCACCGGGTTTTTATCATCAGGAAACCTCTCCAGTGGTTCCTTCTCCTGGTATGGCTCCACAGACTCCACATCCTCCTGCTCCCACTTGTCGTCAAGGCGACCGGAAGGTGTCTTTCCCTTTTTTCGCTTTGATTTTTGGCCACTGTCAGTTGAATCAGTGGAATGAAACCGCGACACTGTCGATGAAGCAAGCTTGGATACCGGTGAAGAAAAACGACCTGAGGTTGAAAAAAGAGTTCAGTTATAATTTACATGTTACGATGTAATTATGTGAAATTAGATAGGACCACGGACCTATAAATGGTTTATAGGTTCGTAAGGTTACATTCTTAAAACATATAGGCTCTTGTTTGTAACTTTGCCGTCCTTGTGCATTTTAGTATGACCCCTCAGGTAGTCCACCTAAATGGCCGTCAACGTGTCTTTTGACGATTTTTTTTTACTAAAGACTCGGGACATCCGCCATCCAAGCAAAATGTAGCGAATGGTCCTTGCGCAGAGAATCCTCGCAGCCACAATTTTGAATTTTTCTCCGTTATAAATTCATTTTTTTTACGAAAATATTATTGCCAACTATTAAACACATTTATTTATGTCATTATGCCAAAAAAAATGTTCAGATATAAAACATTTATATGTGTGGATTGTTTATCAAGTATTCCAATATCAGTAAATCTGGGGAAATCTGACAGGTCTTGTGCATGTATAAAACGGTATGAATTTGTGACCCAGTATATTCATGTGAAAATAACTCTAATGACTAATTCGATCCAGTTTAGATCGATAACTCGGTATATATACTGAAAATTTTTGTCATTATTATTTTACATCGATGCACAATATTACTGTATTTTTTTCGCCCAGTGTTAAATGTTAGAGAGTTGTAGCGTTAAAGGGATACATAAGAAATGTCAAAATAATAAAAAAAGTATCCCTGATTGCTCATTATTGTAGCTAACACCTCAAGTAGCAACAATAATGCGCGTATAGGGAACTTTTTTAACATTTGGATATATTCATTTTGTTCCAGAGTCGCCAAATCAAAAATCGTCAAAGACTGAGGCGGCTGTTTATATGGACAGGGCTTTTTCTGCCCATTTTGGGAAAAAGACCCTAGACATTTTGGGAAATTTTGCGTCATGAAAATGCCGAAATTGGGAAATTTTACAGTTAAAAGAATTTAAGTATCTACCATGGCCGAGAGTGTAAGATAGGTTCATTCCGACCCGAGCGTAGGGTGTTTTGCGAAAACGAGGTTTACCGATTTTCTGCAAAACACCCTGCGCGAGGGTCGGGATGAACCTATCTTACACGAGCGGCTATGGTAGATGCTTTTTCTCCCACCTCAGTTAAACAAAATTAAGTAAAAATGTATTTTTGCTGGAACTCTTTGTGCTTAGTGAAAATAATTGCGTATGGATATGCGATAGCACTTGGTTGACATGGATATGCGCGCAATTTTTCAGTTAATGTTAATAGTCAAATCGGTCTTTTTAAATAGTTCTAAGGAGAATGAAGCATTATTTCTTGAATGGTGCTTGAAAACTGTTTCATGGTGACATTTGAAGCGAGAAATAATTAATTAGCGTTCTAAATATTACCATAAGACAAGATTTCCTTGATGCTACTGACGGACAGTCTTCAACAAGGGAGGTAATTACAATGTGGTGACCATCAAAAAGGAGTTCCATACGGGCATTTTATCTTTGCCCGTGGGCAAGATAAGAATATCTAGCATGGTTAAATTATTAACTTATTGGATCTACTTTAATCTGAGGTGGGAGAAAAGGCTGTCTAGTCTCCTGCGAAATAGGAAATGGGTTGATATTAGTTTATTTTCCCTTTAAAAGACCCAAAATGGTTGAAATATCAATCCTTGGGGTGTAAATATCTATTGAAATAAATCATGACAGATAATATTTCATACTGATCTCTGAATGTGATGAAAATCAATGATTTCCAAGTTCAATTATCAAAAAAACTTTACATCACATAATTTATTAGGATGTTGTAAATGAACCAGTACAGGTGTTTTTTTTTTTATTGGGATTTTTTTTTCTAAATATTGGAAACATCTTCTATATATTGCTTTGGGAATGGGACCCGTGGGAACAATAGAAAAAGCCCTGTATGGACTAATACCTCAGGCAGAGTATAGCAGCGGCGGGTCCAGGGCTTTCTAAATGGGGGAGGGGGGCACAACTAATTATAAACATATCAAACTTTTTTTGAATGCATTATTTAATCATATAATGAAATGGAATCAACATTTGTTTTCACTGTCAACAATGTTTGGCAAATAAATTGAATTAAAAAGATATCATTTACTGAGATAAACCTTTCAAAAAAAACAACAAAGATATCTAGCCGTTTTGGGGAATCAAACCAGGGTCTCAACGATACTGTAGGTACTTCGGATGTCATTGTTATAAATTTAAGTTAGCTAAAGTAAAAACAACTCGACAACAAATTCCAAAACGGGTTTCAAATAAATTATTATGTATTAATTTACAAAGGCTCTAGCATAATTCAGAGAACTAGACGATAATAAAGGCGGCTACATTTTGAATTTAAACTTTTGTTAAATGCACCGCCATGCACACACATATCTTGTTGGCACACAATGCCGTTAAAAGCAATTATGAACATGTAATGTGCACATGTTAGCAATGATGAACATATAATGTGCACATGTTAACAGTTTAAAACAACTTATATTTCTGGTATATGATATATTCTTAAAACAGTAAACTGACGCGAATAACTGTAGCCATATTTGTCTACTTTTGATCAGCTGTCTGTGTGAAATGCAGCATCGATTTTTTTCTTGAATGTTCGGGCCCAGATCTCATTTTTCAAAAGACTTTTTCGTTTCAAATACTATGTTATACTTGATAATCAGGTTGTTTATTTGCTCAAATGCTTATCCCCCCCCCATGAAAATGCCGAAATTGGGAAATTTTACAGTTAAAAGAATTTAAGTATCTACCATGGCCGAGAGTGTAAGATAGGTTCATTCCGACCCGAGCGTAGGGTGTTTTGCGAAAACGAGGTTTACCGATTTTCTGCAAAACACCCTGCGCGAGGGTCGGGATGAACCTATCTTACACGAGCGGCTATGGTAGATGCTTTTTCTCCCACCTCAGTTAAACAAAATTAAGTAAAAATGTATTTTTGCTGGAACTCTTTGTGCTTAGTGAAAATAATTGCGTATGGATATGCGATAGCACTTGGTTGACATGGATATGCGCGCAATTTTTCAGTTAATGTTAATAGTCAAATCGGTCTTTTTAAATAGTTCTAAGGAGAATGAAGCATTATTTCTTGAATGGTGCTTGAAAACTGTTTCATGGTGACATTTGAAGCGAGAAATAATTAATTAGCGTTCTAAATATTACCATAAGACAAGATTTCCTTGATGCTACTGACGGACAGTCTTCAACAAGGGAGGTAATTACAATGTGGTGACCATCAAAAAGGAGTTCCATACGGGCATTTTATCTTTGCCCGTGGGCAAGATAAGAATATCTAGCATGGTTAAATTATTAAATTATTGGATCTTCTTTAATCTGAGGTGGGAGAAAAGGCTGTCTAGTCTCCTGCGAAATAGGAAATGGGTTGATATTAGTTTATTTTCCCTTTAAAAGACCCAAAATGGTTGAAATATCAATCCTTGGGGTGTAAATATCTATTGAAATAAATCATGACAGATAATATTTCATACTGATCTCTGAATGTGATGAAAATCAATGATTTCCAAGTTCAATTATCAAAAAAACTTTACATCACATAATTTATTAGGATGTTGTAAATGAACCAGTACAGGTGGTTTTTTTTTATTGGGATTTTTTTTTCTAAATATTGGAAACATCTTCTATATATTGCTTTGGGAATGGGACCCGTGGGAACAATAGAAAAAGCCCTGTATGGACTAATACCTCAGGCAGAGTATAGCAGCGGCGGGTCCAGGGCTTTCTAAATGGGGGAGGGGGGCACAACTAATTATAAACATATCAAACTTTTTTTGAATGCATTATTTAATCATATAATGAAATGGAATCAACATTTGTTTTCACTGTCAACAATGTCTGGCAGATAAATTGAATTAAAAAGATATGATTTACTAAAGATATGATTTACTGAGATAAACCTTTCAAAAAACAACAAAGATATCTAGCCGTTTTGGGGAATCAAACCAGGGTCTCAACGATACTGTAGGTACTTCGGATGTCATTGTTATAAATTTAAGTTAGCTAAAGTAAAAACAACTCGACAACAAATTCCAAAACGGGTTTCAAATAAATTATTATGTATTAATTTACAAAGGCTCTAGCATAATTCAGAGAACTAGACGATAATAAAGGCGGCTACATTTTGAATTTAAACTTTTGTTAAATGCACCGCCATGCACACACATATCTTGTTGGCACACAATGCCGTTAAAAGCAATTATGAACATGTAATGTGCACATGTTAGCAATGATGAACATATAATGTGCACATGTTAACAGTTTAAAACAACTTATATTTCTGGTATATGATATATTCTTAAAACAGTAAACTGACGCGTATAACTGTAGCCATATTTGTCTACTTTTGATCAGCTGTTATACATATATAACAAACTAAGCTGTAATCTATTTCACATTTATTATCTATTGCAATGCCAATACTCGTAAATGATATTTTCGAATTGATTTGATGAAAACTTAAATCATTTTACCTGTTAACGCGTATAGCGACGAAAGTACTCTTGACAGCTGTGTGTTTGACATTTTGTTCAATTACGTAAAGTGGGCAATGGATAAATTTGCGCCATTAATTCGCAATAGCAGCAACAAAATTTGACATACTCAATTTACGCTAACTTCTGAACAACTACATTCGTTCACTTTTCAAAAAGCACAATACAAAATAGTTTATTCCTGAAAATACGAGTTAATATGATATTCCTTAAATTCGAATGTATTCGTTACCTCAGGTTTCACTTTCGGTTTGCCGGTGTAACGTTGTAAAGTGACCCCCATAGAATAATGACCCCCCGGTCATTATTTTATATAAAATAATGACCCCCGGTCATTATTTTATATAAAATATTGACCGGGGGGTCATTATATTATGACTGGGGGGTCATTATATTATGACTCCTCACACGTAGAAAAATGACCCCTCACGTAGAAATGTGACCCCCTATAGAATAAGGACCCCCCCCCAATCCAAACCTTGACCTAACCTATCTAAGGTACACTTGCACAACATAATTATCTTCATCCATAGACATCGGAGGAGAGATGGCACCCGTCCGTGCATGCGTCCATACTGCACGTTTTTTTTGACCGCAGTTAGATGGAATTGATCCAAGCTTCAGGGATTACCACTACCGATGCCTATTTGTGTGGAAAGAAAAAATGGTTAAAGTCTCCGACCGAGAATCACTTGCCCCTCACCGTTGTGAGTTCGACGCCTACCAGGGTCGTGTATGGGTGACAGGCATACAAACTGTGCGCTGCTCAGTTTATCATTTAAAACATAGGCGATGGACTGCATAGGAACGTTCCATCAACAAAATACGCAACTACTTGTTGTAATTTACGGCCTGTTTGAATATCAACAATCAAAAATATTTATAATCACAGAACTAGCTAGTTTTCAGGGGGCGAGGGTGGCTGGATTTCAATCTAGTATCGTTGGACTTCTTACCAGAACTCGTCTAATCCTGATCTGATGTAACATACTTCGATAGCTTCCTCGCCTAAGAATCGAATCTGTGCAACTGGATTAGGAGTCAACTATATAAACCTCTCTGCGATTGAAATTAAATAATTATTAATTATACAAGCAGAATCACTGTAAGTGCACTGTAAGTGACAAGTGTTTGTTAGTGATTTGAATCATTTTCGTAGTCATCAAAGTTGTATAGTGATTAAACGTCCCACACAGATTAATGGAACTAGCAATGATGAATGACTTAAAAATATTATCCCTTTTTTCTTTTCATGACCATTCGAAAAGTGGTTTTAGAAATCATTTAGCACAAAAAGGATAAGCAATTCATGCAAAAGATCTGAGTTACAGGTTAATTACAGCAACCTCTTATTATCATAAATGTTCTTTCTTCCCCAGGACTGTGTACCATTGGAACAACCTACCACTTACTGTTGCCCTCCTCCCTACCCCTGAGCAGTTCAGTGCAGCTATATTTAAGAAATGAACGCCTTCTCGCGTCGGTTCACGATTATATGAATACAACAAGTCTCGTGCATAGTTCGTAAACCCCGAAGGGGTTTACGTTAACTATGCACGCTACTTGTTGTATTCATATACCCGTTGAACTATAGCGAGAAGGCGTTCATTTCTTATATTTATATTATCATTTATATTATTTCTACTTATATCAAAAGAATAATAGTCGATTTATTGGATTATCTTCTAAGAAAATCGATTGCATCTTATTAACACGACGATCGCGTCCGTTATTCGGAAGAGCGGTGGCCAGCCCATATGACGTCACGGAGACTTGTTTATTTCGTATGTGCCAATCAGATTGCGTGACGAAATATCTCGCTCATTTTTTGAAGGAATTTAACATTAACTTGAGATATATTTTAACCTTAATTAGAAGACGTGTCGCGCACACCACCCAGATCCGCTCGTCAAAGGTCAAGGTCACACTTGGAGTCGGCGCAAAATCCGTGTCCGGAGCATAACTTCTATATGGATGGAGGGATTTTAATATAATTTGGCATAAATGTTCTCCATGGCAAGGCGGTGTGTCGCGCGAAAAAATTATGTCTCTGTGGCAAAGGTCAAGGTCACACTTAGAGGTCAAATGTCAAATAACAAGTTCAAGGTTACATAGACCTTAAAACTGAAAACGGTTTCCGCTCAATAACTTAATTATTGTTCAACCTTCAGCTGCCAAACCTGATAGGATGATCACCCATATTGAGTAAATGACCCCTATTGTTTTTGGGGTCACAATATCAAAGGTCAAGGTCATTATCATTCTTTCATCTTCACAAATGTCCATTATGAATCTTTCTGTGAAAATTTAAACCTACAAAGCGGGCTCGACATCTGCCCGTGGGCATGCAGAATGTATTTCTAGTTAACCCTTTTAAACATTCTTTTAAATCTTTTTAAACTACTCTTTAAACCTTCTTGCGATTTTGACGCGCAACCATGTCTACGTCCCCGGGGGTGTTTGACATTACCGGAAGACAGACAGACAGACGGACGGACGGACAAACGGACAGACGGACGGACATACTTCTAATTTTGACCTAATATGACTCAGTTTTAAACTCACTCGAATTAACTAGCATTCTGACCAAATTTTATAAAGATTCATATAAAAATGTGGCCTCTAGAGTGTTTTTACTTTTGTGTGAATATAGATACGGGTCTTGGTAGCATTATCGTTGAATTTGCTAGATCTGATTTTATCACATGACATCGCTTGTTTTTCATGTAATATAATCATTACGAATTTCTTTATATTTAACACGTGTAATATAACTTTGACGTGACTCATTTCCGCCAATACATTCCATATAGAAAAAAGGCGTGAAAAGCGTGCGTACTCATAGCGTTAAAAAGGGTTTATTTTATATGTTTTATTTTTATGTTTTAAGTCATGTGATAAAACGAATCTCACATTCGTTGTCAAAAAATATAATATTTTATTAAACTCGTTCAAGAAAATGTTATAAAGCTCGCCCGAGGCTCGCTATGTAACATTTTCTTGAGCTCGTTTAATAAAATCTTATATCATATGACAACTCATGTGAGATCCTATATATCCGTGGTTCGGGAGTGTTGTTCGGTATATAATAAGGACAATTTCATAAACGAAAGGACTTTTTATTTAAAACTGTATGGAATATAGAGGCGAATCCAACAAAACGTCCCAGGGTGTTGACCTGTGCTTTGGTAAAACTACATGTCACATATGTTTATATCTTAAGCTATTATTTTAGTTAGTAAATCACACAAGGTATATTTAGCACGCATTGTTATGCTCATCAGATGCAATATGTTAAACCAAATTTAGCATAAATTGTATCGTTCTCCACTGAGTTGTTGATTTATTCTTGCACGTGTCACTTATCAATTAAGTATGTTTTCGACATCGCTCCAGTCACATACTATATTGAAAATATTTGCATCCACCTCGTCAGATAACCCACGCAGCCCTTCTACATTGTAAGGCGTGTTAGTAAAAGCCTTCACATATACAGTCTTTACACTTTTGTCAAGTTTTAATAGCAAGGCTTCGTCTGCGTAACAATTCACTAAAGCAGCATCTAATATGTCATCACTTATAAGGGCGTGGTATCTTTCTGGAATGTGGTTCCGAATTCGTTTGTATGGCTTTCTTGAGAACTCTTCGCCATCTACCTCTAGCACCGGGACAAAATGGTCGCTGGAATTCTGAATGTACACTGCTCGACCCCTTAAATTACCACCAATGAGGCCTAACGGTTTGTATTCTAACCAACGCCACTGTTCCTTACTGCCATACTGTGAATAAACATACACAACGCTTCTGGTGAGAGTTGCAAAAGCAAATATCTCCACTTCTGTTCCCCAAGTGTTTTCGGAGGCCATCATTGACGTGTCTAGATATCTGGAAACCGAATCACGTGTAATGCCTTTCATTAGAGTTTCGTTTTCTTTCATGAAGTCAACAATCGCTTGCCTTATCAAGCTATGGTGTGTTTGTACGCCAAAAACTAAATAACTGAATGTTCTAAACAAACAATTGCCATCCCCACGCATGTTTACAGTTTTAGTAGGTTTGGCGTCTCGTCGTATATATTTGTCTGGACCGGATGCATACGTGTTTTTGACTGCCGACTTAAATACACTCGAGATTTGTTCCTGCCATTCTTGATTAGATGGTCTGAATTGAAATGGTTGGGGTTCTTGATTAGTAGATTCTGTAGAATTGGTAGGTTGTGTTGCAACATCTTCTCGCGATACTCTTCTCTTTTTTGGAGGGAGATTGCAGTCGTCAGATTTATCGTTTCTTTTTGCAGGTCTTTCAAACGCTTTCTCGTTTGCTTGGGTTCCTGTTTCTTTGTTTATTAGACTGTGGTCATCTTTTGGACCTTCAGTTGGTCGCTTTTCTGTGTTATCTGTAGCAGCATCGTCATTACTCTGCCTATAGCGATTCAGTCTGTTCCCACTTACACTTGTTTTCATTCCTTCTAGGAAATAAGTGCCTTTTCCAGTTACTTTTGTTATTTTGAATGGTCCTTTCCATTTTAGACCCAATTTCCCTCCTTTTCTCGTCAATTTTCTGGTGTTATGAAGAAGGACTTGGTCGCCGACTTCAAAACCTGCTGTATCGTCTTTAGGTAGTGAAGAATCGTAATATTTCTTCTGCTTCGATTGTGCCGTTTTAATATTGGACGATGCTTCTTTTCTGTTGCACGACAGTTTAATGAACGAGTCTATTCTTTCCTTTAGTGACAATTCAGAGTCTTGGTTATCATCCGATTGCATTGCTAAGTCTAGTTCTATTGGTAAGCGTGCGTGCCTTCCAAACACAAGATAGAATGGTGTTTGTTTCGTCGACTCATGTTTAGACGTTCTATAGGCAAACAGTACGTATGGTAACTTAATGTCCCAATTTTTCTGCGACAAATCTACACTGTGCACAAGCATATCGCACAAAGTCCTGTTAAATCTTTCAGTATGTCCTCCTGTTTGTGGGTGATATGCTGATGCAATTCTATGTTCTATCCCAAACTGCTTGCAAAACTTTTCATTCAAGTCGTTGCAGAATTCTCTCCCCTGATCCGTTATTAATACGCTGGGGCAACCATGTGTCGTGACAAACTTTGTGAATACTGATAGTACAGTTTCAGATGACTTGTCTGGAATCCCTTCTGCCTCTACCCATTTTGTCAAATATTCTGTTATAACGACAATGTACTTGTTTCCTGAAATGTATAAATGTAAGCATTTTACAATACTTATTTTAATCAACGATGCATTGTCAAAGACAATACTAGTATATCCCCAGCCGATAGATGTTTCTTTTCAAGTTTGAGTTTGCATAGAAACTAGAATTTCATTCTGCATGTCTACGGGCCAGCATCGCAGTTTTAAGATGTTGCATAAAAATTCCCTCATGCATATAGGATATCCTCTAGAAAAGCACTTCTAATGACCTCTGTTATCTTTACCTTTAACTGGAGACCTGGTTGATGCGTGCGACACTAGATCTCATGGTAGTTAACATTTGTGTGAAGTTATAGTAAAAAAAATCTCTTCATGCAGTTACCAGATATGCCCTGCACAAGCATTTATCAGTGATCTCTAAGAAGACCTTTACCTTTGACCCATAAACCCAGTTCATGCGCGCAGAACTAGAACTCATGGAGGTGATCACTTGTGTGAAGTTTTTACAGAAATTCCTCCATTTTCATTCAAATTGGAGTTATGGTCCGTAAAAATCAGGACGGACACATGCACGCACATATAGCGAACATCAAAACCTGGCGACTAAGGGTCGAGTTCACCGAAGGTGGGCTCGACAAAAATGGAAGGAAAATAAAAAAGCACTACTCTGTTTCTTAATAATATCTTTCTCAAGTTTACAGTTGATATGTTCTATACAAACTACTTTAAGAAAAAAATCCCCCATTCATTTCGCTTGAAAATTGCAAATTGCTAGTCAAATGCTATAACTCTTAAAAAAAATAATTGAAATCTGGCCAATAGTCTTCAAGAAATAGCCCGGAAACAAAATTTGGACGGACGGACAGACGGGACAGACGGACGGAGGGCAATCCTATCTCGGTTACACCGGTAGGGGAGTTCCATAAAAAAATTCAATGTACTTTTGGAGATATAGTGGAATCCAGTTAGGTTAAAGATGTGTTGAATGTTTTTTAAAGCAGACAGACAGACGGACGCAAAAACGAAAAAAATAAATAAATAAAAAGACGTGCATAATCTCCATATTGCCCTTTATCACTATTCCAAGTTTCATGAATTTTTTTTAAGTATTTTGAAGATATCGCGGGATCCAGATTTTCGGACGGACGGACGGACAGACGGACGGACGGACAGACTGACGGAGGGCATTCCTATAGTCCTCGTAGGGGACTAATAAGCCTGATCATATTTGACTGACAGGTCATAAACAGCTGGTACATTGACATATCAGCTGGCAACCGTCGACGGCGTTTAAGTTACAGAACTATCAAAATTTAATTTAATAAACTATGGTTTTCCCGTAAAAATACAGAACTATCAAAATTTAATTTAATAAACTATGGTTTTCCCGTAAAAATACGACATATATTTACAGTGCTTAAAAAGAAATGCAGTTGCTTTCGCACATGGCCCTGTTTCACATGGGCGGTCGCTTTGCTTGTAACTAATCGTAAACTGCGTAAAATCTATTTCAGTTTACCACCACTCAACAGGTGCATTACCGATACGTCTCTACCGCTCCAGTAACTAAAAATCTCAAGTTAAACTGACTACAATGTATTACAACGTTTCAAATGAGTACGGTGGTACAGAGGTGAAATACCCAGTAGGTTGTTTTCCACCATCATTTAGCATTAACTTCACCGTCAAACCACGTGAAGACTGGACATGGTGATTTTATCAATATAAGTATATTGTAACTTAGCAAACTGATCCTTATAGAAATATGAGTCGCATCATTACTTTTATGCATAATAGTGACTAAAAATGAGCAGTGCAACCGTTGGTACTATGTGAAGGGCGTTTTCTATGTGTAGGGGAGATGTAAAATTATGACCCCCAGTCACAGTTTATGACCGGGGGCACAATATTATGACTCTGCCTCACACAGAAAATAACCCTCATATAGTGGTTTGTGTGAGACTCATTTTCCTATGTGTGGAGGAGTCGTAATATTATGACCCCCGGTCACAGTATTATGACCCCCCGGTCATAGTATTATGACCCCCGGTCACAGTATTATGACCCCCGGTCATAGTATTATGACCCCCGGTCATAGTATTATGACCCCCAGTCATAGTATTATTACGGGGGTCATAACATTATTATGCCCTGTGGTGCCGCATAGCGGTGTTGCCGCATAAAGGTGGTCGGACTCGTTTATGCGGTGATTTTCAACGCATATAGAGGGTGACCACCTTTATGCGGCGACATGCCACGCATAAAACAACTAGATATGTGTCCATAGGACACTGGTGCACCCCTACATGATGCTTAGTAACATGTTATATCATTTGATCTTTAGCGCATATTAAGTTTGTCTTAAAAAGGTTGTTGTGCTCAAGCATGAAGAAAACTAATAAATAAATAGCAAAGTTTTAGTCACTTTTGGGAAATTTCAAACTTTAAAGTCCCATAAGGCTTTTATTTTTATGTTAAAAATGGGTTTAACATTTGTCTAAATAGGGAATGTCAACAATAAAACGTAAAGAAACACTCACTTTTAATTATCCTACATGTAAACATATAGTAAAAAGAATTAAGGGAGGTAATAAAATATTTTGTTTTCCTTATAATGCTTATTGGATATACAAATCTGTTAAAAAGCTTTAAGAAAACAGTTATTTCTTATATAATTTAACTTGAAAAATATATAATTTCTTTAGTATACTTTAGTCACAAAAATAGTGGCAGCCACTCCAAACACAAAGGCCTTATGAGGCTTTAAATTTGAAGGTCAAGGTCATTCAGAGGCCAAGGTTATCTTCATATTAATTTTTTGAAGGTCCAGTTCAAAGCTTTGTTGTGTTCAAATATGAAATTAATAAGTATATTAATACCAAAATTATTACTTCACAAATATTTCCTTATATAATGTATAGTGAATAAAACAACAAAGGGCCATAATTCTGCTAAGACTAAACGCAGCAAAAATTCCTGTCTGTACGATCATCAACATATTAAGGTTGATCATCTGTGAAAGTTTGAACAAAATCCCCCAAGCGGTGTAGGAGGAGTTGCGTTCACAATTTTTTTTCCATATATAATGTATAGTGAATAAAACATCAAAAGGCCATAATTTTGCTAAAACCAATCACAGCCAAAATTCCTGTCTTTACGATCATCTACACATTAAGGTTGATCATCTGTGAAAGTTTGAACAAAATCCACCAAGCGGTGTAGGAGAAGTTGCGTTCACAATTTTTTTCCCTATATAATGTATAGTGAATAAAATATGCCCCCACTTAAGATGGAATGACCTTCGGAACTTAAGACTTTTTCAGAGGAAGAGAGAGTGAGTACATAAAACTAGATCCTGGTCTGGTTGAAACTTCATAGAAGTAACTAGTAATTATCGTTTATGTTTTAATGGGTTTCTTTATGCGGCGAAAGGGGGCCTTTCTGCCGCCTAAACATGCCCTCTGCATGCGTTGAAAATCGCCGCATAATTTTGTTTGACCATCTTTATGCAGCAACACCGCTATGCGGCACCACAATGCCCCGACATATATTGTCTACGAGTCAAAGTCACCAGGGTCTACCAAAGCAGCCCAACAAACCGACAGACAAAACTTACCCTGATAAGAGGTTTCTAGAGGACCTATAAGGTCCATGCCCACTTGCTTGAAAGCCTCGGCGGGAACTGTGATAGGTCGCAGTGGCTTCTTTGCTTTCTTCAGGTTCACCTTTCTTTGACAGTTGTCGCAGTTCTGTATAAACGTGTGTACATCTTCGAAACATCCTTTCCAGTAAAACCTAGTCGAAATCTTTTCCCATCTGAAACAAAGCAAACATAACTATTAGTCCAGATAAGTTACCAAAATACAGTCAACCTTGCCTTAGCGACTCACTGATTTAGACAACTTCCTGCCGTATACGACCCTGTTTACGACCGCCTGACGTAAAAAAATCTATATAAAGTCACTGACTGAATTAAAAGACTCCCTGTCTGACGCCACAAACGACCGTAATGTTTGCACCCCGTGATGATAATATGGCTTAATTAAACGAATTTCATGCATTTTTCAGTCATTAACATATAGCGCTTCGGATCTTGGATTTCTTACCAGCGTGTTAACTTTACTGTGTGCTATGGCAAAAATGTTTATTTTTCTCTTTTATTATCTGAGTTAAGTCAATTTAACCATAACTTCTAATATGTCCAAAATTGGACGATCTGTGGATGCACGAGTTCATTTTATATAATCCGTACGAACAACTTTTCTTGTGAGAAAATCGAATTGGAGCTACCAACCTAATTAAAATTTCGAAATTTCAAAATCCCTGCTCCTTTTAGTATTACCAAACAATAATAAAATATGATGGAAATATAATCTCATATAAACCTATCCATTACCCGATGAATAAACGCGGGATTTGAAAACTCAACCGATGTGCAGTAATATGATATCACGGCAGACAAAATGGCTTGCAAAACAAGTAAAAAGGAATTAGACAAATAATAATGCAAATACGTATACATATTCTAAATAGGGAATATCTTATATCAATTTAAATACCATAATCCAAGAAAAAGACAGGCATCAGGATTTACAAGAACAAATAATAAATTGAAACACTTGACGTTAGTGGACCTGAATTAAAAGACTCCCAGTCATACGTGACCTTTTTGTTAAGGTCTCACGGAAAGTCACCTATTACAAGTTTCACTGTAGTATCATTACTAAAAATAAAGCTAGCCATGGATGCACCTGAGACAAGTTGAAATCCAATACATGTTGTTCTAAATGTTCTAAATGACGATAGAATTATTAGAATTAGTTTTGAGTTTACATAAGCAACTTTCAATGACTGTGGCGTAGTGGTATAATGGAAGAATGCGGAACACTACACATGTTATGATCATGGGTTCGATCCTCATAAGTGCACAGATACAACCTTTTCCTTTTCGGCGGAATTCAAATACTTTCCTGGCATTCTTATAGTTTACTTGGAGGATACTGTCTACTTATTATGTGTACTCGGACCTTATTTGAATTATACATGCAAAATCGAGATAAGTGAGGTTCTCGTGATTTAGATTTTTACATAACATTACTAAATACAAACTATGTAATTCTTTCCAAAAATGAAATAACAAGAGCTGTCACTGTAAGAGACAAATGCCCCCCTAGCACATTGACCTTAATTTGACCTTTGACCTTGAAGGATGACCTTGACCTTGAAATGTTTGAACTCAAAATTTGCAATTCTGTGAAGTTTGATTCAAATCCATTCAATAGTAAAGAAGTTATGGCTGAGACACGAAAAAATTGAACTTTGACCTTTAAGTGTGACCTTGACCTTGGACCTGGGGGACCCGAGAGTTGGATGCGACACACCGTCTCATGGTGCTTTACAATTCTGTGAAGTTTGATTCAAATCCATTCAATAGTAAAGAAGTTATGGCCAAGACACGAAAGATTTGAACTTTGACCTTTAAGTGTGACCTTGACCTTGGACCTGGGGAACTGAGAGTTGGACGCGACACACCTTCTCATGGTGCTTTACAATTCTGTGAAGTTTGATTCGAATCCATTCAACAGTTAAGAAGTTATGACGAAGACACGAAACGGGACGGACGGACGGACGAACGAACGAACGGACGAACGGACAGACAGTGCAATCACTATATGCCCCCCACTTTGTGGGGGGGGGGGGGGCATAAAAAAAACTTCCTCACTTGAGGTTCGAACCCACAACCGCTATCGTCATAGATCTGAACGATACCACTGGGCCAGCGACTCTATATGAGAAATTAATATCTGTAATTTCATTAAGTACAGAGCATTTTAGAGGACAATTAAATTAAAGTGAATATGCTAATGCATCAAGTAAATAAAATACTTATCAAAACAATAACATTTACCTGGAGTCATCCGATCATTACACCCCTATTTATTGACAATAAACTCGTATCTCATAATCAGCTTTTTTAAACGGACTATACTTTAATATTGCACACTGCATATCAAAATAAACCAGTATCATTTACTATTGGCATGAAAAGCGGACAATATATAGACAAAACACTTTATTTCAGTTTTATCTAATAATGGAATGATCCAAAGACCTGTTCACCTATATTATAAACTTTAAAATCAAGTACCGTTATATATTCTTTACCTTTTTCAGTATAATGGTTTTGTCAGCGAAAACCAAAATATTGCGTTCGGACTGTTCTCACAATATATTTACAGTTATTATAATCGAAAATTAATCATAACTGATACAAAGATCTAGAGCTTAATGTTAGTTTGTAAAACGACTCATCTGATACGCCTTATTTATACATACATGACTGTTTTAAAGCATGAAATAACTTTGAGAGTATCCCCTGCCTGTCGGTTGTTCGCTCTCAGTGTCCGTGTCCGTCATAATCCGTACAAGTCTAATAACAAGATAGTTGTCTCGTTATAACGAGATACTTAGTCGTTTTTACGAGATATTTATCTCGTTATTACGAGTTCAGTCACGTTTTGACGCTTTTGTTATTCAGCTTTCGTACTAATTTAAATAATCTTAAATGTCATATCTAACACAGGCTCACAGGAATCACAAGTTCCTTTTTGGTCATGATAATGAAATCATTATATCAAACTTACGTTTTTGAAACTCCCAAATGTCCTCCGTGATCTGATGCATGCATGCTCTGAATGATGTCATCTGTCTTCCCTTTCTTAACAACTTGCAAACGTTTTGATGAGCTGGTTTTCTTATAATACAACCCGTCATCAAAAATAAAAGGTTTGCACTTTCTACGAAAATTCCTCTTTTTGTTCTTGTCTTTTACAGAAACGGGATACTTCCCATTTTTTACAAACTCTACAACATCTGTGTAATCTTTCTCGTCCATGCTGCAAGGTTGGACTGACTGCTTACCACAGACCTTTATATATACACGCGTTTACGTAGAACTGCTTTCGGTGTCGCTGTCGTTTTCTTTGATGTTGAACGAGCGGCTTTTCTGAGGTAAATCAAAGGAACTATTTTTAGAAATGATGCAGTCTGCATAAAACATAAAAAACACCGCTCAGTGACATCATGGACTTTGATGTAAGTCATGGCACGAACAGTGACTGCTTAAATAGCTCCTCAAAGCCTTGCATTTTTAACACATTCGTTTTAAGCAATGCCTCCACGGTATGAACAAAGGCTATCTAACGTCAGATGAAGTAGAACAATGTTGTCTTTGAAGTTGAATCATATACAGCTACGTTAAAGCGACTTATGTATATTGTATTACATTGATGATAATTTAAATGAAATTCAAATGGAAGCAATTTTATATTTCATTTCAATAGATGTAGACACAGCAGCTTCTGCAGCAGTAACATGCAGCGGCTCCAGAAGCAAAAACAACAACAACAAATATAAAAGCCATAGAAACACGACAGTGACTTGAATTGATATAGATATGTTAGTAACAGGCTAAGTGGGGGGGGGGGGGGTCAATATTTTACAGATAAAATCGGGGGGTCATTATTTTATAAGGGGAGTCAGTATTTTATAGAAAATGGTCATTATTTTATATAAAATAATGACCGGGGGGTCATTATTCTATGGGGGTCACTTTACAACGTTACACCGGCAGCAAATTTTCCGTTCTAGCTTCTTTCGTTTTCATAACGACGTATACCAGTACATTTATTGTTTCAGAAAATTACCTGAAACGTCGTATGGATACTAGTTATATGATTGAGCGCATACAATGTCCTTTATGCACTGGCATATTTATTAAACCAAAATGTCTTGATTGTGGCCATGAATTTTGCGAAAGTTGTCTCAGAGGTCACATACTTCGGACAGTGCGTGCAGCCGGACATTGCATTACTGACTTTAACTCGAGTGAAGGACCTATCTTTCAGTCGAAACAAAAGACATTTAACTGTCCAGTTGAAGACTGCAATAAGGAACAGAAGCCACTCGATCATGACAAGGGTCCAGTAGATTGGGTTCATGATTACAATAATGATCTAAATACTCAAACACTTGTAGAAATTTGCACCGGTCAGCGTGGTGCCAGCTATGCTGTCTGTCACAATTGTAAAAATGTGGGTTTACAGAGAAAAGCATCTCACGTTTGTTTTAACCATAAAATGTTGTACTGCACGACTTGCGCCTTTGTTCATGAGACAACCTATAAAACATACCAATACTGTTCTACAACACATGTAGCAGATGTTGAAAATGCACTTGTATTAACAAGCGGTGGAAAAATGGAAATTAGAGAAAAAGAGGGACTAGCAAAACAATGTGGCCCTTACAGCCAACCCAAAGCAACTAATGTGTGCAACGAGTGTAGCAAAGGATGCTGTTCTAAATGCTTACCACAGAATCATAATGATAAGGGATATTTGCATGCTTCTGTTCACAAGTCAAAGTCATCTTCAGACATGCTCAAAGACACAATAGCTGAGTTAGGAAAAGATTTAGATGAAATCAAAGAAAATATAAGAAAACAAATTGATGAACTGGAAAGCAAAAACACAGACAACCCTAAAACTAATTCAGATGAAGAACAGTCTGCTAAGGCTACAGTAGGAGAGGAGCATAATGAACTGGAAGGAGAGCAGAAAAGCTTGCCAAAGACAGAGGAAGCAAATGATGATGTACATACAGAATCTTTTGCCAGGACTCTAGAAATGATGAATGCCAGATGCCAGTTCCTTGAAAGACATCACGAAAACATCCTTGTGCATATTGGTGACAATGGCACTATGGCCTCAGATTGTACTGTAACAGAATTAGCAAATGAACTGAGAAGAACACGGTCAGAAATTATGGCTATTAAAAGTCGACTACTAAAATGATCTCTACGGTTCAGATTACCAGACTAGTACTATAGAACCTTTACTATGTAAATAAACTAATAGTTTTAAAACATTTTGCACATTTTTAATAACAACATGGTTATACTGGTCTTTGATGTTGAAATATATAGCCTTTGGAAACATTTTAAAGAATGATGGTTTGAGAGAAAGGAAGATAGATGTGCAATATTATTAATATTATGTAACAATAAAAATATTAACTATATGAATACGTTTATTTCTTATTTTATTTTTGTAATCAATCAATAACAGCAGTAACATTTTAACAAATGGTGCACTTTTAATATAACATGTTTCTACGGTAACAATAATGACTGCAGGTATAGCTGCAACAGTTATACATTTATATGGATAGCATTTCCTCATGCTAAGAACAATATAAATAACAAGTTCACATGTACTTGTTTTATCATGCAACAATCACATTTCATTACTTGCATACCTTTATATAGAAATGACAACCTTTTACATAAAGTAATATTTTTAATTTCATTTTCAAGAACTGTCATTAAATATTTTTTATTCTTAAAATGATCGTCTGTGCACGTACTGTATAAATCAACTTTTAGCCAGGAGTCGAGATAGTGCATGCAAAATGATCAATCTATTGCAATCCTACTTCTGTCTAAGTCCGAACTTACATTCTTGAAAGAACTGTTACCTTGACACTTGAACTTGTTACATGCCTTTTTACAAGACATATTGATTATAAATAAATATATATACATGTAGTGTGAACATTATTTGAGCCGCATCGCGCGAATTTGGGCCTTCGGACATAATTATTACAAATTAGTCCCGACATATTTTGACTGCATTAATAGTCTGTTTTTGAATTGGCCAAATGTATTAAAAATACAAAAATGATTCATCATGATTATCTTAATTTATGTTACGAAAATCATTTAAATTATAAGCTAGTTGTAATATTGATACGTTAATTTTGTAACTAGTTATGTGAATGAAGTCAAACTTAGTATTCAAAATGCGCAATACATGGTCTCACTTGTAAACACTTATCTTACTTAATTTAAGTGATATCATTTAATTCAAATACCTTAAAACATTACTATAGCAAATTTATGTCCCAAGAAGGCCCAAAATCATGCGTTGCGGCTCATTTTATATCGAGTTATTTCAAAATCCTTCAAAGACTAAGTAACAGCCAAGAAACATAACAAACTGAACAGATGTACATAATTGACCTCTGATTGTAACCTAGAGATAGGTTCTTTAAAGTTTACTCACCAGACTTCAAGGTACAATCATGTACAATCATATAAATTAAGAATACTTGGTGACACATATCATTTTGGAACCATCAGAAAAGGTGTAATGAGAATATGTGAAAAAAATGAGACATACATTACAAACAAGCTTTTTTGACCTTAACATATTGCAAAATAGGTCCTTTCACACCCAATTTCAATTGGAAAAAAGAACAAAATTATTGACTGCAATTAAAACTTTATAATGCTTTTTGGGTCATTTTATATATTTGTCAACAGTAAGAAATGCCCTTTAAAATGCCACCAAAATAATATGGGGTCACCAGGCATAGGAAGACAACATGGTCTATGTCTTGATTAGCTTATTTGAATATTTGAACATGTATATGAATTCATTATATATATTGTCTACTTGAGAACAGCTACTTGTAACTGCTGGAAGATGCATGGAATTATGACATTCTATGTATGACAGCACTGGGTTTCTATCATCACTTGACCATGACTGACCACCAGGTCATATTCTTATGCTCACATGAGAAACAGCTTATCACAAAACCTGCTTCAAAACAACACCACAACCTTTTTGCTTTTACATCAGTGACCACTGCATCAATAGTTTCATCCAATCTGACATATAAGTAAAGCACAAGTTAACAATACAGCTTGCACAGTAGACTGGTCTCTGTTTACCGGAAGATGCCATTCAATAGACAGGTCCCTCATCATCATCACCATCATCATCTCCATAACCTTCACCATTGTCAAAGTAACTGACCGCATAGTCTGTCTCCTGCAACACAAGCATTAGCATATACAATGGACACTTCATCATTATAGACTTTTCATTCATCAGATAGATTAATATGACACATAGTTGTGTAACATGCGAGACCAACAAACACCAACAGATCCCTTCAGAGAAAAGCATGCTCAACCCTGAAGGGATCCGCTGGTCTGCATAAACAGTAAATTCTCAATCCACACAGAACCTAACCAAGTCGGTACCTAACAATTCTTGACAAACATACCTATTTTTTTATATATATAGTATGTATGCACTGTGCTTTTTGTGGAGTTTTGTGCTGTTCTTCTATGTTTCTTGTTTGTGATTTTGTGTTCTATGTCTTTGGCGTTTGCCCAGTGCCACAAAACCGGGTTTATGTTTAAACTTTTTGCATAAATTTTGCTTATTTGCATATTACCAACCAAGTAAACATACGTACTATGAACGTACCAGTCCTTCTATATCGGAATGTTATACTATGAACACACATCCGCCGCCTACAGCGGACCGTTACATTACCAACCAAGAACATGCCTACAGCAGACCATTACAGTTGTCAAAGCATGTTCCCTCAGGTTTGGCTATTGTTTATACCCCACTCAACAAATGATGGATTGTTTGATTCAGCAGAAGAGACCACCATAGCATGTGGATGAGTCGCCCTCAAGACCCAAGTCCCTGCCTTCAAGGTCAAAGTCACATCAACCTTCTGAACTATCAGCTTTTAGTATGTTTTGCTGTATGAGCCTTACTGATAATATTTTGTGTCGGTCCATATCTTTTTCATGGTTGGATTAAAAATTATTTGGCAGACGTGACCACAAAAGCATAAGAACGTCTCACGCACAAGACCTGTGTCCCTACGGTCAAGGTCAAAGCAACCTTCTGAACTTAGTATGTTTTGATATATAAACCTTTTGATAATAGTTTGTGTACGGTCCATATCTTTGTCATTTAAATTTGTTTTTAAAATTATTTGGCAGAAATGACAACCATATATATATAGTATGAGAACATGTTGTCTTCAAGAGCCATGTCCCTACATTTGAGGTCATGGTCATAGCAACCTTCTGAACTTAGAATGTTTTGCTACATAAGCCTTACTGGTGATATTTTGTGTCACATAACAGTACCATTTTTTTTGTCATTATTTAATGGATGCTGGATTCCCCTGGCCACATCTTTTCCATGTCACAGGTGATTCCATATACTTGTACAAGTTTCACCCAACTCTTTTATTAACACTAGTTGTGGTGCTTGACCGATGTTCTTTATTGAGAAAAAAAAGTTGCAAACAACAAGCAGATCATAACTCCGAAATCCTCATGATCATGCCCCTTGGATACCAATATACAAGTACAGACATTGCGGACATGATAATTTTATTATGGCTCACAATCTGTAGAACTATAACTAATATGAATCCTTGCTTCAATGCTATACCTCTTTTTCCTTTAAAAGTAAATCCCTATTACATATTCTTGTTTCAAGGTGCATGTATTCCTTGCTACATACCTCCTTTCTCCATTCCCCAAACTACTGTTTCAAGTTAGCCCTAGTTATGTTCCTCATGCATCTCCATCCTACTCTAAATCTCTACATATTACCTCCTCCAGGTCATCTTCATCATACTCCAGTTCGTCCTCCAGGTTTGCCTCATCCTCATCATCTTCTCCTTCCTTCTTCTTCTCCTCTGCTTCCCCACCCTCCTCTGCCTCATCAACCTGTGCCTCATCCTTTTCAAGGTTCTACAACACCATAGAAGTTTACATTACCTACATTAACACCTACGCAGTCATTTTGAAATCAAAATTAAAACCTTTTCAATGCGTTGAAAATTATTAAAAATGTAAAAGTATATTTTTAGCAGAAGAAAGTATTTATCAAAGATGTACACATAAATTATTTTGGATAAATTGGTTTTCATTTTATTGTTTGAACAAGGGTCTTACTTCTAGAGCTTTAGCAATATCTTCCTCCTTCACTTTCACACTTTCTTTCTTCCTTTGTGGAATGTTTGGTACAGCTGAAGTCCTCAGCTTCTTCACCTTTCTTTCTCTGACCTTGAGCTCAGCTGGGAACCTGTTCCAGTCTGAATAACATAATGTTTACATGCCAATCAATGTCTATTTTTCATTCGACAATTATTAAAGCCATAAGTAGTTGCTGTTGATATCATAGGCATGACTTTATTATTTTTTTCGGAATTTTATGGCTTTCACAGAGTAACAATGACATCCTTTAATGATTATGGCTCTTCGTAGCAAAAGTGTGATAATTGTTTACTTAAGAAAAGAACAGCAAAGTGGCCTTCTCTTTGATGTAATAAAACAGCTAAGTCAATTAAAACAGCAAAGTTATTGCCAGAATTGCCCTCAAGCATGTCTCCTGACTATTTGGGGATGTGGAATGGCAAACAATATTTGTTAATTACAATTTCATTTTTCACTGACTAATCTGTTTTTTAACTACATGTGTTTTTCTGTTACTGAAATTGGTCTGGCTTGATCATTATCAGTTCAGACCGGCAATTTGTCCAGCCCTGGTTTGTGTAAGATTTCCACTGACTAAGTCATATATTGGATCAAAATTATATCAAATATTGGACCAACTCTTAGAAACCCTGATGCTGAAAACAAGACTGTGACATTTGTTCAAACAAGTTTATACACAGACACTACAAGTATTAAACATGACACCAATATTTGCAAACCCTACATCCCTATTCAAAAATGCTCTTAACAAAGACACACACATACCTGGAGTGAAAGTCTCTCCAGAGTCCTGTTGGTTGAGCTGGTACTTGTCAGTGTATCGTTCAATGTCCTTCTTCTTTTCACCAAGGGTCAGGAAGTACTTGGACTTCCTGAGAGAGCCAACAAACTCCTGCTTTAGAGCCACTATGTACTGCATATCCTCATCTTCAACCAGCGGAACTGGTTTAAATTCCTGGTTCTGAAACACATTTACAATTCAATGTCTGTGACGCTACAAACTAACACTAAATGTATATAAATATATGAATGCCAGATAAATCCCCAATTCTTGTTACGGTATTTCTTAAACATTAGAAAATTGAGAAAAAAAGAGAAGTATCATTAGCCCATTTGGTCAAATATATTGTATAATACAGATTCAATTATATAATTTTCAATTTATGGATATGGCATCATTCCAGTGAAATTTTAAAAGAATGTTATTCAAATTCAAATCATTTATTTGATAAAGGCCACCGGCCCAAAACAATCATTATGTACAAACAAACACAAATGAGACAATTACAGGTGAATGGTGAACACAAGTTACATGTGAAAATTATTTGGCATATAATATATGTAGTGATAAATGTGCATATAATACCATGTACAAAGTAGAACAACCTTATATATAGTTATGAATAAATATATATCAGTATGGTGTTTTTCAACACTGTTGTGGTAAATTATTATTCACAAATTCTTCCCGCAGTTTTAAGGCATAGAAGATAAACATTGCTAAGTTATTAACAGTGCTATCTGTTGTTGTGTTCAGTAAGAGATGAAATTTATGCATGTTCGGATTATTGTAATACTTGCTGGGGAGATATTTGATCCTCAGATCATTAAAAGTAGTGCATTTCATTATGAAATGGTACTCAGTCTCAACCTCTAATTGACATATTTTACAAATTCTATTTTCATAGGGAGTATTATAATATCTGCCTGATTCAACTTCTATTATAGAATGTTATTGCTAAGACTTATCATTAATTTAAGGTAGCCTAGGTTTGGTTCTTACTTTAATCAGTTCTAACTAAGGTAAACAGACAATAATGTCATCTTGTATAATGTTAGCCCATCCCCAATGACCAGGTCCAGACTCGGAGCCCATACAGACAAGATTGAAACACAATATGGGTGATTATGGTCCAGGATGAAACTTTGACTAAAAATTAAGTTTCATTTGTTTCCAATGCTCATGAGAAAATTTGACTTGGATGCATGTGGGTCAGATTTTTCAATCTGTACCATAACACATGATTGATCTCATTCAATAGACTACCAGATAAATCGGCCCCTTACTAAAATCGATCCCCGGCTGAAACAGTTACAATTTTTGGCCCCTTACCATACTGGCCCTATCCTGTAGACAATTTGGCCCCTGAATACAGAGATGTTTCGGCTCTTCTTTCTTTAATTAAATATGTTAAACAATATACATATGTATTTTGTTAAAACTGTTAAATAGAAATATATCAATAAAGGAAAAATTGTCTTCAATCAAAGCATCCCTTGCTAGGCAAACTTTGGGTGTTGTAAGTGTGAACAAGGCAGTCCAAAAGACGGCTATATCCCACGCCGTTGTTTTTAGTCTATATTTTGTTTTTCTAGCAACCTGACTGGTACGTTGAAATATTCTTGGATATATGAACATATTATAAAAGGATATTTGTTAAAGTTACTCATAGTGTGTGTAGTGTAGGTAAGATGTCAAGGTTATTTTGGCTAAAAAAAAGAAGAAAAATGAGTCCTTGATTTATATCATCCACAAAATAGCAAGTATTTTCGATACAGTTATATGGTAATCCATCAATGCATTTAAGTAAGTTAGAGCGCGGACACGAGCATGTGTACTCTGACCTTTAAATGTCTCGTGTGACCTTGACCTTTGAGGTATGGACCCGGGTCAAGGTCACTGCACATTGCTCAATGAGGACAACATTTGTACCAAGTAATATGGTAATCCATCAATGCATTATAAGTAAGTTAAAGCGTGGATACAAGCATGTGTTCTCTGACCTTTAAATGTCTCGTGTTACCTTGACCTTTGAAGTATGGACCTGGGTCAAGGTCACTGCACATCGTCTCAATGAGGACAACATTTGTAACAAGTAATATGGTAATCCATCAAAGCATAAGTAAGTTATAGTGTGGACACGAGCATGTGTGTACTCTGACCTTTAAATGTCTCGTGTGACCTTGACCTTTGAGGTATGGACCCGGGTCAAGGTCTGTGCACATCATCTCAATGAGGACATTATTTGTACCAAGTAATATGGTAAGTCATCAATGCATAAGTAAGTTATAGCCCGGACAAGAAATGTTACGGACAGCCAGACAGATCTACAGTAAAACAGACTGACAGATGGACGAAGTGCATTCCTAAAATCCCCTCCCCACTCTGTGGCGGGGGATTAAAAATATGTTCAAAGAGGGGCTGAAATGGCAGGGCCGAAATGTCTCAAGAGCCGATTTAATAGTAGGCTGATTTGTAGTCCATATAAACAGTGGCCCCAGAGTCTTTTATTTTTGTTTTGGCATATATCCAACTTGTTGTTTTCTTAGTCAAGAATTACAGTTCTCAGCGCTAAGTATATTGAGCAGAAAGATAACTGGCACCTGCTAGATAGTTTAAGAATTGCGATGATTTGTTGACAGATCGATCTGAACTTGTGATTCATGAAACACTGAAAGTGTAATGATGAAAAGGAATTGGCTAAAAATAATTTATGTGCAACTTTTGTGCTTTTATTTAAAGTGCTGTGTTCAATATTGTGAGGTTACAATTGAAGAATATATTTTACATTGGTATGAATCAGTTGTCTTGTGGCGTTTAAGGAATAAAAGAAATTCCAAATGTTGGAAAAAAGTTCCCTATACTAGCAATAACAACGTAAAAAATTAATTTCATGCGGTATAGTAAAGTGATATATCATTTTAAAGGTTACGTCATTACAAACTCAAATATGCACATTTTTGATAGAATTATGGCCCTTTTAATTTTACATTTTTATCAATTTTTCTGCCAAAATAGGTCAAATTCAAAACTTCCGAATTTAAATGGAACAAGAGATGTTAGTGAAACATTTATGCCCCCTTGGGAGCCAAATTGTTAGTAGGATTTGGACACTTAAATAAAATATGGACAATCAGAAAACCTTTTTTCAGCTTACAGTCACACTGACCTTGACCTTTGACCCACTGACCTCAAAATCAATAGGGTTCATCTGCTGGTCATGACCAATAAGCCTACCTAGTATGAGGTCCCTGGGTCAAAGCGTTCTCAAGTTATTGATCGGAAACCGTTTTTCATGTTAAGGTCACACTGACCTTGACCTTTGACCCACTGACCTCAAAATCAATAGGGTTCATCTGCTGGTCATGACCAATACACCTACCAAGTATGAGGTTCCTGGGTCAAAGCGTTCTCAAGTTATTGATCGGAAACCGTTTTTCATGTAAAGGTCACACTGACCTTGACCTTTGACCCACTGACCTCAAAATCAATAGGGTTCATCTGCTGGTGATGACCAATACACATACCAAGTATGAGGTCCCTCGGTCAAAGCGTTCTCAAGTTATTGATCGGAAACCATTTGGTATTCCGACCGACCGACAGACAGACAGACCGACCGACCGACCGACCGACATGTGCAAAACAATATACCCCACTTTTTTCAAAAGGGGGCATAATAAATAATGTAAAACAACACATTTTGTTTATTTTCTATCAATTTAATACACATTCCTAAATATCAGAGCTTACACAATGTTTTAAGCAATTTATTTCACGATAAAAAAATGATGAAAAAATGTCTTAAGAAATTTTAAAAAATGCCATATATTTTGAAGAATCAGCTAGCAATAAGGTAAAAGTCAAAGAACATTTACATTCTTCCATTCACAGCTTGACTGTTGCATTTTACAATTAATAGTATAATAAATTTGAAGATGAAAGGCAAACAAAAAATTAGTTGCCATGGTAACCATTCAATAAAAATGCTAAGAAACCGCTTCTTGTTTAAAAGAATTATGTATATCTTGCATTGATTTGCCTGACAATTGTAAAAAAGGTGAACTTTAACCCATCTAGCAATTCTAAATATTTTAATATAAGTATGAGATTGTCAGCAATTTTTTATGGTTAAATTATAATTGTAATTGTATACAAAGTATGACCAAATGAATAAAAAATAACAGAAATATTTCACTGACTGAAGCGGACATGCTAAAAAAGTATCTCATTGAAAATAATTACAATTTCCTAAGAAAACTAGACTCTTGTTACCATGGCAACTGTTTAAATTGACACACTTATTCAATATCAATGCATACACATGTATAACAAACCTATACTTTGACTGTTAACACTTTATCTACTTACTTAATAATTCACTTATGGAAAATATTTAGTACTAATAACAAGATTGTAACTGTGTATTTAATAGCTGAAAACGCAAAAATATTAAATGATTGGTGAATGCTTAAATATTTACTGTGATCTACTATGATCTTAAATGGTAGAAATACTGTGTTTTATGAACATTTCCTTCAAGTTAAAATAGGTATTCTTCATTAGAACCATTGTTTTCGACATTTATTCATCCTTTTTGGAATAATAAAACAATAGTATTAATTGTGGTAAATCTAATGTGGGAGTAAGAGTGCAACTTTAAAAGAACTGACTTATTTTTAAATTGACATGGAAACTATAAACACGAATAATACCACTTACATTTTAGAAACAAACAAAATGACAATATTTCTGTTTCAAACCAAATTTAAAATTCTTTTGTGGTTAATTATTGGATTCAAAATGTGCATAGATTTGGAATCAAAATGTCCATGCATGTATTTGTAACCAATCATTACATGTGAAGTTTTACACATAAAAAGACAACATTTTATATGGAAACATTTTCACTCAATAATCACTCAAAAAATGAAGGAACTGTTCATGCTGTACCAGGGTATATGGAAGTGCAGATACTTCTTATTGCAAGAAAATTAATCCTCTTTGCACTACACTGTAATCTTGGATATTGCAGGAATTGAGAGAGAATCTGTGAGACACTTCATGGTATGACTGTTGCATGATAGAACCAAAGTCAAATACTGTCAAATTACACCAAGCTGATTTTTTCTCAGAAACCATCATGAGCCTGAAAATATAACAAAGGAATGTGTTGATTTCAATACACATGTACACAAAATAAACTACATGCATTCAGTTTATATGGCAACATACATATACAGATGTATACATACAGTTTAAAAAGGTTTTATCACAATTCATTAAGGGAATACATTACATTACCAGATATTATCTTAATAAAGTTGACATAAATACAGAGAGAAGTAAGGAATTTCTTATTTAAAACTTAATACTGTTCAACATTATTGTCCACTTTTTGTACATAGCAAATAACTTTTTTCTTTATAATAATTTATTTTTCCTTTCCAAATTATTCCTCAAAAAGGTCTACATTATATAATTTACAGAGCAAAAAAATACAATCTGACAAAAAAGTACATACAATTAGGTTACTTAATCTGCATCAGTCAGGTGAGAGTGAAACTGAAAGTAAAAAGAAACATATTAAAGATAATTATGTATTATTCAGAGAGGGACAACTATGTATATAAAAAATTATATGTAATGAGGTTTGATGTCTATACACAGTTTGGTATTTATCAGAATCAATTTAAGAATCAATTCAACTTCACAGCTTAGAAAAATGTCAAAAGCATTTATTTTACAAATAATAAAATGTGTCATCATACAAAATGTCACAGTTTATAAAGAGTTCTCAATAACTTACAAAAAGGTATAATTCCAAAGAAAATTAAGCAAATGGCATGTTCATGAGATATTCTCTGGTAAATATGCATCATAGTTCTAAGTTACCTCAGTTCTGCAATCCTTTCCACCATTCTGAGTGGCTGAATTTGAGTGGCATGAATGTATTCTATGGCTTCATATCTCACTGAAAGGGAAAAAAGACCAATAAATGACAAAACTGACCATCCAGGAATTGGCAGACTTACTAATGTGTAAAAATACTCATAATATTTAGTCAAAAAGTAAGGACAGCCATTTATGGAAAGTGAAGTTTAAAATCATTTTAAATGAATAATCACAACATTGAGTTGAAAATTAATGACAGCAATTGAAATCCTATCATAACAGGTATTCCAACTAGAGATTGCTTTTTTGAAAAAGCGCTTGTCTCCCCTATTGTGTGGTCGTAGCTGAGAAAAAATAAATGATGGACATGAAATTTGTAACTTTGGACTGGAGACAAACCAACAGTGAAGTTTGGTTTATTCGATTATATTAAATAGTGAAGAGAAGAAAGTGTTGTTGATTAATCATGGAAAATGTAAACGAAGTTTGCATTGTATGAAGTTCCTGGGCGCAAGCGTTATTCAATTATTGATCGGAAACCATTTTTCAGCTCACAGTCATCGTGACCATGACCTTTTACCTACTGATCACAACATCAATAGGGATCATCTACATAACCAACTTGCATACCAAGTATTAAGTTCTTGGGTGCAAGTGTTCTTTAGTTACTGAGCGGTAACCATTTCTTCAACTCAAGGTCATGGCAACCTTGACCTTTGACCTACTGATCTCAAAATCAATAGGGGTCATCTACTAGTCATGACCGACTAGCGTACCAAGAATGAAGTTCCTGGGTACAAGCGTTCTTAAGTTATTGAGCAGAAACCATTTTTAAGCTTAAGGTCACCGCCAACGTATCATTTTTTACCTGAAGGTAACCTTGACCTTTGACCTTTTGATCTGAAAATCAATAGGGGTCATCTTCTAGTCATGAACAACTAGCTTACCAAGTATGAAGTTCCTGAAACCAAAGGATCTTTAGTTATTGAGCGGAAACTTTTTCTTCACTTCAAGGTCATGGCAACCTTGACCTTTGACCTAGTGATCTCAAAATCAATATGGGTCATCTTCTAGTCATGACCAACTAGCATACCAAGTATGAAATTCCTGGTTGCAAGCGTTCTCTAGTTATTGAGCGGAAACAGTTTCTTCACCTCAAGGTCACGGTGACCTTGACCATTGACCTACTGATCTCAAAATCAATAGGAGTCATCTACTAGTCATGAACAACTATGAAGTTCCTGGGTACAAGCTTTCTTTAGTTATTGAGCAGAAACCATTTTTAAGCTTAAGGTCACTGCCAACATAACATTTTTTACCTGAAGGTAACCTTGACCTTTGACCTTTTGATCTCAAAATCAATAGGAGTCATCTAATAGTCATGAACAACTAGCATACCAAGTATGAAGTTCCTGGACCCAAAGGATCTTTAGTTATTGAGTGGAAACCGTTTCTTCACCTCAAGGTCACGTTGACCCTGATCTTTGACCTAGTGACCCCAAATTCAATAGGGGTCATCAACTAGTCATGACCAACTAGCATACCAAGTATGAAGTTCCTGGGTCTAAGAGTTCTCAAGATAATGTTTTTTACATTGGGGGTCGCCGCGACCTTGACCTAGTGACCCCAAAACAATAGGGATCTTCTACACCTCATGACCAACCTCCCTACCAAGTTTGGTGAACCTTGGTCAAACCGTTCTCAAGATTTTGAGCAGAAATGTTTTTTATATTGGGGGTCGCCGCGACCTTGACCTTTGACCTAGTGACCCCAAAAACAATAGGGATCCTCTACACCTCACGACCAACCTCCCTACCAAGTTTGGTGATCCTAGGTCATGCGGTTTTCCAGTTATCGATCGGAAACGAAGTGTGACGTACGGACGGACTACCGGACTGACGGACAGGGCAAAAACAATATGTCTCCCCCAGAGAGGGGGAGACATAATAAATTTGAAGACTAATAATGTTTGAAAAGTTGAATATTTTTTACAGAGAGTGATTTTATAATCCAAGTGACTATACAGAACATAAAAAAATCCTGAAATTTTCACATTAAAACATTAATATGTTGAAATTTGAAACTTTCCCATCATTATTTAAGTATAAGTTACTTAGTGAGTATGTATGATCTATAAACAATTAAAATTGGTAGGCATCCAATTCACTGTTTAGAATATTAAAAAATGCTTACTTTCTTAGTTTCAATTGTGAAATGCCTATACTGTATATAAGCCAGCCTGCATTTTTCTTATTAACCAATAAAACACTAAATGGAAACTTGGCGTTGTAATTTGATAAATTGATTTTTGGTTGTCAAGCTTATTAAATATTAATTTGTCGGGCAATGTCATTGGCAGAAACATGCGCATAAACAATAACAAATTTTATCTTGACATATTTTTAATTAATAATTTAGAATGGCTTTAATAAAAAATAACCGCCAATTCTCCATTAGTTTATTTTCTTGTTTTAAAACCGAAAGTGACCAGATCCCTTAAGAACCCGGTCTGTTGATTTCATTAAAACCAATCACACTATCCAAAATAAAAACAATTGCAAAAGTCTTATTTATTTAAATTATAAAACATTTGACCAATTGTCTTGCAAAAGAATTGGCAACCCCTAATAAATAGCATTCTAAATATAAAACAAGAGTGACACTCACAAAATACGCCCATCAATAATTTCTTGGATTCTAAGACAACTTACTGTCACATTGGCCCTTTGAGAAGCAAGCTTTTCAAGAAGCAAATGATTTGGCACAATACGAGGGTTGTCCGGAAAGTTTTGAGACTGCATTCATAAAATTTTTACCACTAATAGGATGCAATTAAAATTTTATCAGCTGTCAATCGTATCTCATATAAACAAATCCTGAAAGTTTCAACAATATACTACGAAGTGAACGTATACAACAAACATTACAAAAAGTACAGGTTACAAGCCACGGAGCACTTCGTTGTCTCATTGTATCACGTCATTTACAGTTTTTCAAAATACGCTCCTTCTGCACGTACACACTTACGGCGAAAATCAACTCATTGCTTGAATATCTCTCCGTACCACCCTTTTATGATATTATGAACAACTGTTCTTTTTAGCTGAACGGATTTGTCAATTTCCCTCTCTGTCCTCCGCCAGTCTCCTTGTAACATGTCCTGCACTGAATTTACGTCAATTTCACTCACGACTGACTGTCTGCCGCTCCGCTTCTAATCGCACACATTTCCATGCTCGTCACTGAAACGTCCATACCAGCGAAATACCAAAGCCCTTGAACATGCTGGCTTTGATTTATCCCGTGTTAGAAACGTAAATGTATTTGTAGGAGTTATTCCGCTGCGAACACAGTGTTTGATCATAGCGCGCTGCTCCGTGCGTGACGTTAACGTTGGGTTTTTTCCGACATCTTCGAAATACCTCTCTACTTCCGCTGATCGTTACAACCATGTCTACTGTTAGATTGCGTCAATAATTTGCTTAGTAATGCAGCTGACGTCATACTGTCGTCATATGTTTTGACGAGACGTTTGGCGTCTATTATTCAGACGGAGTAGTATATATGAATTGTGAACAATTTTCAGAAAACGTCAATTTCAAAGTGCTCCGTGAAGCGCTAGATGGGTTGTCTTGACAACCATTTCCTTCCTTAATTTGAGATTATTTATTTTTCAAAAGGAAACTCGTGAATAGTCTATATACACAGCTGTTTAATGTTTGTTGATTTATATAAAAAACATTTTGAAATATAGACACAGTCTCAAAACTTTCCGGACAACCCTCGTATGGCATTAACAGTAGAAATTTTTTATTTTAATTCGAGGGTTTCGAGTCAAAAGGTGCTAAAATAGCTACAAACATTTTCAGCAAGTTTGGTGAAAGTCAGATGAGAATTGTTCAAGTTAGAGAGTAGACAAAGCTTAAATGGCAAGGGCAGTAATCCTGAAGTGCTTCGGGGCATTTGGCTGATTATCATACTTGACCGATTTATTTTACCAACAAATATTTTCAGCAAGTTTGGTGAAGATCAGATGATAACTGTTCAAATTAGACAGTGGACAAAGCAAAAATGGCAAATTTTGACCAATTCAAGGGCCATAATCCTGAAGAGCCTGGCTGGTTATAGAACTTTGCCAAGAATATATACCAACAAACATTTATAGTAGCAAGTTTTGTGAAATTCGGATAAAAACTGTTCAAGTTTGAGAGTAGACAAAGCTAAAATGGCCAATTTTGATAAATTCAGGGGGCCATAACTCTGGAGTGCCTAAAGCGATTAGGCTGGTTATCGAACTTGACCTAGATATTTCACCAACAAACACTTTCATGAAGTTTGGTGGAAATTGGATGAGAAATGTTCAAGTTAGAGAGCGGACAAAGCTAAAATGGACAATTTTGACAAATTCAGGGGGCCATAACTCTGGAGTGCCTAAAGTGATTTGGCTGGTTATTGAACTTGACCGAGATATTTCACCAACAAACACTTTCATGACGTTTGGTGGAAATTGGATGAGAAATGATCAAGTTAGAGAGCGGACAAAGCTAAAATGGCCAATTTTGACAAATTCAGGGGGCCATAACTCTGGAGTGCCTAAAGCGATTTGGCTGGTTATCGAACTTGACCTAGATATATCACCAACAAACACTTTCATGAAGTTTGGTGGAAATTGGATGAGAAATGTTCAAGTTAGAGAGCGGACAACATTGTGGAGCCGCCCGCCCGCCGCCCGCCCAATTTTGACAAATTCAGGGGGCCATAACTCTGGAGTGCCTAGAGCGATTTGGCTGGTTATCGAACTTGACCTAGATAGTTCATCAACAAACACTTTCATGAAGTTTGGTGGAAATTGGATGAGAAATGTTCAAGTTAGAGAGCGGACAACATTGTGGAGCCGCCCGCCCGCCCGCCGCCCGCCCGCCTGCCATGGGTGTTCCAATAATACAGCCATGGTAAGACGGGCGTATAATAAAAACAATGATATGCACAACCTACCTCAATGTTTACTCAAAATAAATTTCTATTTACAGAGGTGGGCATTTAAAGTAAATAAAATTTACTTCCTGATTAATTCGGATACTCTCGGCTTTTAAGGTTGCATGCCTTATGAGTCATCAAATTGTTCCTTTTTTGGCCACTCTCAGAAACGATGTGTTTATAAATAGTTCTTGCGGAAAAATGCGACAGATTACTGAATGAAATGGATAGTATCACTGTTTTTTCAGAAAACCGATGATGCATTGTTGTTCTCTTTCGATTTGGACCTGTAATTCAGCATGTTTTATCCCTTGTTTTGTTTTTTGTCAAAATAAAAGCAGAAACACTACATAACAAGAGATGTTTGTCAAACATTATGCCCCCCCTGAGCGCCATGTCGTCAGGATTATATGGACAATTGAATGAAATATGCTTGGACCGAAATGACAGCTGATTTGTTACTGACATTGGATGCCGTTGAGGCAGTTTTAAGATTATGACCATTCAAAGTGTGAGGATAGAGTGTGTCATGACCATGACCTTTGACCTCAAAATCCATATGAGTCATCAGATGGTCACCAAAAACCTGAATGTCAAAATTTGAAACTTGAAACTTGTTTATTTGCTTAAACGTCTATTTCTACATATAAATACATATTCAATGGCGTTGTACAATAATGAATTATAAGAAAATAAAAGCAATACAGCAATACAGACACAAGAATAAAACAGTCAGAAAACCTTTTTTCAGCTTACAGTCACACTGACCTTGACCTTTGACCCACTGACCTCAAAATCAATAGGGTTCATCTGCTGGTCATGACCAATAAGCCTACCTAGTATGAGGTCCCTGGGTGAAAGCGTTCTCAAGTTATTGATCGGAAACCGTTTTTCATGTTAAGGTCACACTGACCTTGACCTTTGACCCACTGACCTCAAAATCAATAGGGTTCATCTGCTGGTCATGACCAATACACCTACCAAGTATGAGGTTCCTGGGTCAAAGCGTTCTCAAGTTATTGATCGGAAACCGTTTTTCATGTAAAGGTCACACTGACCTTGACCTTTGACCCACTGACCTCAAAATCAATAGGGTTCATCTGCTGGTGATGACCAATACACATACCAAGTATGAGGTCCCTCGGTCAAAGCGTTCTCAAGTTATTGATCGGAAACCATTTGGTATTCCGACCGACCGACAGACAGACCGACCGACATGTGCAAAACAATATACCCCACTTTTTTCAAAAGGGGGCATAAATATGGACAATCAGAAAACCTTTTTTCAGCTTACAGTCACACTGACCTTGACCTTTGACCCACTGACCTCAAAATCAATAGGGTTCATCTGCTGGTCATGACCAATAAGCCTACCTAGTATGAGGTCCCTGGGTGAAAGCATTCTCAAGTTATTGATCGGAAACCGTTTTTCATGTTAAGGTCACACTGACCTTGACCTTTGACCCACTGACCTCAAAATCAATAGGGTTCATCTGCTGGTCATGACCAATACACCTACCAAGTATGAGGTTCCTGGGTCAAAGCGTTCTCAAGTTATTGATCGGAAACCGTTTTTCATGTAAAGGTCACACTGACCTTGACCTTTGACCCACTGACCTCAAAATCAATAGGGTTCATCTGCTGGTGATGACCAATACACATACCAAGTATGAGGTCCCTCGTTCAAAGCGTTCTCAAGTTATTGATCGGAAACCATTTGGTATTCCGACCGACCGACAGACAGACCGACCGACATGTGCAAAACAATATACCCCACTTTTTTCAAAAGGGGGCATAATAATTCATAAAAGTTATACTCATCGATGCAGGAGACGTCAATGTATCCTTGTAAAGTCATTGACAATCAAAAAAATCTTCAAACATCCGAAATCGGAAGTATAAAATGTCAGTCAAAACGTCCCAATCCCTGCAGAAAAACGACATATTACAAAAAATGCTTGTGAAACTTTTTGCTCGTTTTATTTTGTTTCACATAATTAGATAAAACCCGTACTACAGTTGATAGATAATTTATTCATGATTACTTTGGTACCATTTTCGGCAGTAAGTATAAATGTTTGCAGGAGTAATATCCATTGGAGTGAGGAGTGGTATTAGCATTGTGCAGAATAGGGAAGTGTAAAATACGACGTCACGTTGTTATTGCTTCCTATACGTGCATTATGCACCAGTCAATTGTAACCGCACCCCCCCCCCCCCCCCCCCCCCAAGGTCCGGGGGTATACCAGGGATAGCCGGGGAAATGGGCCGTGTTTTAACCTTTCAGGTGGCCCCGCAGTGCCGGGTGAATGCGGTGGTTTTGTCTTCGCTTTAAATATAGTGGGGAATGGGCCTAACCTAGGGTCCCTGGGGTGAGGGGGCATTTGGCGTGGATTTTACCATCTGTTCGTCCCCGCAGGGCGAGGATTTTAGCCGGGGTTGGCTGGACTGAAAGTCAAAGTCCCCGCTATTCCCTGTCCCTGGGGGGGCCGTGGTTACAATTGACTGGTGCATTATTGTGACTAGCCGATTTGGTAAGGACTTAGTAAGGGGCCAATTTGTCTCGCTTGTAACGTGCGACGTCAAACAAACACCAACAGATCCCTTAAGAGAAAAGCATGCTCGAAACTGAAAGGTCTTAATAAACAGTTATTTCTCAATCCATACAGAACCCAGGCTAATTTGCATATTACCAACCAGGTTAACATACATACTATGAACGTACTTCTGTCTATAACGGAATGTTATACTATGAACGCACATCCGCCGCCTACAGTGGACCGTTACACTCCCTTTAAATACGGGATTTATTTAATAATTTTTCAAATATCATCAAAATAGCTTTCGTTCAAAATATCCACAGTTAACGTAAGTATAAAAGAGTCAATTTCATACCGGAAATATAGGTGGTGGCTGCATGATGGCAGCAGGGAGGGCTTCACCCCTCCCGAAACCCAGTGCCTGAACATCAAAGGACACCGACTTTCCCCTACCTCTTCCGCGACCTGCCATCTTATAAATGTTAGATAGGAGCGAATTTTTACTTTATTCAGAGCATATTTGTTATGTGTTGTTTGCTTCGTTTCCCAATATTTCACGATTTTATGGGGGCAGCCATGTTTAAATGGGAGAATTAATAAAAATAAGTCACATATAAATCACGGAAAAGTGTTAACCTTCTATGTTTGCATAATCTGTAATTAAGATAGAGATTTCCTCTTTATTGTTTATAACACATTTTATACTTAAACTCACTTTATTTTCTACAATCTGTATTTTTTGTATTCAAAATAAAAACCGGCCCCGTTGACCTTCACATTATAAATACGGCGCAGAATTTGAAAACATACCGTACAGTACTGGTATATAATATCTGTCAGACTGTAACGTTTATTTTGTCAATTGTATCAGGTATTGTTTAATTATATTTTATCTATAGAAGATATAAGATAGTATAAGTTTAATAATTAACAGTAGTAAACGAATAAGTAATAAGATAACTGTACAATGTTACAACCCAACACACAGCATTTTTGTATCAACTTAAATCATATGGCACTCCAGCCATTGTATAGGATTTTGATTGTAGAACACTTGATAAAAAACAGTTAAAGAACACACAAGTGTGGCAAGTTGCATAGACAGACAGTTCCACATAGTACCATATACATCATTACATGGTCACTGTGGGGGAAAAGACACCAGATATAGCTCAAAAAGTGATAAATCGATAAGCGTTTGATTTTGACACATTGAAAGTTTTCTATCATTCTTTGTATTTTATGGTTATATATTTATCAAAATCGAAGAGTTTCGAATAACTTGATCCTGTGCAATATATACGACTCTGATGGAAATGTTTCTCCTCTTTTGTATAATAGCCCAATACTCGCCGAAAGTTGCATGATGCCCACAAATGTTCATTTATGTAGTACGATTTCAAACATAAATCAACAAATTGAAAATAAGAATAAAAACTGAATTGAGCGATTTCATTGTAATTACATTATCTAGTAATGTCATTGTGTAAGATATCATTAATACGATATGTTTTGTTGTTACGGAGATATTCATACCTTTGATGCCCTGGCGGTGTACTGGGGATAGATGAAGCAAATAAATAACTGCACAGGGGATAGCTATTAAGTGGACTGAGGATAGTAACGATGTCATTAAAATAACGAGACTGTGATAATGATTACGGCCATTTACCTATACGCGAGCTCGAGGGAAATTGTTTGATGTTGTCCATATCGAGGGATGCGAGCCAAAACAATGTTGCTGTTTTTTGTATCTGTATGCACTTAAAACTGATTCTTTGATATAGATTAGTTAACCATTAACTTGTTTTTCACTAGCATTAACGTTCAAGTCACAAATATCTAAATATTTTAAATACGCCGGTAATCTGATTTATTGAGGAACACAAAACATATGGCCGTAGAATTTATGTGGTGTTTGCTATTCATATATATAACTATATATATATATGAGACATTGTGTTCAAATACATAAAAATAAAATTGCAGAAATGATAGAAAAGTTTACCTGAACTGACTAGACCTAAAACTGTGTTGAACGGAGAACAAACTGCAAAATTATGATTACAAGAGAAGTTGTTCCAACACAAACTCGCACCACTACCAAGTCGCCCCATAAATGGAGAAATCGGGGGATTTTGGTCTGAATTCCAGGGGATTTTTACGTGGTGAAAATTTATAATATAAGAATAAATACAGAAATACACTCGAATTACAATAATTTTTGGACTTAGTCATCATGGTCCTTCATGGAATTTCACACTCATAATATTATTGATGCTTTTCACTGTCAACCTTAAGCAAGTTTTGAAAAAAAAATAATAAAAAAATATATGGATCCTCCGGCGGGGGACCAGGGGATGGGTCGAAATTCCGGGGATTTCCCCCCCCCCCCCCCCCGCAGGGGGATATGGCATGTATGTATATTGGATATTTTTTTAAATATAAATTATGATGGTAAATTAATAGAAAGTCTATATGACAAGCTACTTTTATGAACCTAAAGCACGCAATGAGTGTATGTTGCTCTCGACGATCGGAAAGAAATGTACATTGACCTGTACAATATTATAATAAATACATGAGAGAAAAGCTAATTTAATATCCATAAATTATTGAAACAAATCAAATACATTGGTGAAAAAGCAACACTTGTTTAACTGAGAAAAAAATAAGGTATTAACTGGAAGATGCGTTACGCTAATTAGTAGTAATTAAATTAAGCGGACGCACACAAATATTAAAGAGCTTTAATTTCATTCACAGCTTTATTGTTGGCGCGTGTTTGATCCATAGCTTAATCATACTAAGTGTGATTACTGGTATTTATATATTTGACTCCACAAGTTATGGGAAAATTATGGAACACAATGGAACAGAATTTTATAGAACATGTACCATATTACAGTACATAGTCAAATAATATCAAACACATTCACAAATATGAATTCAACCAATCACATAATACAGAACCGATGTAGGTTGAATACAAATAGAAATAAATAAGTTGTCGTGAGAAATGCATATATATATAAAGGCAAATTCAGACATAATATGACAATAAGCATAGTATCATAATGCAAATTTTCATAAGTAAGAGGAATTCTAACAAAACGTCGATAGATTATATAAAATATTTGTTTATCAATGTATCTTTTTTAACATCATGACAGCGGCATTTATTTCATTTACTGTAATATCAGCATCAAATAATGGATCAAAACCGCCTGCATTGTTAAATTTTTTATTTCTAGCAAACGTCTCGGCTTCATCATTTTTTGTTTGTAAAAAATCATTACTTAATTAAGCAAAATATTTGGAATATATCTTCCAATGTCATGTCATTACTTTTGCCTTGTTTTGTGCCTTTAAAATATTTCCAGAACACCTTAGGTTTAGAAAAACATAACTGTTCAAAACGTTTACATTGTGTGGCTTTAAACAATTTATGTTTGCGTTTATCAAGCAGATGGAGTAGAGAAATGACAACCAGCAAGCTTCTTGGAGAAGTCAGTTTTATTGCTGGGTTTGCGCCTATCCCAGTGTGACAGGACGAGATTAATATGTTCATCAATATATATATATACTGTTATATGACATGTATATTTTTATCACCATGCAGCACTTTTTTGAATATAATGCAAATTATGGGCCTTTATTATATGACTTAGAAATTCTGGTTAAGGTTTTGCATGTTAGCACACATAGCCCGTCATAGGTTAATATCTCAGCAACTACTTGATGTATTGCATTGAAACTTTATACAATGGTACTCAACCACCCAACCTACTTGAATAACCAAGTTAGATAACTTTATTTTGCAAATAATGGCCCTTTATTATTGGTCTTAGAATTTCTGGTTTGCATGTAACCACATTTATGTTAATATCTCAGCAAATACATCATGTATTGTATTTCCATCAAGTCTGTTTTTCATTAAAGGCTTAATGTTTTTGAATTTTTTACAAATCTTCGCAGGCATCATTTTAATCTAATTTTACAGTGATCCATGCACGATTCGCCAAAACCTTTCAATCCTTACACTGAAAAATAGTCGAGTGCGCTGTCTCTGTGACAGCTCTTGTTTTTTTAAATCAACCGGTTTTTAATATGGTATGATTGAATGTTTGTTTCAAATTATTATGTATATTTATTTTGTATAATTTTGATCACCAGTGCTATTTTATGCTTGTAAATAAATATCAATTGGATACCTATTTTACTCCGTTTCTCAACCCATAATTATCAAATATAGAATAGGTGATGACCCTCAATGACCGAGATAATTTGATAATTTAAAAAGAATAGTGGAAAATTCAGCCCATCCCCAAATACAACCTAGGCAATATGGTGCATTTGGTTTACAATATATAAATACATAGCTCAGATTTAAATACAATATGTTCCATATTTACAGGTCATACTTTTTGGCTGGATCATACTTTAATTTCTGTCAATCAGGCATTTGGTCAGCAAATCTAGTCCGCATGGTCTTTGGTCTTTTTATCTGAGCTGCATTCTCCATCAATCTAGACTATCAGGGATGTGCAGTATCTTACATATACAATGCACGCTTCAAAATCCATTAATATTCAGTTGATATGCTGCTTGCTACTTTTCAGTGCTCCATGGATTCTGCATCACTCAGTGATCTTAGAGGCTTTTTTGAGTCTAAGCTGCAGGTGGTGCAAACTCTGCTTGAGCTGCGTGACTTCAGTGAGGATGATACATGCACACAGGAGATGCAGGTATGTATATGGCAAACTCAGGTGTTTACTTGCCTACTTTTCGCAATTAGTGAAGATGATTTAAATGCTAAATGCAGGCAGAATGATTTTAATAAATTGCATGAACTTCTGAAGAAATAGCCGAAATTATTGTTATTTAAAGATGCACTCACACTCCCAAATAAGATTGACCGCAATTTATTATATTGTTTTAAAATTCCAAAAAGGATGAATAAATGTCAAAAATAATGGTTCTTATGAAGGATACCGAGTTAAATTTGAAAGAAATGAGCATAAAACACGGTGTTATTACCTTATGAGACTATAGTAGACCACAGTTAGTAAATCTTTAAGCATTCACCAATCATTTAATATTTTAGCTTTCCGCTATTAAATTCACAGTTACCATCTTGTTATCAGTAGTTAATATTTCCCATATATGCATTATTTAGTAAGTAGTTAAATGTTTATCAGTCAAAATTGATGTTTGTTATTCATGGGTATGTATTGATTTTTAAACACTTCAATCATGAATTCTGGCAACTGTAATAAGTCAATAACATTTTATCATTTTTGTTGATTTTGTAAACTTGTGTCTTTATGTGCAATACATACAGTAACATGAATGCCTTATTCAAGAAAACTAGATTATGATTCACTCAGACATGACCACACTAGCATTTGTACAACACTCCTACCAGTCATCGAAATAAAACTTGGATGAACAAGCCAGAATTCTTATTCTTATAATAGTACTTCATATCAATTTTGTTAATAAGCTTTGCTATGTCAAGTCGAAAATTTGAGCAAGCCTGGAATGAATTTTAACACTGCAAGCTTGCGGGCTTGTGCTTGTTTCCATCACTGTCTTACTACATGCATGTAATGGTCTGCCCAAGGTTGTGAAAGATGAGGTGCGGCAGCTGACAACTACACTGGCTGTCCTGAGACTGGACATTGAGAAACAGGCCACAAACCTGCAACACCTCCAGGTTTGTCACTCATACACAGTGATAGGAAATTATTTCAAGAGTATTAATTTTCTACATAAGTTCATATCAGATTTCTCCAAGACTCCAAACAAAGTTGAAATTCTATATGTTACTATTGTTTTTCCAATCCCGTTATCATAAAGGCATGAGATGGGAATGGAATATGCTTTTTAGCTGTATCTTAATTTATTTAAAATCATGCCACTATGAATATCGGCTGCTTTGAACATAAAATGACCTTAATGTAGTTCTGTGTATACTTTTATGCATGACACAGGGTGTGAATGAAGACCTGGTTGATCTGAAGGCGAGACTAGCGTATATGACAGATAACATTCCGGACAGGCTGCCCAGACCCACACAGTCCAGGTACAAAAAAGGGCATATTGCTTGACAGAGAGAATATAGCAAAACTCTACAAGCATTAAAATCATGTAGACATTTTTTCGTGAGGGGATTATAGGAATGCACTTCCGTCAGTCCACTGTCCATCTGTCTGTCTGTCCGTAACATTTCGTGTCTGGGCTATAACTTACATATGCATTGATGAATTACCATAAAACTTGGTACAAATGTTGTTATCATTGAGACGATGTGCAGTGACCTTGAACCGGGTCCATACTTCAAAGGTCAAGGTCACATGAAACATATAAAGGTCAAGTAGACATGCTCATGTCTGCGCTATAACATAATTATGCATAGATGGATTACAAACTTGGTACAAATGGATCCCATTGATCTCTTATTCGAAACTTTTGTTGTGACAACATAAACACTTTTAATCAATTATTAAGTATTTAGAAAAACAATATGTTCTAAAAAAAACAATGGTGAGGGATATAGCCGTCCTTTGGACTGCTCAATAAAAATTGGTATAATAATAATGAATAACAATAAATTTTAACTAGACAATAAATCATATTTTTTGCAGAAAAGCAGAGTCTCCAGCTATTCAACGGACAGCTTTAAAACTGGTGACGAATCAGATTAATACATCAGGAAGTGTAGGGAATCAGATGAAGACAAATATCTCTAGTAGCAAGTCAGCTCATTGCAAACAAGTGAATGTGTACCTTCCGGAGATTGACTTCCTAACCGTGGAGGAATTTGAAAGTTGTCCAAAGTAAGTGCACACACTTAACATTGATATATATTTCAATGTGAACTAGCTTCAAAAGGGATCTTTCGTGAATCAGTAGTTGTAAATTGCTGATATACTGTCAGTGGAAAATATATTTCCATCAACTATTCCCCTTTAAAAATGTGTTTGTTAATTGTAATTGAAGGTACATGAAGGGTCGGCTAGGCTATGACCATGTGAATAAGTTTGTGGAAGCCATGAATGCAGCATACCATGCAAAATACAAACTTCTGAAGCAGAAAAAATCTACTCTGAATGACTTTAACAGAAAGCTGTTTGAAACCTACAACTCCCAGAAAAACAAGGACACACAAGGTAGGACTTACTCTCATCCTTTTTCTGCCATTTCTGGTGTTCATTTCGATTCACATTTTGTTAATCCCCGCCACAGAGTGGGGAGGGGATTATAGGAATGCACTTTGTCAGTCCGCCCGTCCATCTGGCTGTAACATTTTGTGTCCGCGCTAAAACTTACTTATGCATGGATGGATTACCATATTACTAGGTACAAATGTTGACCTCACTGAGACGATGTGCAGTGACCTTGACCCGGTCCCTTCCTCAAAGGTCAAGGTCTCATGAGACATTTAAAGGTCAGAGTACACATGCTTGTGTCCGTGCTTTAACTTACTTATGCATGGATGGATTACCATATTACTTGGTACAAATGTTGTCCTCATTGAGACGATGTGCAGTGACCTTGACCCGGGTCCATACCTCAAAGGTCAAGGTCACACAAGACTTTTAAAAGTCAAAGTACACATGCTCGTGTCCGCGCTATAACTTACTTATGCTTTGATGGATTACCATATTACTTGGTACAAATGTTGTCCTCATTGAGACGATGTGCAGTGACCTAAACCCGGGTCCATACCTCAAAGTTCAAGGTCACGCGAGACATTTAAAGGTCAGAGAACACATCGAGGGCTCAACGCAACACTATTGTAACTGCAATTTTTACAGAATTTAGCTTTTTGGCATTTTTGAGTGTATTTTGTTAAGAGGCATTAACTCATAAAATATTTTAGATGTATTCCTAAAATAAGTGTATCTTTAAAAATATTTGCTACCTAATTGTATCTCTGATGTGTTAAATTCCAAATTGCAACACTATTGTAACTCCAGTTACAATAGTGTTGCATAAAAATTATAAACACTTTGAAAAAAATTCACAGTGCAACACTATTGTAACTCTGTTATACTATATCACTATGATGTCATAATGTTTGATTACATCATCAGTTTCTTGGGAAAGAAGCTAAATATAGTAAGTAGGTTACAACTTTACAACTTCAAGTATGGAAGAAATCAATAACAGTATGAAGTTTATTTATAGAATTATACAGGGTTGACCATGGCTTTTGGTTGATAATTGCCCCAGTGAAAGAAATAATTATTTTCACTGGGGCAATTATCAACCAAAAGCCATGGTCAACCATTATTATCCTCATGACCCTGTATAATACATATGTTTTGTCATTTGTCAATGATTTCAAATGGATTTAAAGAACATGATTTTGTGGAACAATAAAGGATATGCATTATGATTAGCATGTACTGTAGTGACTTAAGTCTTAACGTTTTAAAAATGACTGTGAAATAACAAAATGGTTTTGAATGGCATTAGCTGTGAAAAATAACGAGTGACTGGAAATCACATTAGCAAACCGTTTCAAACGTGTTTTCAGAATAAGCCTGCAATATTCTTATTCTTCAAATATTTCCTGTTTTACATTGGCTGTTTTGGTTGTTCATTTCAATTATAAGGTGGGCACAGCCAGGGTCGTCAAGCCTAGGAGCAATTTCATAAGCATCTCGACTTAAATGACCCTAGCCATTCTGCTGGAATAATTAAAAATTCTCAGCGAGTAAAGTAAAAAAAAATGTTTCTACAAAACATTTCCTTGCCTCAGTGCTTTATGACCTTTAACGGATGTAAACATCTGGTACAGTTTCGGTTAGTACTCATTACTGAAACAAAATCTTTGCCTGCATTCTTATTAACGTGAAATTGATGTCAGTCTTCACGTTCTCGTTCTCATTGGGCAATTATGCCATAATCGTAATAATCTCACAGGTTGGGACGATAATCATTATTACGGGAACGAATTTCTATAGTGAAATGTTATTATTTATAGTAACATGTGTATTATCCCAAGATAAAGGGTAAGAATCATATCACATCATTAGTGTTCACTAAAGTTTGTGTCAATATTGCAATAATGCATAGAAATGTTTGAGAGGCTTGCGCTTTATAAATACAGAAGTGTTTAACTTTTCATATAAACAATTTCTTATTGTAATAATATCTTATGAAATTATAAATTAAATAACAAGAAAAATATTATTATGTTATGTTCATTACAAGGTAAAAATAAACTGATTTCTTTTATTTTTTTAATAGTTGGCTGTACTGTATATGAAGATTTATATGTGTAACCATTCTAAACATTTTCTTTAATAATTTTTTATGTTATATTAATAGTTCAATTTTATTACAGATTTAACTTTAATTATGTGGTCCTGACACCATAGAACCATAATCTATTTAAGTGAATACCATGACATTTTGGTACATGTAGTTCAGGTGTTATATAACATCCCAATGCAATTCAACGAAAAAAAACAAACAAAAAACACTCACTTTTTAAATACTATGGTCCAAATAATTTTATAATTGACTTAGGAAAAATATCATTTAGTAGTGTCCTAAAATGTTGATACAAACAATGTAAACAAATCTGTTATAAGACCCTGGTACAAGTCATTTAGTCCGGTCAATTTAATGTTTTTTTCATAAAAGTTCTTAGAAATATGCCATATTTGCATTCCATCCGATTTGTTAAGGTTCTGTGGGATAATAGAAGTATTTGCTGAAAAAAATGCTACTTTTTCTGAAAAAAGGGTTTTATCCATAATAACAACATCCTATAAAAAATTTAATCCATTTTTTTGTATCTAGGAAACAGATAATATGTTGCAAGATTCTAAACACAAGGGACACGCTTCCTATAACGGATGTGGCCGGCAGTGTGTTGCAAACTCAGTAGCTGCCATATGGCAAGGCTACCAGCGTCCTCCTGCAAAGGGGGAGCAGCAAACTATGGACAATCACACATAATTATTTGCAAAAAGGTTATACACAAAATGAAGGAGATTCAATACATGCTGAAGTTGAGAGCGCATCAAAACATGACAGTGTGTATACAAGTGGGCAGTGGGCAGCAATTGTCCAAACTGCTTTACATAAAAGGCCATATTTTGTGAAAGAAATGAGTACGACTGACATTTTTGACATTAAACAGGTTGCAAGCAATGTGAAAAACTTTTCAATAAATGAAGATAATGAAAAGGTCAAATACAATGAAATAAAGACGGTATCATATACCTCAGAGAGGTCAAATAGCTTCTTTTATCAAACAAGCTATCATGGTCCTCAGAAGGAAGTGAACTTGATTCACAGAGATTATAAGTATCTTCCATGGCTGAGAGTGTAAGACGAGGTTTACTAAGTTCCCGCAAAACACCCTGCACGAGGGTCGGTATGAACCTATAATCTTACACAAGCAACTATGGTAGATACTTATAATCTCTGTGAATCAAGTTAACTATTAAACCAAAACAGTACTATGCCACTAGTACAGTGTTCTTTAAAAATTAGAACATATGAAAATAATGAGATCAATTATAGAAGTATAAATATCTATAAATTAATTTATTAATATCGTATTATTCATCGTCGGATCAACATCGCTATGCTTCATTGTGTACGAAATTTAACAGAAAAAGTACTGTAGTTGCCAACGATGCTAATATTATGATGTATTAGTTTAACATCAGATTATTAATTTGAATACCTAATTGTGATTTCAGTGTATTCCCCGTTTGCCAATCATAGAGGATAGCATGAGTGTTCGTTCAATAAGGAATTTATTTTACATTTATTATTTAAAGTTTTCTAAAATTGATTGAAATAAGCTGTGGAAACTTTCTATCAATTTTTGACAATTCAGTAAACATGAACTTAATAAATTTTGTTTAAATGACCACGAATGTGATATTCTATTTGTATAATAAATTACATATCTATGATTTACAGGGCATTTTATGATGGCAACTTATTTTTAAAAAGTCAGATTGTTAAAGCTGCACTCTCACAGATTGAACGTTTTGACAACTTTTTTTATTTTTTGTCTTGGAACGAGCCAAATTTTGCGAAAACCCATGGAAACCAGTTAAATAAGACTGCTGGCAAAAAATATATCGCAGATTTGTATATTTAAGTTAAAAAAATGATGTTTTATGCATTTTTCTTAAACCGTTAGTAATGGTTTAAGCCATAAAACATTAATTTTCAAACAGAAATATGAAAATCAAGATCTGATTTTTTGTCAGCAATCTTATATCATTGGTTTGCAGATATTTACTCAAAAATTTGTTTTTTCCAAGACAAAAAATAAAAGTTACAAATGGTATATCTTTGAGAGTGCAGCTTTAGGATGTACAGCTACATGTAGTAACTATTGATATACAAATATGTTATGAAAATTCTAAAAATTGTTATTATTAATCAAATGTAGGTCTTAACACTTAATATCATTGCACAGAAATCATATTTTCCAAGTTAAAGAGAATCACTTCACAAATGAAATGCTGAATTTGCTGGTATATAACATAATTGTACATTATATTTAACTATGTAGTTAAAGTTGCTTTACTGAAAGTTATGTTTTATAATTTTAATAAACAGATAAAATTAAATGCAACCTTTTTTCATTATAGTCAGTATGATATATCGCTAGGTTATTGAGTAAATTGCAAGCCACAGTACAGTACACAGCGCATTAAGATTCAAGTTAACTATTTGTGCCTTTTTTATAAATTGAATTTAAACGGCAACTTTGACTCTTATTAAAAACTACAAAAAACTATGAGGAATTAAATGTGTTTTAAGCTATGTTTTAAATTAATATGTAGGCACAACTTAAAAACAAAACAAAAATATCATTGTGTTGCTCTGCAATTGTAAATAACTGGTAAAAAAAGATAATGCAACACTATTGCAACTTCAGTTACAATAGTGTTGCGTTGAAAAATTAAATGATATTTTCTCATTTTCAGAGGCAACAGTATTGTAACTAATATTTATTCAAATATAATAAAAACACAACATTATAATTCAAATTTCTATTTGGATTAATAAATTGATTCTACTTTCAAAAACAAATATACTAAGACTCTTAAAAAATATGTATAATACAAAAAATTTCAACCTCCTATAAAATTTGAAAAAATTAGTTACAATAGTGTTGCGTTGAGCCCTCGACATGCTCAACGACTCATTTGCCTTCTTTTTTTAGCCAAAATAACCTTGATATTGATCTTACCTACACTTCACACAATATGAATAACTTTAACAAACCTTTTATAAAAATTATGTTCATATATCCAAGAATATTTAGGTTACCGATCAAACAACTTGTATTTCCTATATTCCTATTCTTGACCAGTGGTTGTGTACAATTTTGGTCAGATTCAACGTACCAGTCAGGTTGCGAGAAAAACAAAATATACTAAATAACAATGGCGGGGGATATAGCTGTCCTTTAGACTGCCTTGTTGACATTACATTTATTAGACTCTAAAGTTTGAGTACATACAAGTATGTATGAGATGAGCATGGGCTTGAAATTGTAAAAAAGGTACAGAACCATTGCATGGTCGATAATTTACGTAATTGACTATGGTTTCATATTAAGCTGAGACAGGCATCTCATTTCTCATTATTTTAAGATTTATTGGCTTTTTTAAGATTGCTACTTCATTGTTGATGAGGATATTAAGCTGCATGGAAAGATGAAGATAGACAAGACAGCCCAGTCAACGCTAGCCATCCTGCGACATTGCGGCCGTGTAAGAGAGGTTCGGGGTGGCAGGCTTGCTAGATATGTCTACATAGACAGATACTAGTCCAAGATATGTGTTCATAGACTGATACTAGTTACGTGTATATAGACTGATACTTATCAAAGATATATGTATTCATTGGTGGATACTTAACCTTGTTTTTAAAGACAGATATTAGGAATGTGTACATAAACATATATTCATGTATCGTACATGTGTAAACACATATACAAAGACAAATACTAGTGGCATTTTTGAGTCTGCATATTTAATCAATTTTAAACCTGATTAGTTTTGATTTATAGCCAAAATAGTGATTTCATACAACAATGAACGACATCTTAAACATTACCCAACAGCCCTGGTTAAATGTCAGCTTGCAAGACTCTGTGCAAGTCTTGGTTCTGTCACATCATCCTTAGTCATCAATGTGATATCGGTGTTATATGAGTAACTGGAAGCACAAGGGTGGAACAAACAAACTTTTGTCTAATTCGTGTAGTATTTTCTGTCAAAAAACGGTTAGAAACAATTATTAATCTTAAATTATGAGCCTTGCTAAACATGTGGAAATTGTCTCTGGCAACATGTGTACAAAGTGTCATTTGAACATCTTGAATCTGTTTTTGAGTTAAAGTCCTGGTTAAAGATTTGGCGCAATGAAGCCGTAAACAGATGACAATTTTTCATCTATAAAATACAAGAATGAAAACCATGTTTGGTGGATTTTTTATTTCATTTTTATCATTTTTTAATAACAATTTAAGTGGAATCTTTAAAATAAAATGCCTGTCAATGTTTGATGAAAAGCTTGGTTAAATTCTGTATCATTTTTACTTGAGCAATTCACCACTGGCAATGCAGTTTAATGTGTACCGGTATGTACAAATAAAACTTTCATATATCATGTATGTAACATGGCATTTTAAACAATATCTGTATGACAATTTATTCTCTTAAATGATACATGAATATATTCTGACACTTCAAACTAGCACAAGTGATGTATTGTACACCAGGTAATCTGAAGTTCAGACACATAATCCCAATATTCTGTTGGGGCAACCAGAAAATTCTCAACAGACGACTGTATAAACTGCATATAATAAACAAACTGGGTCATTTTACATATTTTGTTAATACTTGAACAACAAGAAGTAGTCGTGATTTTTTTAACAACTTTGTTACCGGAACAAAAAAACAAAACAAAAACTTTACATGTTATTTAATGAAGATGTGAAAAGTGAAGATACTAAAAACATGTATGTTTTCTTTCAGGATAACAAATTAAAATAAATATATAAAATCACAGCATTTTTTTGCTTTTTAAAAATATTTCTATTCACCACTGGTGCAGGGTCTAAGTTTTTGCAATGAAGTGATTTTGGGCTGTTTGTGTGTAACTTTGTTGTTTGTGCTGCGGACCTCCAGATCTGTAACCTCCACATCACTGTCACAGTCCAACTGATGGCTGTCACTCTCTCTCCCAAACACCGCTTCCCCCTTACCAAGCACAAAGTCATCATCAATTATCACTTTTCTAATGTCTGTTCCAGGAATCTCGTACATTATTGGTGATAAACACTTGTCCTGAAATGCATAGATATCAGTGGTTTTAGTTTAATATGCTTAAACTTTCACATACACACTTAATGAGGAAATGATAACAAGAACCATAATGCTTGATGGAAGTAATTAGGGATGCAAACAAATATTCGAATAATCAAATATTCGATCAAACGTTTGGTATTCGAATGTCAAAATCAGTATTCAAATATTTGATGTTTTTGTTTGATATTTTTTAAACCTTTTGCCTACAACTGTGTTGTATATATTAGCTTGTGTTGTTTTTAAAACTATTAATCCCTAATGCCAGAGGCGTGAACATGATGACACTATACACGCGTCATATGTTAATAAGGGACATATAGTCAGGGAAAATAAGCTATTAGACAAGTGACATCAAACAAGTTTCAAATATGTTCGGTAAACTTTAATGACAATGCCAAAAAAAAAGGATTAACAGAATCAGCCACAAAGTGGTGTCATGGCTGCCAATTAAGCTGTGCAATATTGCTCAAAATGCCATTATGATGTGAATGACATGTTAGTTATGTGCTCTTAACTATTTTCCATGTTTCAATATAACATCCTTGCTTTGAAATGTAATTTGTTTGCATCCCTAGAAGTAATCCTTACAATGTTCTATGTTGTTATCATTCACCTTGATGAGTGTTGTAACCTAATGAAAAATAAATTCATTATCTCATGTAGAGTTTCAGTTTTATGTGGAGAATTTGACCTTGGTTTACGCCAAAAACATGTTTTGTTTTCTGAAATTTATTAAGAGCATGTCTTAAGACTCACACTTCTGCGCTTTAATAAGTTATTCCACAATACTTATTTCAGATATTTCAATAAATGATGGAAATTGTCTAGCATTGAAAGTGACTTTGAAAAACACTGAGCACTATGAAATTACATAGATGTGAAAGCAATAGAAAGACTTGAAGCTTGTCTGAACCTTTATACAAGGAGGTTTCAAGTTTACTTGAGGTGGCCTTTGATGTAAGAAATAATAAATGTACTCACCAGTTCAGAGCGCAGGCCTCGAGCTCCTGTCCTCTTTTTAATGGTGTTGCTTGCCAGTGCTTGGCATGCTGATGGCCTAACTTCTAATTCCACCTGATACAAAAGTAAACGAATTATTTTTGGTAAGGCCTAAAAGGTTTGGTTAGGGTTACTCCCTTTTCAAAAATAGGTAGAGTAGGTAGGCTTTTTTATATAAGAATCAGTCATTTTCATCATTGGATAAAAGTGTTAAAGCAATCTTCTATATAAAGCATCCAAGGTTTTAAACTACATATTGAAAAGCAATAATTTTTTTTTTTTTTTTTTAGTTTATTCATTATTATTTTTTAATCTGACTATAAAAATGGTAGGGTTGGCGCGTATTTCGTAGGTAGGGTTGGGTAACCCCCACCAAATGTATTCTTTTTAGGCCTTAGTGGTTTAAGCTTCCAGAAAATTCAACACCATTATAAAATGCATGATTATTTGTCTAGTTTATTTAGAACATACGTTATCTAGTGAGAAGAGTTTTTGGTACTGCTTGATGAGGGCGTCTTTAGGCTGTGTGAGGACCTGAATGAGCATGTCCTCTGTGAGGTGGTGGAAAGGGCACACACAAGGCAACCGTCCAACAAATTCTGGAATCATCCCAAATGATATCAGATCCTGGTCCTCGGCCAGCCGGAAACACTCGTCAACCTGCAGGTGGTCCAGCTCACTGCCACTGCTCAGGTCTAAACTGGGTGTAACATCTGTGACTAGATCTTCAACTTGATGTCCAAAACCCAAAGTCTTTAAAAAAAAAAAGAACAACCAACTAGCTATCAAACAGAGCATTCCAGATATGTTTGTTACTTATCTGTTCTAAAAACAAAACGGCCTTATCTTTTTCAGTAAAAATAAAATACTTAAAAGTGTAAAGGGTATAGCTTACATTTTTACTTAGCCTTTTCTGTACCAGTCTCTCCAGCCCAGTGAAAGCCCCGGAAGCAACAAACAGTATATTGGTGGTGTCTACTGAGACGCTCTCCCCTCCCTGCTTGCCCCGCTTGTCTGATATCTGTAGTTTGGTTCCCTCAATGATCTTGAGGAGGCCCTGCTGCACCTCCTCCCCACCAACGTCCTTGTTGTGGTTCTGTTTTACCTTGGCCAGCTTGTCTACCTCGTCCAGGAACACAATACCTGCAACATACAATGACAACATGTGTCCAGAAACACGATACCTGCAACATACAGTGACAAGATGTGTCCGGGAACACAACATGTGTCCAGGATCACGATACCTGCAACATACAAAGACAACATGTGTCCAGAAACACAATACCTGCAACATACAAAGACAACATGTGTCCAGAAACACAATACCTGCAACATACAAAGACAACATGTGTCCAGAAACACGATACCTGCAACATACAAAGACAACATGTGTCCAGAAACACGATACCTGCAACATACAAAGACAACATGTGTCCAGAAACACGATACCTGCAACATACAAAGACAACATGTGTCAATGAACACAATACCTGCAACATACAAAGACAACATGTGTCCAGAAACACGATACCTGCAACATACAAAGACAACATGTGTCCAGAAACACGATACCTGCAACATACAAAGACAACATGTGTCCAGAAACACGATACCTGCAACATACAAAGACAACATGTGTCCAGAAACACAATACCTGCAACATACAAAGACAACATGTGTCCAGAAACACGATACCTGCAACATACAGTGACAACATGTGTCCAGAAACACGATACCTGCAACATACAGTGACAACATGTGTCCAGGATCACGATACCTGCAGCATACAATGACAAGATGTGTCCAGGATCACGATACCTGCAACATACAATGACAAGATGTGTCCAGGAACACAATACCTGCAACATACAAAGACAACATGTGTCCAGAAACACAATACCTGTAACATACAAAGACAACATGTGTCCAGGAACACAATACCTGCAACACACAACAACAACATGTGCCCAGAAACACACTACCTGCAACACACAAATACAACATGTGTCCAGGATCACGATACCTGCAACATACAAAGAAAACATGTGTCCAGAAACACAATACCTGCAACATACAAAGACAACATGTGTCCAGAAATATGATACCTGCAACATACAAAGACAACATGTGTCCAGAAACACAATACCTGCAACATACAAAGACAACATGTGTCCAGAAACACAATACCTGCAACATACAAAGACAACATGTGTCCAGGAACACAATACCTGCAACATACAAAGACAACATGTGTCCAGGAACACAATACCTGCAACACACAAAGACAACATGTGTCCAGGAACACAATACATGCAACATACAAAGACAACATGTGTCCAGGAACACAATACCTGCAACATACAAAGACAACATGTGTCCAGAAACACACTACCTGCAACATACAAAGACAACATGTGTCCAGAAACACACTACCTGCAATATACAAAGACAACATGTGTCCAGAAACACACTACCTGCAACACACAAATACAACATGTGTCCAGAAACACAATACCTGCAACACACAAAGACAACATGTGTCCAGAAACACAATACCTGCAACACACAAAGACAACATGTGTCCAGGAACACAATACCTGCAACACACAAAGACAACATGTGTCCAGAAACACAATACCTGCAACACACAAAGACAACATGTGTCCAGAAACACAATACCTGCAACACACAAAGACAACATGTGCCCAGAAACACAATACCTGCAACACCTGCAACATACAAAGACAACATGTGTCCAGGAACACACTACCTGTAACATACAATGACAACATGTGTCCAGAAACACGATACCTGCAACATACAGTGACAAGATGTGTCCAGAAACAAAATACCTGCAACATACAAAGACAACATGTGTCCAGAAACACAATACCTGCAACATACAAAGACAACATGTGTCCAGAAACACACTACCTGCAACATACAAAGACAACATGTGTCCAGAAACACAATACCTGCAACACACAAAGACAACATGTGTCCAGAAACACAATACCTGCAACACACAAATACAACATGTGTCCAGAAACACAATACCTGCAACACACAAAGACAACATGTGTCCAGAAACACAATACCTGCAACATACAAATAAAACATGTGTCCAGGATCACGATACCTGCAACATACAAAGACAACATGTGTCCAGAAATATGATACCTGCAACATACAAAGACAACATGTGTCCAGAAACACACTACCTGCAACATACAAAGACAACATGTGTCCAGAAACACAATACCTGCAACACACAAAGACAACATGTGTCCAGAAACACAATACCTGCAACATACAAAGACAACATGTGTCCAGAAACACACTACCTGCAACATACAAAGACAACATGTGTCCAGGAACACAATACCTGCAACATACAAAGACAACATGTGTCCAGAAACACACTACCTGCAACATACAAAGACAACATGTGTCCAGAAACACACTACCTGCAACATACAAAGACAACATGTGTCCAGAAACACACTACCTGCAACACACAAATACAACATGTGTCCAGAAACACACTACCTGCAACACACAAAGACAACATGTGTCCAGAAACACAATACCTGCAACATACAAAGACAACATGTGTCCAGGAACACAATACCTGCAACACACAAATACAACATGTGTCAAGGTACACAATACCTGCAACACACAAATACAACATGTGTCCAGGAACACAATACCTGCAACACACAAAGACAACATGTGTCCAGAAACACAATACCTGCAACATACAAAGACAACATGTGTCCAGAAACACAATACCTGCAACATACAAAGACAACATGTGTCCAGAAACACAATACCTGCAACATACAAAGACAACATGTGTCCAGAAACACGATACCTGCAACATACAAAGACAACATGTGTCCAGGAACACAATACCTGCAACACACAAATACAACATGTGTCCAGAAACACAATACCTGCAACATACAAAGACAACATGTGTCCAGAAACACAATACCTGCAACATACAAAGACAACATGTGTCCAGAAACACAATACCTGCAACATACAAAGACAACATGTGTCAAGGAACACAATACCTGCAACACACAAATACAACATGTGTCCAGAAACACAATACCTGCAACACACAAAGACAACATGTGTCAAGGAACACAATACCTGCAACACAAAAATACAACATGTGTCCAGGAACACAATACCTGCAACATACAAAGACAACATGTATCCAGAAACACAATACCTGCAACATACAAAGACAACATGTGTCCAGAAACACAATACCTGCAACATACAAAGACAACATGTATCCAGAAACACAATACCTGCAACATACAAAGACAACATGTGTCAAGGAACACGATACCTGCAACATACAAAGACAACATGTGTTCCAGGAACACGATACCTGCAACATACAAGGACAACATGTGTCAAGATACACGATACCTGCAACATACAAGGACAACATGTGTCAAGGAACACAATACCTGCAACATACAAGGACAACATGTGTCAAGGAACACGATACCTGCAACATACAAGGACAACATGTGTCAAGGAACACGATACCTGCAACATACAAAGACAACATGTGTCAAGGAACACAATACCTGCAACATTCAAAGACAACATGTGTCCAAGAACACACTACCTGCAACATACAAAGACAACATGTGTCCAGAAACACACTACCTGTAACATACAAAGACAACATGTGTCCAAAAACACAATACCTGCAACATACAAGGACAACATGTGTCAATGAACACGATACCTGCATTACACAAATACAACATGTGTCAGGGAAAACGATACCTCCAACATACAATAAAACATGTGTTCGGGAACACAATACCTGCAATATACAATAAAACATGTGTCCAGGAACACAATACCTGCAATATACAATAAAACATGTGTCCAGGAACACAATACCTGCAATATACAATAAAACATGTGTCCAGGAACACAATACCTGCAATATACAATAAAACATGTGTCCAGGAACACAATACCTGCAACATACAAAGACAACATGTGTCCAGGAACACAATACCTGAACATACAATAAAACATGTGTTCATGTATCACAATACCTGCAATATACAATAAAACATGTGTCCAAGAACACAATACCTGCAACATACAATAAAACATGTGTCCAGGAACACAATAACTGTAACATACCAAGACAACATATGTCCAGAATCATGATACCTGCAACATACAATAAAATATGTGTCCATGAACATGATATCTGGACCATGCAACAACAACATGTGTCACACTGCCATGTAAAATGAATCTATGAATTTTATCTTGTTTGATTGTGGAAGGAAAATGTATAAAACATGTAACATTTGACATTTTATGTTTCACTGATTTATCAAATACTTTTCATCTTTCAACAGTCAAAGTTTAATGAATGTACTTGTTATTACAATGAGCTGAATTGTCTGACCTTGTTCGCACTTGGTGACATCACCATCAGCATTCTGGTAGAGCTTTGTGATGATGGAATCCACATCACTGCCAACATATCCGGCTGCTGTGAACTGCGTGCAGTCACAAATCACAAACGGAACTTGCAGCTTCTTCACAATTGTCTTTGCCAGCATTGTTTTACCTGATTTTGCCAAAACACCAACATCAATTTTCTTAGAAGAGTAGTCTTCTCTGTGGTTATGAGTTAACACAGCTTTATATATATAGTCACTTAGTGATGATTCATCATGAGAATTATTTAACTTATCATATAAAATCTTCATTCTTTTAAACAGTGTTATACTTTTATTCCTTTGTCTGTTATTTTGTTGAGCTGTATCTTATTGTGCGTCTGCCAGGTTTTGATTCTTATATAAAGCCCAAAATTAGATTTTTTATTGTGGTTTCAATAGTATAATAGTAGAACTTGCCTGAGCCAGTTGGTCCTATGAGAAGGATGTTAGTTTTATCTATGACAACTTCATCACCATTGGGGGGTCTGGGTTCCTCCACAGGCCTGAGTCTGGGTTTAGAGCGGGGCCGGGGGTAGCCCTGTGTTGTCAGCCTCTGGATCTGCTGCTCCAGGATGGACTTCATTGTGCCTGATGTGAAATGCCAAACTTGCGAAGAACTTACAATTACAAATGAAATAATGTAAAAGACAGAATTCACCTCTGAAAGCACAACCTGTGCTACACGGTATAAAAAACATTTCGAAATACATGAAGAAAATTCTACTGGACTAACAATTTGCTCAAGAGTAATTTTATATTTTAAAATTTTAAAAGCTTTGATTTCTTACCTTCCTCAAATGCTCTTGAACCTATAAAATAATTATCCAAGTTAGTTAGTCATATATGTACATGTATATGTTATCATATCCTTTGACACAGGCTCAATCTTACAATGAAGGCCAATAAAATGAGCACAAACTTACTACATTGTTTTAGTGTATTCGGTTTTTCTATCTGCAAAACCAAGGCAATCTTAGAAGCAATTAAAATGGCATCTTTTGGCATGATTATATACTAAATTTGTTTGTTTTTTAAATTCCAATTTATATGAATAATGTATAAAATATGATATAAGAGTTGTTCTGTGTCATTCATTTTTGACCTTAAAAAAGGTAGGTTCTGTTATGTTACCTCATTCTATAATGAAATCCCGCCCAGATTTCTATAACAAAATGGCGCCCCTGTTTTTAGGTGATTAACTCTATGCTCTCTGTTAAGATCGCCATGGTTTTGAGAAGAGAAAAAGTGTGTACTGTTTTAAGTTTTGTACACTTTCCATGCTTACATCAGCCTGGTTCTTAGCATAGAAAAAAATGCATATGTATTTAATGTTGTGCGCAAAGGATAAATCATGACTGCTATAGCAACAGCTAATACGCAACAATATCCCAATTTCTTTAGCACATGTGTATCACAGAATTATCATTTCGAATAAACATTCAACTTGAACTGACTACAAGAATAGAAAAACTAATGAGCATAACAACTCACTTTTAGGGTAGAAGCTCATCTGTGGCTCAAGGACCTCATGTGTGGGTTCTGGAGGCAGGAGACTGGTGTTGTGTTTTACACGCTTGTAGTGGTTGTGTATGCCCGTAGAGAAGACAATCTTCGCCTGGTCCTGACCCACCACATACTCATCCAGGAATGACTTCAGCTTGTCATAGAAATGATTATCTAGCACCATAGATCATGAAGGGACTTTTTTAAATCACACTTAGTCGATGAATAATTCCAGTAATTTTTTCACCATTTTTGCACATAAGTTGTCATTTTGGCTTTATTCCAATTTCGCCTAAAAATGAACCAAAACTGTTAAAAAAAAACATGTGACAATTTTTGTTACCCGGTACTTAAGGTATTAGCCGCGTAATACACACTTTTTTAAAAGCTTTAACCAAAGAGAGTGAATATGAGTCATGTCTGGTCAAAAACAACTTTACTAAGATAAAATATTGTGTTTCACAAATTCATCAGTTTTCATCTTCTAGAAACTTATTCAGAATATTTCTAAGCACATAATATTTTGATATCAAGAAATAAATTCAAAAATGTTTATCCAATCTTCATGAAACTCTGTCAAAACACTGTGTGAATATGGGTCATTTTTGGTCAAAAACTAGGTCACTAGGACAAATATCAAGACAAAATGTTCCATTAAAGTTTTTTTTTTCTTTTCTGAATTCAACAATGTTCATCAAGTCTGCAACAAGTTCAGTGAGTATATTTCTCAGCATGATATTTTAGACTTACAAGTGTGAATATGGGTCAGCAGCATTTTACTTTATCCTCTATTAACATACATCTTGCTGCAAAATTGCATTTGTCAAAATGAAGTCTTTCTTTAATGCTATCTCCACATTCACCCTTTGTTTATCATATTTTTTTAACAGAAATCAGAATTTTATTTTCACTTCTGAGAAAAAAGTATAAATTGTAGCATTGTGTTTAGAGCCAAACTTTAGCCCCAAATTGGTCATAAAATACACAGCATTTATTTCGTTTCACGTACAAGTTTGTGCAAAGCTTAAGTAGAAATGATAGATATAAAGAACAACAACAAAAGTAAAACATATAGCTCTAGCATTAAGTATTCTTTGATGGGAGCAGTTGTTTGTACCTCTTTAGGAGTAATGCTGCTAAGTGGTTCCTCTTCAATGCTGAGGTCTTCATATCGTTCATAAACACGCTGGCAGTCATTGCATATGACCCGGGCTTGATCCCCTGTAACAAAAAATCGACCAGTGTAATAGCTATATTTTGTTGTGATGTTTTCACCTTAAGTACTCCAATATTGAATTCTTACATAAAATGAGATATAAAATCTGAAAGGTTTTGCTTAATATTTTTTCTTTTGCTGTGATAACTGCACATATATAACTGATGACAATATGAAACAATCATCTCTGAAAATAATAAAATAAAACATAACTGTTATATAATGTATGACTAAATGTCCAAATTACCATCAAGTTGCCTAAATTCAACATTTGGTGATCCGCAAGCCAAGCATGTGAATGCTTCTTCTGCAGGGGGCAGACTGCCTTTGCCCCTACGACTAGATCGTTTCTTGCCCCATACAGCTTGTGTTGTGTGGAGGCTTGCAGACTGAGGTAACTGGGGCTGTACAGTCCATAGAAACACTGGCAGTTTTAAGACTTCGGGCTGGGTTTCTGTAATAAAAACATTGTATGAAACCGTATAATTTTGTTAGTACCAGAGGATTAGCTTGGGAGAACCAGATTATTTATAATTTTGGGCTTAAACTATTTGAGGGCTTCGAGAATAGCGTCATCAGGATGACAGAATAAGACTGTTGTTTATTACTTGTGCTATTATTTATGCTACTGTTACTTTACATGCGCATTGTGTCTAATATTTAAATTTACATGAAATAAACAAAGAAACACAAATTAGTTTGCTATTTAATATCACATGGTTTATATTGACCTTTGCTATTTTCACGATCCAAATAATAAATCATCAAAACAATATGGCGGATACTGGACTAACCTAAATATGTTAAATCACCGAAATACGAAGATAATTACCGAGGTACACAAGAAGGATATCGAAATACTTTTAATATATATATAAACAAATTTGATGCCAAGCTGTCCTGGATGCTAATGGGGGGCATACTAGATATTGAATTTATGCATGTCAAAATGTCAACTCCTGACGTCTTAGGTGGCACAATAATCATCAAATTACCCAAAAATCATCAATAGCAAGTGTAACATTTCAGAATAGCCTAAACTTCATTTTACTCTAGGTTTTCTAATGGAACTACACATCAACGTCAAATTATGATAAGAATATTCTCTGGTGCGTTTTGATTGACCGCGAGTCGTGAATAACACTATAACACTGTTCAACATATCAATTTGCAACATAATATGCACAGACTTACTACGATATTTTTATAGTATAAAACATTAAACTATGTTCAAAATCATAGCACATAATCAAATTCAACTATGAATGGAATGACCCTGTTACCACCTAACAGAGATAAATCCCTCTCTTTTAATCTTTTAAAATACTTGATCCAGGTTGGATTAACAATTTCTGGGCTCAGAGATTGATGCACTTGATTATGCATCAAAGTTCTCATCATTGCATCAAAATTCATGTCTGGAAGTCGATAAAAGATTCACTGCTACCACTTTCCTAACATGGACCCAAAGAAATTTCTGTTAAGTTAATGCCTCCAAGTGCCAATTGGTATTTACAAGTATTTAGTTCACATGACCGTCATTGCTAAAATGTATACTATACACAGCAGACGAAACAACCAGCAATTTTTTAGGATGTTATTGTGGCAAATATGGTTGGTTTCTATAGCAATTAATTTTGGGTTAGTAAAGCCAGGGGTCGACACTAACCATTTTCCCAAGGGATCCCGAAGGGACACCAACATCTGAAATCAGGTGTCCCTTCCTGAAATTAAGAGTCCCTTCCATTTTTTACATTTTTTTCATTAATGAGCCTGTTTTAATATTAAATTGAACATACAAATCCAGTGCCTTTTACTTTTCAATTTGTAATTCAAGTATACACCATAGTATACATGTTTTTAACAGCATGCAATGACAAGTTAGTTATAGCACAATGTCACCCATGTGAACCTCTGGCAATGGCAGAGAGGAAGATTTGGGTCTTAAGTCAGTAGATTGGGTTCAAAAGTGGTAGAATGTCTAAGTCACACAATGGGTACAATGTAAACAAAAACTTGATGTTGTTACTATTTTTAGATTTTCGGAAAATACACATTAAAAATGCCATGGTTCCGGGTCTTGTCAGATGTCATTGCTATTGATTGAAAAACAGTAGGAATATTACATTTGGCTTGTGAATCAATCAGACTGCCCAACAAGTGTAGTGCATACTGGAAGAGCAGACAACTGGAAAATAGTGTATGTTTATTTTCGCGCCAAAATGTCATAATTTTTTTATCCATTGATTGAAGATAAATAATAAAACTTTGGGAATTTTATTTCTATAATGTTTTGATCAAGGCATAAAACAAAGAATGCTGAATAGTAGGATGGCTTCCCTGTAAACTAGTTCCGTAGGATGCCAGTCTTTTGTGCCGTGAATGTTACTGTAACAACTCGATGGTCGCATCATTAAGGCATCAAAGTCAGCAGTTTTGGCATCTTTTTGGGCGGTTCTGACACATGAGCAAAGTAGTTCACCATAATTATTGTACCGATTATAAAAGTCCGTCACCTCTGACACCATAATCATTGTACCGATTATTAAAGTCCGTCACCTTGTCGATAATGTAAACAACAAAGCGGAAGCATTAACCCGCATGCGCACTGTAAAATGACCTGTTTATTTATAGATTCATGACGTAATTATAGTGAAAAGGTCAGCCATACTTTCGCTTTAGTGTGTGCGACGTATTAATATTAATATCTTATTTACATGCACTGTCAAGAAAGTTAGGGGGACCCAAATTTAGGTAATTAATTCATGAAACGCTATCTATTTATTGATATTTAGCTTTTATCGGTCAAAATTTAAGTGTCCCGACGGAATACCGCACTTTGAAGTTCAGGTGTTCCTCCCGAAAAATTGGTGCCCTCGGGATCACGGGACCCCGTTAGTGTCGAACACTGAAAGCTACTTTGTTTGCAGTGTTAACACATGTTTGTAGTGAATTTATCTGTTTTTAAGACATTTTGCGCGAGTTTGAAAGCATTTACTCTATTTATTATGCACCAGTCAATTGTAACCACGGCCCCCCCAGGTCCGAGGGTATACTGGGGATAGCCGGGGAAAAGGGCGGTGTTTTTACTTTCCAGGTGGCCCCGCAGGGCTGGGTGACCGGGGTGGTTTTGTCATAGCGTCAAATTTAGCGGAGATTGGGCCTTATATAGAGTCTCTGGGGTGCGGGGGCATTTTGCCGGGGTTTAACCATCAGTTCGTCCCCACAGGGTGGGGATTTTACCCGGGGTTGGCTGGACCCAAAGTCAATGTCCCAGCTATTCCCCAGACCTGGGAGGGCCGTGGTTACAATTGACTGGTGCATTAGTTAGTAGTAAATATGACGTCATAACCTTGCAGATACATGCAAATCAGGTGTTAAACAGGCTATAACAAAGATGCCCGCGAATCAAGGTTGGTCGTGATTTAGAGGGACTATGACAATAAACCTTTAATCATCAAATTCATGTTTACCTTCTTTACTTGTTGTCAACTAAGTGTAGCCTGTGTGTATCATCTATCGGTGTACTAAGACTTCCGTTGCTTACTGTTAAATCGAAGTTCATATAAATGTATAATTTTTAATACATATATGTTGAGGATTTAATTATCTTTTAAATTATGTGGCCATAAAAAGTATTTCTATAGTATATGTCCGACACCTGACCTGACTTTGTTGACATAGGTGTCGGCCATTTTGTTTTGTGAGGTATGTACAATCATAGTCCATATAAACAGCCGCTTCAGAGTCTTTGATAATTTTTGTGTTGGCGACTCTTCGAGTCCATATACCACTTGTTGTTTTCCTAGCCAAGATCCCAGCGCTAAGTATATTTAGCGCAAAGATAACGCGCACCTGTTCCGGTTAAACTCCACTAATAAAATGCGCATTTGAAATCAGGTAGTCGTCTTCAGTTAAGGGCATCAATATTTGATGAAAATGTGAACACATATAAATAAGTTAATATATAATAATAAAACAAATACATTTATATATATATATATACTAATCAGGAAACAGTCGAAAAAAAATCAACCTTATGAATAATGTATCAAGAATATCGATGTCCCAACAGGGGAGGTCACTGCGTAGGATAAATATACTAATAGTGGCTAACCCAATATGGCAGTGAAAAGTTGACAGAAGCCGATCAGCGTCAGTTTATCATGGAAAACTTAAGTTATAAATAAAAGGTATTAACCAGTATATCATTTATGTGTCCCTTTTATGTTTTCTTTTAACAATTCAGTGTTGTTGTAATGTAATAGTCTAATATTTTATTTTACACTGGTATAAATAAATCGACTTGTGGCGTTATAGGGAACACAATAAATATCCAAATGTTAAAAAACGTTCCCTCAACGCGCATTATTGTGGCTAGTACAATCAATCGGTGTATATGACATTTTCAGTAGATAACAATACCAAACATGGAGGTAACGTGACCGCGAATATGCACATTGTTAAGAAGCACCTGTCAGTGACGTCATCAGCTATATAAATAGATGAAATCCGGAAAATCCGATCTGGGTTTTGCGAGATTCTAGCAATAGCAATGGCTTACATTTAGAAAGTTGAATTAGATTAATGAAAAAAAATGTAATTACGTATATGTTTTAATTTCTGGGGAATTCTTACGCGTAGAAACGACATGGTCTTCAAATGTAGCTGACAGTTCTCTCGAATGAATCTAAACAATCCGAAGTGCAGGTACCCGTTAACGTGATCGTTATTCGGCATGTTTCGGATTACATCGATAGACGTTATACACGATAGATGCCACCAAATTAGTTAAAGATGTATCGGACTTGTCATATGAGCAAAGACTAAAAGCCTTAGGAATTCCAACTCTGGAATATAGACGAGATAGGGCGGATATGATCCAGTTTTATAAGTCTGTGTATGGCCACGATGAGTTAAAATGGGATCATCTCTTCACTCTTTCATCTGGAGACCTAAGAGGACATCATCTCAAATTTGTCAAGAAGAAAAGCAAACACAATTCAAGACTTTATTCATTCAGTCAGAGATCGATTATGTACTGGAATTCCCTTAGTGAAGAGACTGTTTCTGCCAAGTCCATAAACCAGTTTAAACCAATGCTTAACATTGAACATTGGAATAGAAAAAAGTTTTTATGTTAACATAACCGCACTCAGTCGAGAAACCACTAAAGAAGACATTTACCAGAGGGGCCACGATAGCGAAGGCTAAATTTACGGCCTGAAGATTACAGGTATTACAGGTATGATACATTGAGTATACCAACAAAATATTTCAATTATTTGTAAACAAATGGGTTTCATTGAAGATATGCCCTTAGCCAGTTTTGGGAAATTTCAGTTTGCACAAATAGACGATTACATAGATTATTTATCTATTGAAAACAAGATTTTAAAATTAGTAATTGTAAACACTTGTAGTAATAACTAGTAATAGTAAGATCCTCACTTGACACATTGTGAAAATGTCTCGATACGGACTGATTCCTTCCTGTGAATGTGACAGATCGAAGTGTGACAGTCCGCAGCACATTGGTCATTCCCCCCATTTTAAACGCTTGATGGCTCATATATCAATTGCGAAAATCGAGTTTGAATCAATATTACACAAAGTATTTTCCTACTTTCACTTCAGGGTCAAGGTCGTTCAGGTAACGGGACCAGCTTTTAAGTTTCGATTTCAATATACTTTCTTTTTTGATAATGAAATGCAATTATAAAAAGAATGTGAATTAAATAAAAAACACATACTTTATAATCTTGAAATAATATTTTTTGTCAAAAGATGACTTTATACGTTTGTTTACTACGAGAGAAAATACCTATAATAGCTGATCCCAAAAAACTCTCGGCCCAAAGAAAATTACTATTTACCCACAACGATAGTATCCTCACGCAGCGGTTACCTCCCTTAGATTTGCACAGCTATAAAATAACGCATAAAAGACAACAATAAAGGATATAAAAGTAACCTTTGAAAACGAAATAAAAATGAAATACTCATATTTACATAACAATGTAAAAAGCAAATAAAACTGTAGGGATAATTAAAACTTTTGAATACATGATAAGACCTATATTATAAATAAATAACTGTTGTTGGTTCACAATGGCTATGTCTTTGTAGGTATTGAAATGCAAAAAAGATCGACCACAATTATTCGTCATAAAGCACAAGTCTTACAAGAACTAGGATTACCTACCCTTACCTAACGCGTTGACTTATAAACCACAGCAGATGAATTTAATTGTTTACAATAATGATTAAATTTGATGAAGTTAGTTTAAGAAGTATTTAGCTGAGTTCTACTTTTAGTACACGGGTTCATTCTTTGAAATTTCAGAAATCCCTCAACCATCTGAAAATATTCATGAACAGTTTTGTGCCAAGGAGCTTATTACCAGTAACTGGAACAAATGGAAGAATATGTACAATGAAAGTGTAAATAGTTTTCATTGGATCAAAAAGTGTGTTGGCTTTTGGGCACATGCAGATGTGATCCATTTGATATAGAACAGTAATCTCAAACAGCAGTTTTTACCAGATTGGTCAACAGAGGTTTAAGTAGAGAAACAGGGAAGAGAGGGCTAGGGTAGTTGTGCAGTAAATGTGTGATTTGCATAATACAACTGTTGATCTACCGTATATAAATCATAATAAATCACAATCCTGTTTGTTTTTCCACTGAAATTAATGTTATTCAGTCATCATTTATTGGCTCAACATTATAAAGACCATCCAAATGATACAATACTAGCCGTCTTTGAAGCAGGTGCAGGAGAAGCCTACCCTGTTCAAGAGACATTTTTCAGAATGTCCAGCTTTAAAACGATACACTTGCACAACTGACAAAGACAACCAAGATCATAACAGTTTCAATACGGGTAGATTTTATTCAGAAAATACAAGTTAGCCAGTCAAATAAATACACAGTTGTTTAACAATATTCAAACAACTTATAAGAAAGCATTCCTTTCCTTTAAACATTTATATTTATTCTTAAACACAAGGCTTAATAAAACAGAAGTACACTCTTAAAACATCTTAAATGAATAAGTCTGGTCACCTTCATTTTCCAGGAAGAAAAGAAATGCTTCAGAATGCTCAATTTTCATGAATCAAAAAGAAGTTCAATCTTAAAAGCAATATTACCTCGACATACCTTTATTTTTCAATGAAATAGGAGGACTAGTTTATCATTATACAATACAAAAAATACAAAAAAATACTAAGGTGTGAGTATTGGGAAATACTTGTAGCTGGTTATCAACTTAAATAGCGGTCAACCTGGGCAAAATGTGGCTGTATCTTCAGTACACCACCCATGCGATATATTGTCTTTAAAATCTATCACCAAGTTTCGGTATCATTGCTAAACTTAAATCAAGAGAGCAAATATTAGGTAAATTGTTGTCATTATCACAATTCTGGATAGCAATCTCTTTCTATGAAACCTGTACATGCATAGCAAGTTAGGTGATCATAAAATTATGCTAAACCTTATGTAATAAGAAAAGTGGACCATGTCAATTTGGTTCAAGGTTATATGGCATGGTACTAAATTGCCCTTAAACATTTTTCGCCAAGTTTATGTTAGAATTGGATAAGAACTAATGAAACCCCAGATGACAGTACAAATCTCCTGCACTCTTACAGTCTTGTACCTGAAATATTCACTTTTCCATATCTAGATTTACAAAAAAACCTTTAGTAAAGCATTGCATAAATGAACTTCAATATCACAAAATTGTTCACTAAAAATAAAATTTATACAGATAATGAAGACTTTAATATCATATTTGGAAAAGCTTTCAGTTCTATTTTGATGTCCACAGTAACATATGCTTTATAAGACTTAGTATAATGTGTCTTTTGACAAGTTACGGATTCTCATCCATGCTGAAATTTCTGCTTTCCCTCCTTCACATAGACAGCAGGCTTATTTTTCCTCACCACATCTTCAGTGATGATGACTGTCTTGACATCAGAGCCTGGCACCTCAAAACCCGCCATGAGCTGACATTTGTCCTGAAATGTAACAGGTGCAGCCGATGTTTAGACAAGAGTCACATCCTATCAAGGTCTTCTCAGTTTATTTTATTAACATTTATTTCTTTAAAATATTGCACTAGTAATACTAAGCAAACCTCTCCTATGTTCAACCACGAAGATAGCCCACTTAAATATAACAAAATGAAAACAAAATAACAGAGAAGCAAATGCCAACACACTATGGCAACATGTGTACCATGTTTCATTTGGATATCTCAATAAGTTCTAGAGTTAAGACCAAGGTTAAACCTTTTGCATAATGACTCTTCCGACAACACCAAGTCTTATCACAATATTTTTGTTTTGTTTCTTGGAATGAGCTTAATAAAGATTAATATGACATTCACTTAAAAAGACACTAAAGATTGAAGACAAACTCCACTGTTTTACTGTTCATTTTATAGAAGTACAGTGAAATTCATACCACAACAGCACGGAGACCGCGAGCACCTGTCTGCTTTTCCATTGCAACATGAGCGATTGCCCTCAACGCTTCCTCTGTAAACTCTATCTGTACCTGGAAAGAAGTGTAGTGGAAAAATGTATAAAATGTAACATACAAACCACAAGTCGATGCCATTAATGGCCATTGTTTCTTTTTTCTAGTTCAATTGGAGACAAATTTTATGCAATACAGTAAACTTTCAATTGAACACATATTCTCTAATAGATGCGCCAATTTTCTGATTCTGTGACATTAACAATGCTAACCTTAACTCTAAAGTAAACAAAAAAGCAATTTGTCTACTACAGTCTACTTTTTTGTTACCATGAACTAGAACTTGATAAGAAACATGAATTTGGGCATCCAACATGTTTATCTAACATAAAAAATAGCAATTTTCAACTTTTAGATAATGTAATTCACCCACCTCATCCATCTTGAACAGCTGCTGGTACTGCTTGATGAGGGCGTTCTGGGGCTCGGTGAGGATGCGGACCAGCATCTCCTCATTAAGGGAATGTAGTGGCACGACAACTGGGATTCGTCCAACAAACTCTGGGATGAGACCAAAGTCAATCAGGTCTGTGTCCTCCACCTCCTGCAGCAGCCGGTCTCGCTCTGCATTCTGCTCCCTAGTTGAAGGTTTGTCCGCATACACATCAAAGGCAGCATTTTTCACCCTTTCTTCGCTTTCCACAGGTGAACCAAAACCCAGTACCTTTGAAAAATATTATAAATGGAAATCCTTGACCAAGATAAAGTTTGTCTTTGTAGAATGGTATATATTTGTTGTGTATTTTAAACAAACAATAAGTTACTAGTAGCTCATAAGTGAAGTCATACCAAGACAATGATGTACCACTATGAAGTCATACTATAGTTGTAGAACTCGTCTCTTTTACTAAAATTTTGCAAAATACTCCAATTAAACAACAAAAAATTCTTAAGAATCATGATTAATTATAAGCATGAAATAAAAAGAAATTCATTGCTATCTACTCTGAAACAAACAATCATCCTCTATTCATGAGATAAATTCCCCAAATATGGTATAACTTGGATTTGTAACAAGTTTGTGCTGGTACAACTTCTCCTGAACTGAATATCTACACATGCAAATTTACTCAGTACATCTTTCTGCCTTACTTTGACATTTTTTCTCTTTTTGACAACTTTCTCAAGTCCATTGAAAGCCCCAGCTGCGATGAACAAGATATTAGATGTATCTACATCAGTCTGGCTCTCAGAGCTGTAGCTAGGCTTGTTCTTTTTCTCAGCAATCTTGACCACAGTGCCCTCTAGCATCTTCAGCATGGCCTGCTGAACTCCCTCCCCTCCGATGTCCTTGTTGCTTGCAAAGATGCTGCCTGCGCTGCTCTTACGACTGATTTTGTCAATCTCGTCCAGAAATATGATACCTGAAAGAAACAAGCAAACAACTCAATCACTTCTAAATTACCGTCATAACTGGTTTGTGAATTATACTACAAATACATGGTATAACATTATCTTATGCTAACAAGAGCACCCCAAATTAAGGCCAATGCTCAGCCATTTTCCTGAGATGACCAAGAAAGCATTATTTATAATGTATAATATATATGTGAATATTTACATATATATATACCTCTACAGAAAACTTGTCTCCCCCAGGGTATGACTATTTTTGATCCAAGATGCATAATTTGAACAAATTTGGTAGAGAAGTTTCATATGATGCTACATACCAAACATCAAAAGTATAGGGCTTCTTCTTCAGTCTTTAGGAAACTAGTGACCCCCCAGGCAGGACAGGGCCATCTTTAACCCAATGGGCACAATTTGAACAATCTTGATAGAGGACTTCTTTATGATGCTACATACAAAATATAAGGGACTTGGCCTAGTTTCAGAAAAAAAGAATTTCCTATATAAACTATAGGAAACTTGTGACCCCAAAGGCTGGGCAAGTTTTCCCCCTAGGAGCATTATTTGACCAAATTTGGCAGTTAGCTATCATTTGTTACCACATACCAAATATCAAGGGTCTGGGCCGAGCAGTCTCAGACAAGAAGATTTTATATCTTTATGTAAAATATGTGGTCCCCCGAGCTTCACACAAGGGGCATAATTTGAAAAACATACAATCTTAGTAGTGGCACTAAACTATGTTACACACCAAATATCTAAGCTTAAAGCCTTATGTTCAGGAAGAGTTTAAATGTTTTTCCTTTTGGTTCATGGCAACCAGATTTCTGCATAGAATTCATTTCTTTGAACAATTTTGAAAGGGCGCCACCCAAGGAACAGCCCTGTGAATTTTCATCAAAATTGTGAAAATGGTTTAGGAGGTAACATTGTTTTAAATGATTGAATATGGACGTTGAAAATAGACTATATTCGTTGTTAGACAAGAAAAAAAATTCAAAAAATTATTTAAATAATCAAAATTTGTGAGTGGGTGAATTATTTGTTTAGCACGCTGGCATTCAAGTGGATTTTAATAAATCTGTTTGGCTTGTGTTTTAGTTCTTAAAGTAAGCATACATTACAAATATTATCATTCTGATTTTTAGTCAGGAGCTTACTTTTTCATTTAAAAATGTTCAGTATTGCTCGAATTATGTAAGAAAAACGTTTCTGGGCAATAAGCGTCCTTTGTGTATGTAAAATACTGCAAGCCATACCTTTTTCACACTTGTCTACATTGCCCCCGGCATTTTGAAGCAGCTTTGCAATCACAGATTCCACATCATCACCAACATACCCCGCCGATGTCATACTGGTGCAGTCACAGCTGGCAAATGGGACCTCCAAGATGCTCGCTATAGTCTGCACAAGCAGGGTTTTACCTGAAATCATGTTATAAATTAAATGAAATTTACTCTTAAATCTTGATGACAAGTCATGAGGAAAATAATTCTGTGAATGCTTTTATACAATATGTCTCTCTTTCAAATGTGATTATAAAACTCAGCAATGTAATGATTGCAAATTTTCTATGTAAACACAATACATAATCTGTGCATTTAAAAAAATAATCAGTGTAACGTTTAGTTAATTATGTGAAGAAAATTGTTGACAGACATGGGAGGTCCTCTGTGTTTGTATTTGACATTATGTTGGAAAGTTTACAATTTTCAGTTGATCAACAATAATGATGCTTCACTGTAATTTTGAGACTTTTAGGCAAAGAATCTTTTTTTTTGCTTTGTAAGTGAATTTTATAACTTGTCTGACAAGACCGGTTAAGGGGGATTTTTAATATGAAATTTATCCAAGACAATACAAGTTAGCTTTACTTTTTATTTAAAGAAGTTTTACTAATTATTTGACCAAATGTGTTAGCTATGGATATCCTTTTTTGATTGTCATATTTCTGAGCTGTTATTTGCATTTTGCCCACTTGAACTAGTCCAAATAAGTCCAGTGATAGTAATCATTTACATGTATGTAACACAGAATTTCTAACAGTATTGCCGGGTGTGACAGAGGTGACTAAAGTCTATACCTGAGCCAGTGGGTCCCAGCATGAGGATGTTGCTTTTCCCCAGCACAACCTCCTCCTCCTCCCCGTCATCATCCACTTGTTCTCGATCCCACGACCGACCTGATGCACGCGCGTCACCCACGAAGTTGGAAGGCAAACCAAGGAGAGATGAAATCTCGGCTGTAGGAGAAAAACACCAATTAAAATGAGATGAAAAAAACAACAACACACAAAATGGCATTTTTTTGTTTCTTTGGGACAACACCAATTCTTCAATATGAAAGTCAATTTGTATGTTTTAACACCTAAAACTGTTTTTCACAAGCAAAATTAATGGAAACCTACATTTTGGTGTGTATTTCTTCAGGGACTGTGTCTGGTCTTCCTTATTTCTGAGGTTATGCCTGACAGTCTTGTAGTGGTTGTACACGGCCACTGCAAGGCGCTCCTTGGCATGCTCCTGCCCAACCACATGCTGGTCCAAGAAGTGTTTGATCTGTTTTGGGGTGGGCAGCTCCTTCTCTTTGGGTTTTGGCGGTGCATGGAGGTGGCTCGGCTTCAAGATGTTCTCAGGGATAATGGTGTGCTGCTGGCAGTTCGGACACTTAACAAACCTCGCTTGATCTAAGGTGGTAACAAAAACAGTTTGAGCATTTTTTGCCAGTAGAAACTGAGTAACCAACATGAAAGGTTAAAACACCTTTAATAATAAGAACATGTTACTCTTAGACATAGACACTTGCAAAACAAATATAAGCAATTCAATTCTTATTATTTTATGAAGTAATTGGAAAAAATGAAACACTAACATTTCTCATCAACAGGAACAATGTTTTTAATGGCAGCGCCACATTTAGAACAGTTTACAACTCGTAACATTTCCCCTGGTAGGTCCATTCCAGTCTTGGGAGGTGTTGGTTCACTGATGTCTGTGCTTTCTGTGGTTAAATATAACAGATCTCTTTTAGGCAAGACTAAATGTAATCCACAGGGAATAGGCCTTAATTAGGGGTAAATAATTACGGCTTTTAGCATTTTTTGAACTAAAAGCTTTATTATTAAGAGAAAAATCTAAAACAATGAATTGCATTATAATTCAAGCATGTCGAAGAACCTGTAAGCATCTTAAAAAGTTTTCAAATTTTTAAGTGTTTCATTGATAAAAAACTTAAACCCAAACCTTTTGTCCTGAACCTAAACGTAAACAATGATTTAATTACATATTTGCTCTCTGCTTGCATACCTGTGCTGTTCATATCAGCCATTTTGTCATCATTGTTTGTTCCACTGTCAACAGCATTATCCCCACCGGCACCTTGCAGTCCAATTCCCGCTATGTCACTGCCATCAACGTGCTTCCCCTTATCACCATCTTTGTCCTTCCCATCTCCACCACCAGGACCAGATGGAGCAGATGGTCCCTGGCTCGACACTAACACTGCACTCCTGTGAAATTGGCGTCGCACATGATGCTGACAGTGAACTTTTTTAACGGAATATGTCAAACGCTGTATATCTGAAGTAAACAAACATGATACAAAACCCCTGCTAATGTGATGTTGCTTCTGTTTATTATACATCAAATGTGTTGAAGTTTGTTGCTTGCTTGTATATAAAATTATATACATGTACTAGTTGGGAAAAAAATGTAATTTTTTTATGCACAATTGTCAAAAAACAAGAGCCGTCGTAAGACAGGGTGCTTGACTATGCCGCTTTGACATAGAATACAATAACGATGTAAAAATACCAAGTTTTGTCAAACCTAACTAAAAAAATTCGATACATAAGGTGACTTTGATGGTGCCCTCCCACCAGCCTGCCCAAACAATGACGCAAGTCATTCAAATAACTTGATTTCCCATTATGAAAATGTGGTTAAAAATATACAAATATGCCTTTCAAAGGAAAAAAAAATAAAATTCAAGGGCCATAATTTGTATTTAGGCTTAAAACGGAGTTATGTTTCTTGTTGTAAGATGGTCGTAAATAATTTTAAATTTTATTAAGTGCATTTAATGAACGGTATAGAAGTTTTTTTATTAAAATCCCAACTTGCCCTTAACTTTTACTTGCCTAAAACTTTAACCTAAGTTAATCAGGGGCCATAACTTGTATTAAGGATATGGAGTTATGTAACCTCATTGGGTGATGGTCCTGAATAATTGTGTGAAGTATTAAGTCAGTTGAATGAAGGGTACAGAAGTTATTAAACAATATCCCAACCTGCCCTAAAACTTTAACCTAAGTTCCATAGTCAATCAGGGGCCATAATTTGTATAAAAGATAATATGGAGTTATCTAACCTCATTATGTGATGGCTCCGAACATCTGTGTGAAGTATTAAGTCAATTGAATGAATGGTATTGGAGTTTTAAGTGAAAATCCCAACTTGCCCTAAAACTTTAACCTGCCCTAAAACTTTTAAGTCAATCAGGAGCCATAACTTGTATTTAGGATAATATGGAGTAATGTAACCTCATTGTGTGATGGTCCTGAATATCTGTGTGAAGTATTAAGTCAATTGAACAAAGGATATAGAAGTTATTAATAAATATTCCAACTTGCCCTAAAACTTTAACCTAAGTTCCATAGTCAATCAGGGGCCATAATCTGTGTAAAGAATAATATGGAGTTATCTAACCTCATCATGTGATGGCCCTGAACAACTGCGTGAATATTAAGTCAATTGAATGTAGGGTATTGGACTAATAAGTGAAAATCCCAACTTGCCCTAAAACTTTAACCGGACGCCGACGCTGGGGCGAGTGGTATAGCCCACCTATTCTTCGAATAGTTGAGCTAAAAATGTTTCCATTGTTTTAAATGAATTGAAATCTTACTTTCTCTGTTTTGCTTGACTTATATTCACACTCACACTAGAAAAATAACTGCTCAGACTATCTCCGATTCCATATTTTTAATTACCAGTAGAAGATAAGATCAGAATTATATCAAGTCAGCAAGCCAAGATATAGTAAAATGCTCACAATGCTTTTGTAACCGAATTTATATACTATAGTATAGAAATCTTGTTGTACATACTTGGTTTATGCTAATTTATTTGTAATTTGATACTAAAGGTAACTGAAAGCTGATATGAAACACTCTTGAGTCTGTTTCGTGTGTAGTACTGAGTCTCTTTTGAGTGGCCATAAGAAAGTATGAAATGTACCCCCTGATGTTGATTTAACCCTGCTGAGGGGCAATCAACTTTACTAAAACTAATAGGACCCTCTCAACCTAAGAACTTACTTCTTCTAAGTGAAGGAGGTATTTTGTCCAATGAAGTCAAAATGCGCACAGGAATGAGTCGCGCTGCTGCAGCCATCATGCAGTTGCTGTTTTTCTAAAATAAGAATCTTTATCATAAGCATGGCCTGATATCTTGCACATATTAGTGTCATTGAAGTACAATGAATGTGGCCTCAATTTAAATTAAGAAATAAGGCCAGTATTCCATGTGCTTGCTCTCGACAATTTGCAAAGGTTAGAACAGAACTTGTTAAAAACAGTTCGGTCTAATCCATATACATGTCTGCTTGTACATTCTATCAGGTAAATTTATAGCCTTCAAAAACATTTAGAAACAGAGGGAAAATTCTTTTTTTATGAACAAATAATGATATAAAATGCAGAAAATCATTGTCATAGAGCAGAAAAAGAATGTATCTCTGCTCAATATTAAGGTTTATTCTACATCCAAATTAAACATCTGAATAAAGCCAATTTTATTATTGCACATAAACTAATGTATTGGTAAAAGTGGAAAACAGTTGGAACAGTGAACTAAAATGACTTTTTAGATATCTGATGATAATTCTTCTTTAAGGCTCCATGGACTATGGTTTCTGTTTTAATATGTAGTAAATGATTTTATACTAGAATTTTTTTTCTCTCAATTTGACCAATTTTCATTACATTTGGAATCAAACTATTATATACATGTAGGCCTCTAAAATCTATTCAATTTCAGTATTTTTTTGTTTTGTTTCACAGGACAGTTGTCATGCCACACTCCTTTAGCCAGGCTCTCCCCCACAATATCAATTAGAAAAAAAAACACCATAGTTATTAAACTCATGGTACATTTTTGTCTTGGTAATATTCCCTGTCCAGATCAAGGATCTGACACTTTGAAACTGTTACCAGGTAAAATGGATATTTTCTATGCGACAAAAGTGATTTAACCAAGGGTGCACTCCACAAGGCACAAAATCATGCCAAAGTGAATTATAGCTACAAATTATTGCATAGGAGTTTTCACAGTTCGCTTTTGAGAATACAACAATTATGTAAGATTGCACATAAATGTTACATTATACGACTTATCAATTAATAGGTTTTCATCACAATAATGAAGAATATGAGTAATGATACCTTTGAAATAAATTATATCTTTTTAAATAATAAACAGAGAAATACAAATAGAAAACAAGCGAAACATTTTGAAGCCACTGTTTACATTTTTAGCTGTCACAAGGGTCAAGGTCAATCGTCTAAATTTAGAAGGCTACACTATACTTATAAAATAAATTTGAAGAGACAGCACATTCGTATGCAGAAAAGAATTGACAGACTGACCAAAGTTACTTATAGAAACAATATGCCAACGCTTGGATTAATTCTTTACCAATTCATAAGGTTTGTCAAAATAATGGTTCTTAAATAAATTTTCTTTTCAGCGGAAAGAAAAATCTATATCAAGAGACGCATTGTTCAATATCTGAGCGTCTGCAAGATGGGAGAAAAAGTAGAAAGTTGGCTATGTGGTGAACTTGGAAAATTGGGCATTGATGCTTCTCCTGAAATAGCACAGTAATTGTTATACAAACATTCGGTTTGAATTAGATTTGGTTTAAAAAAAAAATCGACCACAAATTAATCATTAGCGGCTCATTGTAGTTTTAACATATTCTTATAGAAATTTATGATGTTGAGAGTGTTGTGCAATCTCACCTGAGCTGTCAGTGTCACTGTCAGCTGGACGAACACTCTTTGAAATAAAAGTATTTTCATGTGTAAGGACTAAGGACCAAGCCCCTCATTAAGCTCTGGCGACAGAACCCCATTCTAGTTTTCCAGCTTGTTTGGTTTTAGCCTTAGTCTAAAATAATAGACGTGTTATACGGGATTCTTCCAATCCCTAACGTCTAAACGGGAATGTGCAAAAAACGGGGGTGTTTTAAAAATATTGAAATTGTTTTAAGTGAAGTATTTTATTGTTGAAATTGATCATAAAGAGTAATATTCATATTTTACCATGTAAGTGAAATGTTATTTTGCACTAAACAAGCATTTAATGCATAAAAACAAGTTGTTTACCTTTCCAATAAAACGAAAGTTGACTGACACAAACAACAATTATGCGAAGGGGAACAACTCGATACAATCGTAATAACTCGGCTTCCTCCGACAAAGCTTCAAGATAGACCTCTTTCTACAAATTCGTAACAACTCGGCCATGGCCGAAATGTTCCGAGTGATTTAAAACTGTGCCCTGAAGCCTTGCAGGTGCCCTTCATGTATATATCGTTATGTTTTGACAGAATGAAACGAAGAAAAGCCGTCAAACTCATAATTAGAAGTTGGATATTTATTTTTTGTGTACGGAACTAATATAAAATAACATTATCTGGTAATATTTCTTGTTTTTATGATATTTTATAGACGCTATATGCTTTAACCTGGAATCCTGATCGGAACAACTACCCACTTTTGATACTAAACAATTTGTACGTGAAGGATTTGCCATATCAAAAATCTAAAAAAATCCGTCAACGTACAATTATTTGGACTAGTTTTAGCCTATGCCATATAAAAAGAAGCCTTCAGGAGTCTTTTTCCGATGTTTGCTCGACTTGTTGCATCTATACTCCTTGTCATTCACACTTTTGTGAATGCAGCGCAGCAATTCTAGGCACCACTATAGTCACAAATATGTGTTTTCAGGGAAAGTTTTTATCATTTGGACAATTTAAAGGGACTATACATGCATATTTCATTCAATTGTCCAAATATGTCTGACAACATGGCACTCAGGGGGGCATAATGTTTGACAAGCATTTCTTGTTTTTACTTCTTTTGATACACACATATAACATCATTATTGTAACAATTCCTAAGACAAATTGGCATGAAGTCGAGTGAACTCTTCTATGACGGCTCTTCTTGAATTACATACATGCTGTACAGAAATATACTGTTTCAAATATTTTTTGAAAGAAAAACTCTTTCAATTTTTTTTTATTAGTGATACTATTTGGGGTGCAATTAAACAACACTGTACGGTATATCAAGTTAACATTGTGTATGGAATCTGAGCGGTTCAGATGAAAATAAAATTCATTTCATGCTTTTTCATGAGGTGTTTTTGATTGATTTTGACTTCATGCACAAATTTGATGAAATGTTTCTATTCTGGCTGTTATGTAATGCAATTGGTAGATAATTAAACTGATAACATGTAGTATTATAGCTACCAAGGTGACAAACTTCGAATGTAACAGACTGCACAGATTGATATATACCTCTGGTGGGACTCAAACCCACGAGCCCTAGCTTTACATGCAGACTTTCACTCTATCTCTTTAAACTTCAAACCTAGCAGAATAAGTGTCAATCAATGTAATTTTCATAAACAAGCCTGATTTTTGTGTAATTATATTTTATTATTTTAGGATTATAACCCATAAGCCTGAATTCATAGATTCAAAGAAAAATATTATTTGTACAAACTCAGGCTTGATTGTGCTTTGAGGATTGTTTGAATTTCGATCACTGTTGTTTAATTATTTTTTTCCGGAATATTTGAAAAAAACATCTGGCTTTTCTTTTCATTTAAGTCTAGACGGTAGAGTACATTAAAACAATAAATAAGTACTATATGAGCCTGTTTAAATGTTTCAGGTATATATTGAGTATAGAGAGTAGTGAGGATCTGGAGGAGTATATGTTGGAACTGCTGGACAGGGATGATCGCAGGACCAAACCATTTCTACGGGAACTTATTGCTCGCTGGGGGCCATATCACGATTCCAAGAACAACACTGGCCAGGTGGGCAGAGGCTAATCCAATCAATATTTACAGTTTATTTATATAAAGTATCTGCTGATATATTCAGATTCTGCTCTCCTGATGTTATTTATGCCCCCTATGGAGGTGTATAGTAATTGCACCTTCCGTCCAATGGTCCATTACAGTTACAGCATATATTGTGAACTCAATTTATTCGATTTTTTATCAAATTTCTCTAAATTGTACAGCAGCATTGAAAGGTGTGTAATGCATAGATTTGTGCTCTTACCTCAAAGGTCATGGTCAATGGAGTCTGAGGTATTTTATAGTACGGTAAAAATTTGTGTCTCAGCTTTGTCTTATAGTATGGTAAAAAGTTGTGTCTTAGCTTTGTCTTTGTCGATCAGATTTTGACAACACATTTACAAGGAACTTCACATATAGCATTCTTGCTTTCACTTCAAAGGGGCAGGTCACACTTTGAGGTTCATGGTAATAATAAGTGTCGCATCTGTAACTTCCTGGAAAGGTGTTTCACATAGAATTCATGCTCTCAACGCATTGCATTCATACTCTCATGAGTGCATATCACTGCAATAGGTCAAGGTCACTGTGGTCAATGGAGCAAGATTTTATAGTGATATTTTATGTCTCAGGCTCTCAGCTGTAAATTTATCACATAATTCATTTAAGAATATTTTGATCAATCATAAATGAAAATAGTTCTCCAACATTTGGTCTATATATGAGAAACATCCATCTATTCAAATGACCTTCATATTATACAAATTGCTATACATGTAGCTCTGACAAAGCTAGATTGGGGTCATTTGTCATGTGTCTGTGACAGTTTTATTTCCCAAATATTTTTTACAGATTTGATTCAATTGTAATGAGTTAATGTTGGAAATCTTATATGTAAAAAATAAGTTATGATAAGAGTCATATTTGATTAATTACTTAAAGTGACACTGTTATTCAAAATCAATACATACACATGTATAAAAAATATAGATTTTGAGTGATAAACCTTAAACTACTTACTAAATAATGCATTTATGGAAAATATGAATTACGGATGACAAGATTGTAACCATGTATTTAATATCTGATAAGCAAAAATATTAAATGATTGGTTATTGCTAAAAGATTTACTGTGATCTTCTATCATCTAATAAGAAATACTGTGTTTTCTGCACCTTTCTTTCAAAATAAACTCGGTATCCTTCATAAAAACCATTCTTTTCGACATTTATTCATCCTTTTTGATATATTAAAACAATTGTATTAATTGTGGTAAATCTTATTTGGGAGTAAGAGTGCACCTTTAACCTTAAAATGGCCTTGGTGATTTCATTCAGTGACTTAAGTGTGTGGCAAAAATGCTTTGATGTTACTTACAAAAGATAAACATTGAGTATGGACTAAGATGTTGTTGTTTTTAAAAATTCATGCACAAATGAGAAATACTTTGTTACAGATTTATCAAAAATCAGCTTTTGATGAAGAGTATATTGTTGGAAAAGAGAAAAGAAAAAACACCCAGTCACATAAAGACAGAAGTGCCATACAAAAGAAGATTGTTGTCAATGGATACGATGTTGAAAATAGGGGTGTAAGTTGACACTAAGAAAGCGTTTTAATTTTTTCATTTGATAATATTCTTAATCTTTTAAATGAAATTTAATCTTTTATCGAGAAATGAGTTTGTTACATGCGTAGATGTTAGAACATATAAAATTCATATACATACTTACAATACTCACATAAAACACTAGACAAAGGAATAAGTTCTACTTCATTTTAGTAGCCTCACCATTTCCTTAGCCCTCTTGTGACATTGGTAATGCATTCGCCATATCTGTGTAACCCAGATTTTGCCAGGGGAAGAGAGAGCGACAACAACCCCCTTACTGCCATCACCACGGGAGTCTACAGAGAAGGAAGTGAAGAAGAAGCAGAAGTTTGTCCCCTTGTACAGCAAGGAAGGCCAGGCTGTGTCCATTGTACAGCTTCCAGGTGACACAATTGTTGCCCATTTGATTTAATGTACTTGTATGTGTGGCATGTATAAATATCATAATTGCTTCAATATTCCTTAAGTACTTTCCAAAAGTTCTACATTCTATTTGTAAATCACTGGTTAAAAGTTTACTTTTATACCCCCAGGTCGTCATGTATGTGAGTGTCAGGCTGCAAAGCATCGCCTGGTCAATAACTGCAGCCGTTGTGGACGTGTTGTGTGTGAACAGGAAGGTGCTGGGCCATGTCTCTTCTGTGGTCACCTGGTAAACATTGTCTGCATTGTCAACAGATTGGTGTCAGTTTTCATACATTTAATATACTTTTTCCATTCTAATTTGGAGGTTTATTATTCTGCATGATTCGAAGAATTGTATTTTGTTCAAATTTGTAATTTTGCATTGTGCTTGATAAGCCTCGTCAAAAGTATAAAGCAGTAGCCAAAGTCCACTACAGACTTGTTGTATGTGTTTTGTAACAAACTATCATGTTGGTGCAGGTTTGTACTAGAGAGGACGAGGAGGTGTTATCACGGGGGTCACGGAAGAGCGAAAAGCTTCGTCAGCATCTGATGCGTGAAATGCCTAGTGAGCTGCTGGGGAGGCACCTGTTCTCCCGTGACACAGACTACCTCCCCAACACCCGTGCAAAGATGCAGGACAGCCTCACAGTGGCACAGAAACATAAGGAGAAACTGCTGGAATATGACAAGAACAGGTCGGTTAAAAGACAGGACAATCTGCTCATTTTTCAGATGATTTTGACAGTTTTGGTCTTTTGAAGCATCAAATTAATAGAAATATATGTCATTGATGAATATAACATTGTCAATATGGATGTTGTGATATACCTCCAATGTTCTTTGCAGTGTTGGACAGGCCTCACACTGTCTATGTCAATATTGTGATATACCTCCAACGTTTCTTTGCAGTGTTGGACAGACCTACCACTGTCTATGTCGATATTGTGATATACCTCCAATGTTTCTTTGCAGTGTTGGACAGACCTACCACTGTCTATGTCGATATTGTGATATACCTCCAATGTTTCTTTGCAGTGTTGGACAGACCTACCACTGTGTATGTTGATATTGTGATATACCTCCAATGTTTCTTTGCAGTGTTGGACAGACCTACCACTGTCTATGTCGATATTGTGATATACCTCCAATGTTTCTTTGCAGTGTTGGACAGACCTACCACTGTCTATGTCGATATTGCGATATACCTGCTATGTTTCTTTGCAGTGTTGGACAGACCTACCACTGTCTATGTCGATATTGCGATATACCTGCTATGTTTCTTTGCAGTGTTGGACAGACCTACCACTGTCTATGTCGATATTGTGATATACCTGCTATGTTTCTTTGCAGTGTTGGACAGACCTACCACTGTCTATGTCGATAATGTGATATACCTCCAATGTTTCTTTGCAGTGTTGGACAGACCTACCACTGTCTATGTCGATATTGTGATATACCTGCTATGTTTCTTTGCAGTGTTCGTCGGACCCAAGTGATAGATGACGAGGCAGATTATTTCTCAACTGACTCCAACCAGTGGCTTAATCAGAAGGATCGAGAACAGTTACGCAAGAGAGAGGAAGAGCTGCGCTCAAAACGTTACGTATCACGTAAGGACAGAAAGATAACCCTGGACTTCGCTGGGCGACAGGTGATAGAGGAAGACCCGAGTGCTAACGTCAACATGTATGATGTGACTGATGACATTGTTCAGAAGGTGAACTTTGGTGCAAGACCCAAGGAGAAGAATGTGTCCACAACTTTGTCATCAACTGGAGATGAATACCTTGTTAATCCCCTTATCGATGTGAAACCCCCAAAGGTAAATGAGTATGTCTTTTAGAAAAGACTATGTCTGATTCAGTCATTCAAATATGTGTTGTAACTTGTTGCTGCCGAAAAATAAATTTTACTTTGAGATGAATTGATTCAATCAGGCAGTTCAGCTGATTAACGTGAAAACACACCAGTAATTCTTGCATATATATACAAATAGTATAAAGTTTGTGTTATAATGTCATGGTTTCCTTACCTAACCTTTGAGTGTCAAACTGCTGTATGTTTATCTGATTGGCAGTTTGTGCCCCAAGGTGGTCCTACACATGCCGCAGGCGGTGGGAGTGTGGTTGGGATTGGGAGGTCGCTACCGCGGATACAGGACCGAGAGTTACAGGAGATGTCTGACCAGGGAATGTGTATGAGCATGCACCAACCCTGGGCCTCGCTTTTGGTTGCTGGCATTAAAGTGTGAGTGGTTAGACAAGAAGATTTAGCTATCAGTATTTTAATAATTACTTGTTGATTGTTTCTAAAAGGAATACTATAAAATTATAATGAATAGTGTGCCTGCATATAAAGAAACTGAGACTTTAATTGATCCTTTACAGATAATGGCAGTTAATAAAAATTAATGCTGTAGTTAAATTATAAAATTCATGTTTGTGTATTCCAGCCATGAGGGTCGTACCTGGTTTACCGCCCATCGAGGTCGCCTGTGGATTGCTGCAACAGCAAAGACCCCCGAGCCTGCTGAGGTGGCTGATATGGAGGACATCTACAGGCAGCTCTATGACAGTATGCTTATCTAGCTCTCCCATTGTGAACCACTGTAGTAGAGTAGAACCTGATTTTGAAATTGCTTTTATGGCATATTTGACAAATGTCTTATTAGCTACCTAATCACAAGTGGCCAAAGGTCTTTTGCCTGTCGTCTGTCCACAATAGGTTTGTTTTCACTCTGGAGGCAACAATGCCAATGAAACTTGGTCAGAATCATTGTGTTATGAAATCAAGGATATGTTTGTTCGGATTTTAAACTAGGTGACTAGTTCAAAAGTTGGAAAAAACCTTGTTTACACAATACAGGTCACAATTTTATACCAATGCTTCTAAACATTGGTCAGAATTATCGTTTTAATGAATTTCATGTGAAAGTTCGAATATGGGTTTTGTTGACATGCATGTAAATAAATATATACTTGCTTTGTTGAATGTTGATACTATATGTTCAGACCGGTCCCTGGAGTTCCCAAGTCACTACCCGACTGGCTGCCTGCTGGGATGTGTGGATGTTATAGACTGTCTACCCCAGGACACGTATCGGGAAAAGGTACTGGCATCACGAATAATACTTAAAACATGTTTATTTAACCATATTGTAGGAACCCATGCTAAATTATTCTGATTACTCTACAGAATATATTCAGTGGGAAAATAGGCTAGTGAAAATTTATAGTTCATAGATATTGATATTCAACCATAGGGCTATTTGCAGTTTTGATATAGGTGTTTCTCGGGTGTCCAATCAAACTTCAGGATTTACCTCATTGACAATAATTTTGCCGAATGTATTCAATAGAGCTATATGTTATGAATTAACTTGGTGCTGAGAATTATTTTACCCATAATGGTCATATTTATTCTTTTGCCTTTATTGCACGTATTGCAACGATTTCACACTCTCGATAGTGTAAGTACAATATCAACTGTCAGAGCAGAAAATACTGCAAAATATTCTGGGCAACATTATTTATAGTGAAAAAAAGACATACACTCAAAACGTTTTTAGAATAGACTCAAAGAAAGGCAGTAACCAGTTTGTACCTGTTGGACAATACTGTGGTTTATACATGTATGTTTGTACCTGTTGGACAATACTGTTGGTTATACATGTATGTTTGTACCTCTTGGACAAAACTGTTGGTTATACATGTATGTTTGTACCTCTTGGACAAAACTGTTGGTTATACATGTATGTTTGTACCTGTTGGACAATACTGTGGTTTATACATGTATGTTTGTACCTGTTGGACAATACTGTTGGTTATACATGTATGTTTGTACCTCTTGGACAAAACTGTTGGTTATACATGTATGTTTGTACCTGTTGGACAATACTGTGGTTTATACATGTATGTTTGTACCCATTAGACAATACTGTGGGTAAACATGTATGTTTGTACCCGTTAGACAATACTGTAACAGTTGGTTATACATCTATGTTTTTACCTTTAAAACAAGATTGTGGGTTAAACACATATTATGTATGTGTGTAACTATTAGACAATGATTACTGTGTTTTAGTTCCCAGACGGAGAGTCCGCCTCCCCATTTGTGTTCATCTGTGATAACCCCCTGCAACTCCTTGTCAAGTTCCCTATCAAGGGCAAACATAAAATATGTAAGTAGACCTTTGGATATTGTGCTTTACCATCTTCCCTCTTCAGGTTTCACTCAAGACTAAGATATCTTAAATTGTAATCAATAATTGTCTGCCAATTGAAATGAAACATTGGGCTGTGTGTTCAGAATTTTGTTAAAGTTAACAACTTTGTTAACGTCATTGTTGTTAGCTTTTAAAGTCTTATAGCTCTTGCAGCTCCATAGACACACCTATGTTCTGCAGTATTACTGTCAAGATTTGAGAAAACTCTTTCACCTGTGTTGATTTTGTTTAAATATATGAGTACATTCTCAAAACGTTCACATTTAAAAGTTATCAATGATGCCGTTAACAACATTGTTAACTATTTCTGAACAATAGGTCCATAGAATATTTGTCTTAAATCTTGGGTAAGTTTGATTCTGGATGATAGTGGGGTGAAAACGAAGCCCCAATTTCTAAAAAAATATCTTGAGAGCTGCACATTTAAATATTCTTTTTATATTGCCAAATTATAGACATAAAAAACAACACCAAATACATTATCATGGGTGTTCCCATGCAAACAAAGTTAAAAAGGGGATATATTGGAGTCACAATATAGTCAGTCATAGAGTTACGTCCGCTTAATATGATTTCCACACATTTGTCATTGAAGTTTGTGGAGCAGACTTCTCTCACAGTTTTTGAGGTATCACTCTGATACTTGGTAAACATAACCAGCATTGTGGGTTGTAGTGCATGGCATATTTTATGTGACTTATAAATCTTTTTCATTGTATGCCCTTAAATGTGCCTCAAATACTTTGGGCTCATATACTTTACCATCATGATTGGTAATGGTTTTGTGACCTAGGGATCTTTTTTTATCTTGAGTTGTATGCCCTGCATTATGATTTTCATGTTGGAGTTTGTTGAAAGCTAACATCCCCCATAGTTTAAGATGTATCACCCTGATACTTGATACACATAACCACCATGATAGGTAGTGGTGCTTGGCATATTTTGTGTGACCTAGGGATGTTTTTCTCTTAGAGTTGTATGACCTGCAATATGATGTCCACACTATGGGCTATGTTGGAGTTTGTGGAGAGAACTTCTTCGAAAGTTTAAGATATATATCCCTGATACCTGCTACACATTACCACCATGGTCGATAGTAGTGCCTAGCTTATTTTTCGGACCTACAGCCGTTTTGTCTTGGAGTTGCTGTGTTGTGTTCTCTTAAATATTCTGCTATATAAGAGTTGTTGGAGGGAACTTCTCCCACAGCATAAGAAAATTTTACTACCATACTACCATGATGGATTGAAGGACCTGACGTTCCTTTGACCAATGGTCATCTCATTTACATTGACCCTTATGATTCTTATTTTAATACTTGCCGGAGTCAATCCATAATATCCTGCATCAAGGTGGTGTTTAGGGAATCATCAGTTCTGTAATACCTCTAGTTTTAATAGCCAAATTTTCAACAAAAATTACGTGTTATAGAATAGTGAAAAACAGGCAGGCGAGTGGTGGGGCTTGCGATTGTACGGGCATGCATCAACAATTATTCACACTCGCATGCATGCATGCACGCACACACACACGCACACACACACCATTAACCCATCAGCACAACAGTCAATGATTGTATTCTCAAGATCTTTATATTTTGCTTCTTTGGTGTGTCATCTGATGTCAAAAACTTGTTTCTGGGACTTATTAGTTAGGAAAAGCTGATGTATTTATAAAATGTTAATTTTTCCTCACACAAATGAAATAGTTTCTGTTGATCTTTATGAAATTTTATCAGGTTATTTATATGAACAATATCTCTGATAAGTATCAATATGGGTCTTCTTGTTTTAAAAGCTAGGTTAATAGCTCAGATAATAGGTTTGCAAAATTATATCATCAAATAAAATATCTGGCTTTAATGTGGCGTTGTTTAAGAAATAATATTTAAATGTCCTTTAAAGGAGAATATTACACAATTAATACCAAAAAAAGTGAGTGTGCTTGTCCGGATCCTAGTGCAAGGGACTGAATATTGTTTGAAAAATTTGGGCAAGGACACTAATTCTCATCATAAATGTTTAATTAACCCTAGTGGTTTTGGCCTTATTTCATATAATTTTGTATAAATAAGATAATTAGTTACAAAGTTACGGACAAGATTGATTTGACTATAAAAAAAACTTGGTCACCATGCCATTAAGCAACAGTATTTTCATAATCTTAATGATTGTTTGTGGGGACGTACTGATTGTCAAGTTTTGAAATGAAGGAACATACAGTCATTAATTATGCATGCATGGGTTAGGCTGTAATTTGTCAAGAAGTCATTGGTAATGATAAACTAACATGATTATTTACTTACATCATTTTAAACTCACTTGAATTTCTTTTTAGCTTTTGTTTCTTTGTGTATCAGTAAAATGTATGAAAATGTCATGATTGTATAGAATTATTTTTGAAGGGATTGCCGGTATTTCAAGCTCTTATATGAATAATACTATAAGCTGAATGTAGGGCTGTTTATACATAATAAATAGTTATGAGATGTACACATTAATCAGTGGTTTTTATCGTCCACATTAACATAGCTAATTTATCATAAAATAGCAAAGTTAATAACTCACACCTTCAATTATTATACAACTCTGCTTTTAGGATAAGGCCAACTAAAAATGATTTATTTTTTCTAAGGTACCGCCACTTGATTCTTTCTTCCAATTCTATTCTTTGAATCCTCAAAATCAGTTCTAATTCCACTTAAAGCTAAAACATTTGAATTTGTGGGATAAGCTGAAAATGTAAAGATTTTGAGATTATTCTCAATAATACCGGATGAAGTACATAACCATTTTATTTATTGGTTATATCATATATTAAATTTTAACATTTCAGTAATTATATAAACCACTCATGTTTAACTGTTGTTGAAGGACAAATGGAATAATAAGTATTTCAGGTACATTTTTTAAAACAATGGAAAGAGCAAGGGACTTGATTTTACAGAAAATAAAATTCTGTGCTCCATTGTCAATATTTCAAAAATGTGCCTGAACCAAAAGGTTCATTTTTTGTTACCCAATCATGATACTCATAATTTTAACCACAGAAACAAACATTTAATTCCTTGACATGAGACTGCAGATTCTTACGGATTATTGATGCATAATACGTGAGTTCGTGTAGTATCGGTGGAGTGATTGATGTCAAATTGTTTATTCATTGCAAAATTCTACATGTATAGGTACAAAAATAGATTTGAACCACAACATATCCACAGCCACTCTTGAAGTGTGACCATTGCATCATTTTGTTGAGTTTTAATATGAATGCATGCTTTCAGTTGTTTGTGAAAGAATTCTTACGGAGGAAACAATGTGATATTACCTATGATATGTCTACATTTTCTTTGAAATATGTTTTGAATAATTAATACTACTGTCAACATTTGCAATTTTCAATTAAGTCTCATGATTAATTACTGGCTAAAGCTTTTACAATATTGCATGACAAGTTCGTGAATAATTCAGCAAAATTAAGAATATTTCCTTTCGTGCCGGTCATATTTGTGATTGCATTAACAAGGATGAGCTTTGAATGCAGAAGTCAAATGAATAAACATTATGTTATGTTGCATTGTATAATGTTTTACAAAATATTAAAAAGAAGAGTGAAAATTGGATGAACAAGCCTGAATTCTTAAACTTTTGCTTGGCATCAAATATTTGAGCAAGCCCTGCTGTACACTCGAGAATTTGAGCAAGTCGGAAAAGCATTGTACCGGTGTGTTGCTTGTGGGCTTGTGCTAGGTTCAACAATTACTCTTTTACTAGCACACAGTATTTATACGCTCTTTTGTGACAAGTTATATAACTTGTGCTTAAAAATTGTCTCATTCATGGCCCTTTGTATACTTAAAAATCATTCAAGTATGGGACATCTCTACATGAATTTAATTTAAGTGAATATTTTCTTTAAAGAACATGTATATGACAGACAGATTTTTGGTTGTATACTAAATAACATGTCTTCAAATTGCAACCCCTTTCAAAATGGTGTCATTCCGGGGGCCCTTATCTCTCCTGTGAAGTACTAGTTACATCTATGTACATATGTATCTTTGTTGTGTAAAGTTTGATATGTTTCACTTTCAGACAATCTTGAGAGTCATATACACAAGGCAGCCAAGAAGGGACTTAGATAACACATGTGAGGAAGCCTGCAGCAAAATCAGAAAGAGGCACCTTGACTCGCTCATGTTTTTGGACCAAAAATTAGGATTCCCCGTAATGCATCTGAAAACACTTATTTTATCATTATTTTACTCTACAATAACCAAATTGCAGAAAAAAATACAGTTATAGCATGAAAAAGTATTTTGGTTTTAGTTTGGTTCGAACCAACGCCGGTAAAGTCAAGAAAAAATTAGAAGGCAGCCTACTAGTCCACACGGCCAGCGGGACTATAACAAAAGTGGTGGATATGTTGACCTCTGATACAATGATAACATCACATGATAATGTCAATCAACCAATCCTGCAACAGTCGTAATTAATTTTCAATCACGTTATAAACGCTAATGAAAATTGTCTTCAAAGATGATAATTGAGCAAATATCAACATTTGCTGAAGGGTTTCAGCTTTTGGTATTTTTGTTTTTACACTCCTTATGATTTCCACACTTTATTTCGTAATATAAAAAGAGTGCATTGTACAAACCATGAATGAGTGTCAATATACCGAATGGACACAATTTTATCTCGTCTTGACATATTATACATGTTACAAGTTTCCTGGCAGTAAGGTCAACTGTCTTAAACTTGTTTTTTTCTTCGGGAGCAATAATTTTGTGATGAGAAATTTAAAATTTGCATAACAAAATGTTGATAAGTTAAATAAATACAGACTTGAGAAACACAGTTCCTGCTTTTGGACCCCTTTGCAAGTTTGTAATGCACTAAAAAATTTGTTTACAAGACAAAAATATGCAGGGAATAGAATACAAAAATCATATTAAATTTACTGATATTATGTCTATTCAACAAGAAATGAAAGGCTTACCTTTATGATTATGATTACATTATTTGAGTGACATGTTTTAGTAATAATATGATGATTTTTTATTTTTTTTATTAAGATCATACTCCTGAACTTGATGGGACAAAGTATTTTAACAAAATGTTTTTTAATAAAAATAAGTTCAGAATTTATTCTTGTACATTCTGACCCACCAGACAAGCATTTTTGATGAATGTGGCCGTGTTATCAAATTCCATTTTGGCACCCCCATGCCAAATATTGGCACCTGCATGCCAAGTTTTGGCACCTACGTGCCAGATGAGTCATGTGCAGCAGCATTTTGTCACTTCTTATTTCTGTTATTAGATAATGTATGAAATTCATTTTAGTGGAACTATTTGACATCAACATTGAACTAAAATTACTACGCCCATGGCGCCATGGCGAACGAAAATATGCTTTCTGTGTCAATTTATCCACAACTTGAAAAATTACAGGTATGCAATGAAAAACAACAACACATGTTTCTGGTCTGAATTTAAACATACAAAGTTATGTAATCACTATGGGTGAGCAAAAACATCATGTGATCACAAATGTACACAACTGCAGTGAAATGGGCACATCAAAAAAATGAATGTTTTTAAAACTGAAATGGACCACACCTTTAACAAAATATTAAAACAGATAGCTCCTTACATTCTTTTTAAAGCTGATACATGTATATACCGTTCACATACTTTTGCAAGACGAAAATGATGTGTTTGAAGGGAATCAGGAAATATCAAACTATTAAAGGACCACTTTTGAAACTTTCAGGCAAACAACCTCACTTTTATAATAAATTTTGAAGAGGTTTCAAGTAAAGCCTACTCCATGTGGTGTCAATTTATTCGATTCATCTTTTTACTGACTATCCACGTGTCAACTTGTTGAATTATTGAGAACATTATTTTTTTTCATATTTTTCTTCTGCATTCTATCAAAAATACAGTTATAGAGAAATGATAGTTCATCAACATTGCTCATTATCCCCCGCCGAATCGAAGATTTTGGGAGGGGGATATTGTTTTGGCGTTGTCCGTCCATCGGGTACCATATCTTGGTAGGCATTGAAAATGTTTAAACTTGGTCAGAATGTTCCCTTTGATCATATCTCGACCACTTTAAAAAGTGGGTCACATGGGGTCAAAAACTAGGTCAGTAGGTCAAATCTTAGAAAAATCTTTGGAACATACTAGAGGCATTATACATGGTAAAATATTCATAAAACTTAATCAGAATGTTTTCCTTGATGAAATCTTGGACTTATTTAAAACTGGGTCACATATGATCGAAAATGAGATCACAAGGTCACTTCTTAGGTTTTTTTTGTCCGGAATGGAAATGATTAATCAGATTATGTTCAAACTTGGTCATGATGTACCCCTTGATGAAATATGGACCGCTTTTAAAAGTGGGGCACATGGGGTCAAAAATTTGGTCACTAGGTCAAATCTTAGAAAAATCTTTGAAACACATAAGAGGCAATATGTATGGTCTTATATTCATGAAACTTGATCAGAATGTTTTCCTTGATGAACTCTTGGACATGTTTTAAACTGGGTCACATGTGATAAGAAATTAGGTATCTTTTAAAAATCTTGTCCGAAACTAGTTTATGGTGGTGATTGGTCTGATTAAGTTCAAACATGGTCAGAATGTTCTCTTGGGTTAAATTTTGACTGCGTTTTAAAAGTGGGTCATATGGGTCAAAAACTAGGTCACTAGGTCATATCTTACAGAAATTTTGGGAACACTCTAGAGGCAATACATCTGCTCTAATTTCCATGAAACTTAATCAGAATGCCTCGATGAAATCTTGGAATACAAATTGTAGTTTGAAACTAGTAGGTCATGTGGGATCAAAAATGAGGTCACTGAGTCATATCTTAAAAAAACCTTGTGGACACGAGAGGCTATATTTTTTGCAATATATCTGGACCAATCTTCATGAAACTTGATCAGAATGTTTGCCTTGATGAAATCTTAGATAAGTTTGGAACTGGGTAACATGGAGTCATGAATTAGATTTCTTGGTCAATTCTAAACGTTACATTATATACAATATTTTTTTATATTTCAAACAGTTGCAATCAAACTCAAACTCATATATATATTTCATCAACAATTGATTTCCATTCCTTGACATAGCCCAATCAGGCGGGGGATATCAATTCAACGAATTTGCTTGTTTTTATGCCCTGAAGGTGGGCATATTATAATCGCACCGTCCTTCCATCGTCTGTAAGTCCGGCTCAACTTCTCGTGTCGGGGCTGTAACTTTCTCTTGTATGGATGGATTTTAATTAACCTGTCACATTCGTTTGGCATATAAAGACGATGTGTGGCTTACAAGACCCATGTCCCTACCTCTAAGGTCAAGGTCATACTAAGTGTTTGACTACTATGGAATGCTGCAAAGGAGACATAGAGTATCCGTGCTGTAACTTTCGAAGAATAAGGAGAGCTATACTACACACCCAAGCGTCGGCGGCCTCTGCGTCACACCTTGGTTAAGGTTTTGCATGCAAGCACCTTTAAGGCATTATCTCAGTAAATACATCATGTATTGCATTGAAACTTTAGATATGTATTCCCAACTATCTAACCTTCTAAATTAATGAAGTTAGATACCACTTATTTGAATTTAATGCAATTAATGGGCCTTTATTATTTGACTTAGAAATTCTGGTTAAGGTTTTGCATGTAAGTACACATAGGTTGATATCTCAGCAACAACTGGACATATTGCATTAAGACTTTATACAATGGTACTCAACCATCCAACCTTCCTAATTAACCAAGTTAGATAACTCCAGTTTGCAATAAATGCAAATAATGACCCTTTATTATTCGACTTAGAAAATCTGGTTAAGGTTTTGCATGTAGGCACACATAGGTTAATATCTCAGCAACTATTTGATGTATTGCATTGAGACTTTACACAATGGTACTCAACCATCCAACTTACTTAATTAACCAAGTTAAATAACTCTAGTTTGCATTTAATTCAAAATAATTACCCTTTATTATTCGACTTAAAAATTCTGGTTAATGTTTTGCATGTAACCACATTTAAGTCAATACCTCAGCAAATACATCGTGTATTGTATTGAAACTTCAGATATGTATTCCCAACTATCTAACCTACTAAGTTAATGAAGTGGGATAATGCTTTTTTGAATATAAAGCAAATTATGGGCCTTTATTATTTGACTTAGAAATTCTGGTTAAGATATTGCATGTTAGCACACATAGGATAACATTTCAGCAACTACTTGATGTATTGCATTGAGACTTTATACAATGGTACTCAACCATCCAACTTACTTATTTAACCAAATTAAATAACTCTAGTTTGCATTAAATTCAAATTATGGCCCTTTTTTATTTGACATAGAAATTGGAATACATCATTTATTGCATAGAAACTTTATACACAGGCTCCCAACCATTCAACCTTCTTAATTAATCAGGAAAGATAACTCTATCTTGCATATTATATCATTTTTGCCCCTTTTTTATGCGACTTAGAAATTCTGGTTAAGATATTGCATGTTAGCACACATAGGATAACATTTCAGCAACTACTTGATGTATTGCATTGAGACTTTATACAATGGTACTCAACCATCCAACTTACTTATTTAACCAAATTAAATAACTCTAGTTTGCATTAAATTCAAATTATGGCCCTTTTTTATTCGACATGGAAATTGGAATACATCATTTATTGCATTGAAACTTTATACACAAGCTTCCAACCATTCAACCTTCTTAATTAATCAGGAAAGATAACTCTATCTTGCATATTATATCATTTTTGCCCCTTGTTTTATGCGACTTAGAAATTCTGGTTAAGGTTTTGCATGTTAGCACACATAGGTTCATATCTCAGCGACTGTTTCATGTATTGCATTGAGACTTTATACAATGGTACTCAACCACTCACACGACTTGAATAATCAAGTTAAATAACTGTATTTTGCAAAAAATAATGGCCCTTTATTATTTGACTTAGAAATTCTTGTTAAAATTTTGCATGTAACCACATTCATGTTAATATCTCAGCAAATACATGATGTATTGCATTGAAATCTAATCTAATTTTACAGTGATCCATGTTTTGCCAAAACTTTTCAATCCTTACACTGAAAAGCGGCGTAATAGACGAGCACGCTGTCTCTGTGACAGCTCTTGTTAAATAACTTGTCACATGTGTTTGACATACTTAGACAACGTGTCCTTTGCAAGACCCATGATGAGACATAGAGTATAGGTGGTCATGTCTGTAATATTCTCATGTAAGGAAAGATTTTAAAATTACATGAAACACGTGTTTCACATACCTAGACGGCGTGTTGCGTGAAAGACCTGTGTCCCTACCTCTAAGGTCAAGGTGATACTAAGTGTTTGAATACTATGGAATGCTGCAAATGGGACATAGAGTGTAGGTGGTCGTGCCCGGGCTGCTACTTTCTCACGTATGGACAGATTTCAAACTTGCCACACGTGTTTGACATACCAAGACTACATGTCATGTGGAAGACCCGTGTCCCTACCTCTAAGTCAAGGTCACACTAAGTGTTTGTTTACTATGGAATGCTACATATAAGGACATAAGAGTGTAGGTCGTCAAATATTGGTGGTATTTATGTTCAGAGGCAATTTAAAAATTTGCCGCATGTAATTGACAAATGTCCCATTTGCCAGACCCACGCTGTATTGTTGTCAAGCATAGAGGAGTCTCAATCCTATGACACAGACATAATGTCATGTGGTCTTGCCTATGCAGCAGCCATGTTGGTTAGACATAATGCGTTGACTGTGGTCTTACAAACATTAGGTCACAGAGCCCAAATATAGAAAAACCTTGTTAATACTCTAGAGGTAACATTTTCAGACCAAATATCCTGGAAATTTGTCAGAAAGGTGAGCGATCTAGGGCCATATTGTTTAACAATACCCCTGGCCTACCATTATTGCAACCTTAAACATTCCAAGCAGCGTAGTTAGTGTGTTGTGTGAAACTAATACAAATCCATTGTACGTGAGGTTTGTTCTTTGCTTTCTTCATACAATAACGAGGGCGATTTGTAATGTTTTCCTCCAAATTCATCACACTGGACTCACTGTTATTTTTAATTTAAAATTTGAAACACACATCAGTAATTATTGATGTCTGAACGTAAGGTGAACGTAAAAAGTTATCACCCTTTGATTATAGAAATTACCTGTACCTAAAATTGGTATTTTCCGCTGAAATATTTAAGAAACCTTTGCCAAATCATCTCCAACTTTTGTCAGAATTTATATTGGCATTATACCTCGCTCAAAGTTAATAACCAGCCATTTCGCTTTAGTCACTGTATAATTGTCTCTTTAATTATAGAAATGTCCTTAAATCAGTCTTGTCCGTTCAAAAACTTTAAAAACCTTTGTCTAATCATCCCCAAATTAAGTCAGAATGTGTTTGGGCATAAAATGTCAAGTTCGGTAAACAGCCATATAGCTCTAGTCCCTAAAGAGTAATTGCCCTTTAATTATAGAAATTACCTAATATCGGTCTTTTAAGATCAATAATTTTAGATTTTTTTATTCAATTATCACCAACTTTGGTAGGTATTGGCATAACATCTTGGACAAGTTTAATAACCTGTCATATCAATATAGTCACTCAAGAGTAATCGCCCTTTAATTATCTAAATTTGTTCTTGAACAATCAATAACTTTAGAAGCCTTTGTCCAATCATCACCAAATTTGGCCAGAATGTGTATGGGCAGAATACTTTGGTCCGGTTTGATAGCCAGCCATGTTGCTTCAGTCATTCGAGAGTTATGACCCTTCAGTTGGCAAAAGCTGTTATTACAGTGTCCACTTTCTAAATTTGGCTTAACGTACAACTACTTATCACCAAACTTGGTTTCCTAGAATAAGGACGGGCGATTTTGTGACAGTTGTCACTCTTGTTTCGGTTTAGCCTTATTTTGAACGTATTGCGCTGTTTTGATTTTTAAAAGCTTGGATAAGAAGATATTGAAAATGGGCACGTTGGCCCGAACCATGTACGTATGCTAACTATGAATTGGCACCACTGGTTGACAAAGCTTTAATCGCTACCCCTTCAACATTGCTTTGATGTGTGGTCGTTTACCTCAAATTTCCGAGTGCGGTCGTTCAAATAAATTTATATTTTACAATTTCCTTGAAACACATGATTTCGCCCTTCTGACGTACTCTAGATGGTATATATTAGCTTTTATAATCCGTTCATAGGATATATTATAGTTTAATCTGTCGTGTACGGGCGGGCGCGCGGCGTCCAGTGTGTTGTCTGAGCAATATATTTAAAAGCCTTTGTCCAGTCATCACCAAATTTGGTCAAAATGGGTATGGGCCTAATAATTTGGACACATTTTATAGCTAACCATTTCGCTGTATCCACTCAAGAGTTATCGCCCTTTTATTGTACATTTTACCTCAAATTGCTCTTATACGGTCAATTACTTTAGAAGCCTTTGTCCATTCAATACCAAGTATGGTTAGAATGTGTATGAACATAAAACCTCGGACAAGTTCGATAACCAATCATATCACCGTTTTATTATATAAAATACCTAAAATCAGTATTGTCTGATCCATTACTTAAGAAGCCTTTGTCCCATCACCAATTGTGTATGGGCATGGTATCGCGACCAAGTTCGATAACCAGCCGTATTGCTTGAGTCATTCGGAAGTTGCCTCTTAATTGTAGAAATAACCTAAATTTGATCTTGTTCGATCAATTACATTATAAGGCTTGTCCAATCATCACCATGTTTGGTCAGAATATGTTCGGGAATAATATCTTGGACAAGTTCGTTAACCAGCCATATCGCTTGAGTTCTTCAAGAGTTATCATCCTTTAAATATAGAATTTACCTAAAATCGCTCTGTACAATCAATAACCTTTGACCTGTCATTACAAAATTTGGTCAGAATCAGTATGGGTAGAATAACCCGGTCATGTTCGATAACAATCCGTGTCACAGTCACTCCAGAGTTATGACCACACCCACTTATCACCAAACTGGGTGTCCTAAAATTTAGACGCGCGTATTTTGTGATATTTGGCGCTCTTGTTATGCATGTTTTTCAAAGAACCAGTTGCAAATAATATTATTTGTTATTTATGTCATACAACAAGTGTGTTCCTCTGCATCGCCAAACACAATTTTTTTACCGCTAAGTAGAACATATTAACAGCATGTGTTTTGTTGTGTCAATTTCACCGTGGTCGTTCACATTTGTGGTCGCGTGATCCCCCTCCCCTCTTATTGGTGCCTGGTATTGTCATAATATTTAACTGTAAATGACTCAGAAACTAAGGGACACATTGCTTTATTCCAAAATAAACGCACTATGAAGGTGTGTTTAAAACCTGACACACTTCCGTCTTGCTTCCGTATAAGCACCAAGGCTGTCCTCGTTTTGCGTAGAAGTATAGACATCAGAACTTGGTCTTTACTTATTTTAACTGTTACCCGTGCCCCGTCTCTTAGTATTTATAAGGAAGGTTACGGTTTCAGATTCACACTTTATTTAAACTCCTAAGGTTTGACTTTGAAAAATCCGGGCAGTGGAATAAAATATGAAAAAGTTATCTTTGAGATGTTGTCACCTCAAAACCTGACTCGAAAGTGATTTGTAAAAATAAGAGCGGGAAATATGCAAAAAATGTTAGTGTCTATTAATAAAAATAAATAAGTTAAAAAACCAGTTCTCGGACACACATAATAATCACCCATGAGGACAGTGGACAGCACAATACATGTAAAACACAACTGACCACTCAGTCACAATTGAGTTCACATGTTACATAAACCTGCTCTTTTCCTTAAGGGATTAACTTATTAAACTATGTCTATGAAACCTGGGTAACAGGATAAATAAGCTTTACGTTATCAAAAATAATCTGCTCTCGTAGTTTGCTTAAATTACGTAATGCAAATGTTAAAGTAAACGTGCTGAAATACTTTTTTAAAAAGTTCACGCTTAATTGCTGCAAATGAAGTAAATAAACTCAAATAAATCCCCTATAATAAATAAATTTTCATAAGCCAATAAAAACTAGAGGTGACATGGCGCGGTCTGTGCTTGGTTTCGGTACTTTAAATTAACGAGGCTTGGCGACAATATTATTGATGGGCAATCTGTTGCTTATTTCAGCTTAATTAGTATTAAAAATAGAACGGAGTCACGATTAAAGCATTACTTGTGATATTTTAAGTAAGATAAATCTACCGATTCGGTCGATTGTTTTGGGTATTTTTACTTTCCACCTGCTGTCTATTTAAATGCGCAGTTACCTGCCAACTGCTATACTTTGTATGAACTTTGGAGGTAACCATTTCATGTTGATTTTGTTTGTGTTGTTAAAGGATTTTACTTTAATTTAATTTCATAATGTTGCCTTCCGACGTAGCATTTATGACGTAATTTATCTCGTGATATACACACACACTGTTAATCATCTTACGTGTTTCAGGCCGAGATGGCGCTAGCAGCAGCGCCCGTTCTTCTGGTGATTACACTCTGCTACTTGCATGGTAGGGCTATTTTGATTGCCCCATTACAGTGTTATACTTTGTTGTTGCATTATATTTGCGTTCACTAGTCGTGTTTAGTGTTAAGAACTTTGTGTATGTAAGGTGACAAAGGAAGTGTACTGTTGGTTTTTAAAAAATGAAGCTTTATCTACTTATAAGTTTTTTGTGGACCAAAGAGAATTACAATGCTTAGTTTATGTTTGTTTCTAGGTCCATTAAATATTTGAGCGCATTTTTATTTCATTTATTTACACGTGTTCAATTCTATTTTGTTCTTTTCTTTCATCAACATATACATATAAATTTAATTTGTGTCTATAAAATCAAACAACCATGTCTAAGTTACATAAACACAAACAGTGCTAAGTATTATAGTTTGATTTCACTCATTATACACTGTTGATTGCATGTCTTGCAAAATGTAATTTAAAAAAAACGGTACTTTCGTTTGTGTTTTTTTTAACACTTACAATATGTTTACAAATTAATACCAAAAGAAACACTATGCATAAGTAGGCTTTGAAAATTGTCAATCAATTGTTGTTCTTATAGTTACGAGATCATAATACATGTAACTTGTTTATCTACTTTGGACATTCATGTTAAAGTCTTTAAATCGGACTGTTAATATAAAGTAAAGATAATACGTATCTTAAATTAATTATATTACTGTGTATATGCTAAAGTTCAATTTTAGCGATCAACAGAAAAGAAAGCAAGCTGAGGTAGCCTGCTCTTTTTTCTTTAGATCGTCAAACTTAAACTCGAATTTATTTAGTGTTTTTGGTGCATTGTTCTGAATCGATCTACGCTAAAGTAATGGATAGAAAATTTGAATATCCTCGATTGCCATTGGCCCTCTCAAAAAAGCAAACACCAAGGACATGCTACCTGTTAATACAGACACAAGTTTGACTATCTATGAAACTATTTTTGCTGCATTCGTCAAAATCGATATACGTAAAATTCATGAACAGAAAATTTAAAAAAACTCGATTGTCATTGGCTCACACAACCACGCAAACTTCAAATTTTTGAAGCCTTCAGGCATTGTATTATCACGTTTAATAACTTAAGGCATATATGCATTTGAAATACCACATGAAACTATGGAACTATATAAAGAACATCCATTTCGGGAACTAAACCATGTTTGATAAATTTAATATGCTGAAAAGTATATATTTGAAATTCATAGGTGTTGCTCAATGGGAAAAACCTTAATGTTATATATATAATATATATATATATATATATTGTAACTTATTTGATACGTTTGAATTAAGTAAATGGTGCAACTTAAAACTCATGAAACACATATCAATACGGTGTTACTTTTACCTTGCAGGAGCATGGTCGACAGAACCGATGATGTTTGGGGGTGCTATGTCTGGGATGGGTGTTGGAATGAATCCCATGGGAGGCAAATTTGCAGTGAAGAACGCTATCAGAACCAATATACAGATGCTGTCCAAACAACTAGCTAGTATGGAGAGAATGCACAGCCCTATGATTAGAAACCCATTTATGAATAAGAAACCAATCATTCCACCCAAGAAACCTTTCTTCCCTAAAAAGCCGATCCTTCCAAAGAAGCCAATATTTCCACCCAAGAAGCCAATGTTTCCAAAGAGGCCGATCTTTCCGAAGAAGCCAATGATTCCACCGAAGAAGCCAATGTTTCCAAAGAGACCGATCTTTCCGAAGAAGCCAATATTTCCACGCAAAAAGCCAATGTTTCCAAAGAGGCCGATCTTTCCCAAGAAACCTATAATCCCTCCTAAGAAGCCGATGTTCCCAAAGAGGCCGATCTTTCCGAAGAAACCTATAATCCCTCCTAAGAAGCCGATGTTCCCAAAGAGGCCGATCTTTCCGAAGAAACCTATAATTCCTCCTAAGAAGCCAATGTTTCCAAAGAGGCCGATCTTTCCCAAGAAGCCAATGTTTCCAAAGAGGCCGATCTTTCCCAAGAAGCCAATGTTTCCAAAGAGGCCGATCTTTCCCAAGAAGCCAATGTTTCCAAAGAGGCCGATCTTTCCCAAGAAGCCAATATTTCCACCGAAGAAGCCAATGTTTCCAAAGAGGCCGATCTTTCCCAAGAAACCTATACTCCCACCAAAGAAGCCAATGTTTCCTAAGAGGCCGATCTTTCCCAAGCAGCCAATATTTCCGCCCAAGAAGCCCATGTTTCCAAAGAGGCCGATCTTTCCAAAGAAGCAAATGATTCGACCAAAGAAGCCAATGTTTCCTAAGAAGCCGATCTTTCCCAAGAAGCCAATATTTCCTAAGAGGCCGATCTTTCCCAATAAGCCAATTTTTCCACCCAAGAAGCCAATGTTTCCAAAGAGACCGATCTTTCCCAATAAGCCAATGATTCCACCAAAGAAGCCAATGTTTCCAAAGAGACCGATCTTTCCTAGAAAGCCAATATTTACACCGAAGAAGCCAATGGTTCCAAAGAGACCGATCTTTCCTAGGAAGCCAATATTTACACCTAAGAAGCCAATGTTTCCTAAGAGACCGATCTTTCCAAAGAAGCCAATGATTCACCCAAGAAAGCCGATTTTTCCGCAAAAGAAACCGTTTATTCCCAAGAAGCCATTTATACCACGAAAGAAACCATTCATCCCAAAGAAGCCGTTTATACCCCAAAAGAAGTTTTTCATTCCACGGAAACCGTTCATTCCACGAAAGAAACCATTTATTCCTATGAAGCCGTTTATACCGCAAAAGAAACCATTCATTCCGTTCATTCCTAGGAAAACATCGTTTATGCCGAAGAGACCATTTTTTCCAAATGGCCTTCCTGGGATGGGTATTTTCGGACAAAAGGGACCTACTTATAACTCTGTGATGAAGCCAAAAAAATTCATGATACCTAAACAATCCATTGCCAAAAACCCATTTAAAGGAAAACCTAAGTTTATGCCAAACAGAATTGGAGATTCAATATTTTGGTAAATGAATTTATACAGCTACACAATACAACATTTGTACCAGAACTTGACTTTTAGGGGCTGGTATTGAACTGTCTCATTAAAATTGATTTTGTTTGTATGTAACGTTGACATGACCATATGAGGATGTTATGTTTGTGAAGGAACTGTATTCCTTTAAGAAATGCTCGAAAACTTGTGTTATACACAGATGTCGTATTCTGTGATCATGCAGCTTGAAATGTTGTCACAAAACCTTTGACGTAGCTTACCCTTACACTTAAGCAATAATTTATTTCATTGAATACGAAAAATGCGTTGCTAAATTAATAAAACATTAAACTTCAATTTCCTGTTTGTTGACATTATATAGTTTAATAAAATTGTGCTGAGAAAACACAGAGTTGTTTTATCTTTAACGAATGGTCAGTTAAAAGTGTACATGTGCTATATAAACATGCGGTAAAGTTACTGTGCATTATAAAAATGTCTTAATAATAATAGTTCCTAGAACCGTTTAGTGATTACTTGTTGTTCAACCCAAAATATTTTCAAAATATAATTGCAACTCTGGTTTAGAGATATACCCTAATGTTCATAGTTGGGTAATCTTCAGGAGTTATTTAAGTATGTTCTTGAATGCAAAGTTTTATTCAAAGTGTACAAGACGTTGTGCTTATTTATGATCGTAAGCAGTCATCGTTTTGAACATTTAGTTCCGATTTTAATAATTTAAAAGATTACCAAAATATCAACTTCTATAAAAGATCAAGAGGAAGGAATAACGGACCTGTTATGTTTGTAAATGCCATTATCAATTGTAAATTTGTGTTACCGATGGTTAAAGGCCTGTATATACATGTAAAGGTCACAATAGTCATACACACTTTTGCAATTAAAAGCTTATGTTGATAAAACCTAGCCTTTGTCCAACCGTCACCAAATTTGGTCAGAATGTATATTGGCAAGATATCCTAGACAAGTTGGACAGCCATATCACTTGAGTGACTCAAGAGTTATCACCCTTAAAGGAATTGTCTGCTCAATCATTTAAGAAGCCATTGTCCAATTACCACCGAGTGTGGTCAGAATGTTTATTGGCATACTAACTGAAACAGAACATTTTTATTACATGTAAAAAATCATTTTTTTGTGTTATATTTACATGTCAATATATCATCATTACAACTATATTATTGAACTATAAATGATGAACTGAAAATTGTTATATTGCAATTCAACAAAGTTGGAACAATATCGTTTGATTTTTATATTCATATACATGTTGGAAAAATCATTTTCAATATATGACTTACTGACCTGAAAAATAAAGTATAACTACTTAAACATTAAGATAAAGCATGACTTAAATGTTCTTAATGTTAATTTAGATAAAAACAACTTATAATGATGCACCAATTAATAATCTGGTTTATATATTCATGAAACAAGTATATCTTAAATGCTTCATCCAATATATATTTACGTACCATAGATGCTATAGATTTATTTTGTGTTTTAAACAGCTTGTTTAAACATATATGTCTAATTCTATAATGCTGTTTAATATAATTTTGTCTTAACATATGGTGAACACTTAAACATAAAGTGATACTCCTATTCTGGTTGATTAGAATCACATATTATTATATTTTAGTCTATCATATCCACCAGTAGGAAATCTTAAATTTTGAGAACAAATAAGTAATTTTGAAATAGCAATTCTAAGATTTCTTGACGCAATATTATCTAAATAAGACTCAAATTCAAAATAAGTTAAAAGTTTTTTTACACAGTTAAAATTCTATTTTCATTGACATTTCTTTGCCATTTTTGTAAATATTCGTCTACAAGAAGTTGTTTAAACACTTATAAAATGGTTTTCATTTACACATGCAAGTCTTGTCAGAAACTTTGGAACTTTTGTCCAGTTATCACCAAATTTAGTCAGAATGTGTATGAGCATAATTTGTCTGACAAATTTGATAACCAGCCATGTCACTCCAGTCATTTAATAGTTATTGCCCTTAAATTATAGATAATAGCTCAAATCAGTCTTGTCCGATCAACAACTTTAGGAGCCAAATTAGAAAAAAAATGGACAAAATATCTCTGACAAGTTCGATAACATCCACCTCGCTCTAGTAATTCACGAGTAATTGCCCTTAAATTATGGAAATTACCTCGAATCGCTCTTGTCTGATCAATAATTTAGAAGCCTTTGTCCAATCGTCACCATATTTGGTCAGAATGTGTATGTGCAGAATACTTTGGTCTGATACGATAACCAGCCATGTTGCTTCAGTCAATCCAGAGTTATGATTCTTGAAAAGGCAAAAACTATTTACAGTGTCCGCTCTCTAAATTTGGCTTAACGTACAACCACCTATCACCAAAATTGGTGGCCTAGTATAAGGACGGGCATATTTTGTGACAGTTGTTATTCTAGTTTTGGTTTGGCCTTTTTTGAACTTCTTGCGCTGTTTTGATTTTGAAACTCATGCTTGAGAAACCCTCAAACCATGTATGTATGCTAACTTTGATTTGACACCATCGTATGACGATGCTATATCCGCCACGTCTTAAACATTGATTGAAAGTGTGGTCGTTTGCCTCATATTTCAGAGAGTGGTCGTTTTCATAATTTTATAATGTACAATTTCCTTCAAATACATGATTTCGCCCTTCAAACGTTCCCTAAATGGTATATATTAGCTTTTATACGCCTGTTCATAGGATTGGACGCATTCTAGTTTAACCGGCGTACATGCAGCGTCCAGTGTGCTGTCCGATTAATGACCTTAGAAGCCTTTGTCATACCGTAAATGTGATCAGAATGGCTATGGACATTATATTTTGGACAAGGTCAATAACGATCATATCGCTGTAGTCACTCGAGAGTTATCGCCCTTTTATTATAGAAATTACCTAAAAATGCTCTTGTCCGATCAATACCTTTAGAAGCCTTTGTCCAATCATCACCAAATTTGGTCAGAATGTGTATGAACATAATATCTCGGACAAGTTCGACAACCAGCCGAATCATTTTAATAACTTGAGAGTTATCACCTTTTTTTTATAGAAAATACCTTAATCGGGATTGTCTGATCAACAACTATAATTAGTTTACCAGTCACCACGAAATGTGTATGGTCATGATATATCGGACAAGTTAGACAACCAGCCGTATTGCCTGAGTAATTCGGGAGCTATTGCCCAATGATGATTGAAATTACTTAAAAACCAATAACCTTGTCCTGTCATTACCAAATTTGGCCAAAATGTGTATGGGTAGAATATCTCGGTCAGGTTCGATAACCATCCGTGTCTCCACAGTCACTCCAGAGTTATAACTGTACAATCCAAGTGGATGCCCTAAAACTAAGACAGTTGTATTGTGTGACGCATTTGTTAGGTATGTTTTTCCAAGAACCAGTTGCAAATATCCGTTTTATTATTTATTTCTTATGTTATGCAATATGTGTGTTCGTCTGCATCGCCGATCCCCAAATTAGTTAATGAATTTTCTTAAAAAGTACAACACCTAGAACGACAAACAATGTACCATATACAATCTGAAATCAAGTGACCGACGTTGAGCTAGGTATTATTATAAATCGATTACCGCTTAAAGAATATATTAACGAGATGTCTTTGGTTGGTCAATTCCAATGTGGTCGTTCACATTTGTGGTCACGTGCCTTTCAATGATATTGGTGCCTGGTATTGTTTTATACATATTTTTTCTCTAAATGACGCAGATGCTAAGACACATGGCTTTATTCCAAAATGAACGCATTACGAAGGTGTGTTTAAGATCTGACGCACTTCCGTCTTGCTTCCGTATAAGCTCCATGGCTTTCGACGTTTGGCGAAGAACTATACACATCAAAACTTGGTTTGCATTTATTTTACCTTGTGAATAAACTTTACGTTATCAAAACTACGTTATCTGCTGTCGAACTTTGCTTTAAATTGGTTACGCAAGCGTTAAAAACGTAATAAAATATATAAAAGGTGACGCTAAATTGCTACAAATGAAGTTATAAAACTCAAAATGAATCCCCTAGAATTAATTATTCTTTTCATAAGCCAATAAAAACTGAATATTTAGAAAAATATAAGAAACATGACGTAGTAAACAAGTTTGAGGTGACATGAAACAATTGCGCGGTCTGTGCATGGTTTCGGTACTTTAAGTTAACGAGGCTTGGCGACAATATTATTGATGGGCAATCTGTTGATTATTTCAGCTTAATTAGTATTCAAAACAGAACGGAGTCACGATTAAAGCATTACTTATGATATATTAAGTAAGATAAATCAACCGATTCGGTCGATTGTTTTGTTTTTTTTTACTTTCCGCCTGCTGCCTATTTAAATGCGAACTTCGCTGCCAACTGTCATATTTGGTAGGCACTTAGGAGGTAACCATTTCATGTTGATTTTGTTTGTGTTGTTAAAGGATTTTACTTTAATTTTATTTGATTAAAGTTAATATTCTAACAAGTTACAGCTTGGATATAAATAGTTTACAGTAAATTCTCATCACATAAAACAAAGATGTATGTAACCTTCAACTCGTATTAATCATCTTACGTGTTTCAGGCCGAGATGGCGCTAGCAACAGCGCCCGTTCTTCTGGCGATTGTACTCTGCTACTTACAAGGTAGGACTATTTTGACTGCCCCATTTTAGTGTTATTCGTTTTGTTGCATTATTTGCGTTCTCTGGTAGTGTTTAGTGTTTAGAACTATGTGTGTGAAAGATGAAAAATGTAATGTCCAGTTGTTGTTGTTTTTATAAAAGATGCTTTAAGCTACTTAAAAGTAGTGAGTGAACCAAGGAGAATCACAATAATTAGTTTATGCTCGTTTCTTTGTCCATGGAACACTTCAGCGCATTTTTATTTGTTTTTACACGTTTTCCACTTGATTTTCGTTCTGTCTTTCCATCAATATATATAATTTAATTTGTGTCTTTTAAACCAAGGCAATATGTGTACGTTAAATAAATAATTTGGGTTGAAGTTGGACTTCTTTAATTATCACCATACGTTACATAAACAAATTCAGTGCTTAGTATTAGAGCCTAATTTCATTCAATAAATACTGTTAGTTGCATGTCTTCAAAAATGTTTGTAAAAAACGGTATTTTTTTAACACTTACAATATGCTTACAAATAAATACCAAGAGAAACACTATGGATAAGGTGTTTTTGAAGTTTGTCAATCAATTTTTGTTCTTGTTGTTACGATACTATAATAACTTGTTAAGCGACATTGGACATTAATGATAAAGAACATAGTGATTTTTTAATCGGTCTGTTTTAAGAAACTAAAGAGAGGACGTTTCTTAAATTAATATTATTTCTAGAAATAACTTCGTATATGTTGAAGTTCAAATTTAGCGATCTACAGAAAAGAGAGCAGACCGAGGTAGCCTGAACTGAGGAATTTATTTAGTGCGTTTTGGTGCATTCCTCTGAATCGATCTTCGCTTAAGTAATACACAGAAAATCCTTCATTGCCATTTGCCCTCTCAAAATTGCAAACACCAAGTATATATGCCACCTTTTACTGCATACACTACTTTAACTACAGCAAAATAATCTATGAAATTATTTTGGTGCATTCGTCAAAATCGATATACGTAAAAGTCATGAACAGAAAACTTGAAAAATACTCCATTCTCATTAGCTCACACAACCATGCAAACACCAAATTGTTGAAGCGCCAAGGCATTCCACTATAACGTTCAATAACCTAAGACCTAAATGCATTTGAAATACAATATGAAACTATGGAACTATATAAAGAACATTTCGTGAATTAAATCATGTTTGATAAAATTAATATGCTGAAAAGTAAATATTTGAAATACACAGGTGTTGTTCAATGGGGGAAAACCTTATTGTAAAACCTTATATATATATATATTGTAGTAAGTATTTTGATAAGTAAATACTTGAAATACACAGGTGTTGCTGAATGGGAGAAACTCTGCCTTAAAAATTAAAATGCTATATATATTGTTACTTATTTGATATGTTTGCATTACGTAAATGGTGCAACTAAAAACTCATGAAACATATATCAATACGATGTTACTTTAACCTTGCAGGAGCATGGTCGACAGAGCCGAAGATGTTTCCGGGTGCTATGCCTGGGATGGGTGTTGGAATGAATCCCATGGGAGGCAAAATTGCAGTGAAGAACGCTATCAGGACCAAAATACAGACGCTGTCTAAACAGCTAGCTAGTATGGAGAGAATGCACAGCCCAATGATTGGAAACCCATTCATGAATAAGAAACCAATCATTCCACCCAAAAATCCTTTCTTTCCAAAGAAGCCGATCCTTCCAAAGAAGCCAATGATTCCACCCAAGAAGCCAATGTTCCCAAAGAAGCCGATCTTTCCGAAGCAGCCAATGATTCCACCCAAAAAGCCAATGTTTCCTAAGAGACCGATCTTTCCGAAGAAGCCAATTATTCCACCCAAGAAGCCAATGTTTCCAAAGAAGCCGATCTTTCCAAAGAAGCCTATAATCCCACCCAAAAAGCCAATGTTCCCAAAGAAGCCGATCTTTCCGAAGAAGCCAATTATTCCACCCAGGAAGCCAATGTTTCCTAAGAGGCCAATCTTCCCAAAGAAGCCTATAATCCCACCCAAAAAGCCAATGTTCCCAAAGAGGCCGATCTTTCCGAAAAAGCCAATTATTCCACCCAAGAAGCCAATGTTTCCTAAGAAGCCGATCTTCCCAAAGAAGCCAATTATTCCACCCAAGAAGCCAATGTTTCCCAAGAAGCCGATCTTTCCCAAGAAGCCTATAATCCCACCCAAGAAGCCAATGTTCCCAAAGAGGCCGATCTTTCCAAAGAAGCCAATTATTCCACCAAAGAAGCCAATGTTTCCAAAGAAGCCGATCTTTCCGAAGAAACCTATAATCCCACCCAAGAAGCCAATGTTTCCAAAGAGGCCGATCTTTCCAGGGAACCCAATGATTCACCCTAAAAAGCCGATATTTCCACAGAAGAAACCGTTTATTCCCAAGAAGCCGTTTATACCACGAAAGAAACCTTTCATCCCAAAGAAGCCGTTTATGCCTCAAAAGAAGTCGTTCATTCCACCGAAACCGTTCATTCCACGAAAGAAACCATTCATTCCCATGAATCCGTTTATACCGCAAAAGAAACAGATCATTCCCAACAAGCCTTTCATTCCTAAGAAAACATCGTTTATGCCGAAGAAACCATTTTTTCCAAATGGCCTTACTGGGACGGGTATTGTCGGACAAAAAGGACCTATTTATAACTCAGGGATTAAGCCAAACAAATTCATGAAGCCTAAACAAATTATTGCCAAAAACCCATTTAAAGGAAAACCAAAGTTTATGCCAAACAAAATTGGAGATTCAATATTTGGGTAATTGAATTTATACAGCTACACTTTACAACATTTGTACCATTAGTTTAGTTTTAGAGGATAGTATTGAACTGTCGTCATTAAAGTTGATTTTGTTTGTTTGTAACGTTAACAGGACCATATGAGGATGATATGCTTTTGAAGGAACCGTATTCCTTTCAGAAATGCTCGACAACTTGTGTTATACACAGATGTCGGATTCTGTGATCATGCAGCTTGAAATAATGTCACGAAAAACCCTTAGGTAGCTCACACTTACACTTGTATTTCATTGAATACGAAAAATGTTTTGCCAAATCAATTAAAACATATTTGATTAAACAAATATGTTTCCGTATATTTTCTGTTTATTGACATTATATAGTTTAATAAAGTTGTGCTGAGAAAACACAGAGTTGTTTATCTTTAACGAATGTTTTGTAGAAGTTGAAAGTCTACATGTGTTGTATAAACATGCGGAATAGTTACTGTGCATTATAAAAAGGTCTTAATTATAATAGTTTTTAGAACCGTTCGGTGATTACTTGATGTTCAACCTAAACAATTTTCAAAATATAATTGCAACTCTGGTTTAGAGATATACCCCTATATTCATAGTTGGGTTATCTTCAGGAGTTATTTAAGTATGTTCTTGAATGCAAAGTTTTATTCAAAGTGTACATGACATTGTGCTTATTAATGATCGTAAGCAGTCATGGGTATGAACATTTAAGTTCCGATTTTCATAATTTAAAAGATGACCACCTGTTATGTTTGTAAATGCCATAGTCGATTGTTACTTTGTGTTATCGATGGTTAAAGGCCTGTAAATACACGTAAAGGTCACAATAGTCATACATACGTTTGCAATTAAAAGCTTATGTTGATAAAAAAACATGTTTTGTCAGTTTCAATTAACTACTAACGCCCGAAGTGGGTTGTTTTTAAGTTTGAAAGCCATAACTACCAGACATATTTGGAAATTACTAAGTTCAGCCGGAAACTAAACCCATCAGCATTCCCCTAATGTTTTAAGACTCTATGCAATGAAGTATTGGTGTGTTAAGCAACACAAGTCTTGTCAAATTTTGCTAACTCAATCACCATAACTCTACTTTTACTAAACGTAGCGGGAAACTAATTCCCAGGTACACAACCTCGTGACCTAAAACATGCCGCAAATGTTACTTGACTGAATCAAGTTTTGATTGACACAAATCCAGAAATGCTATTTTCTTTAATCAACCGCCATAACCCTGGTTTTACTAAGTGCAGTGGGAAACGAAACCCCAGGTGCAAATTCATGACCTGAACAAGGATCATTTTCAAGCAGCGAAGGGTCATTAATTAACGGTCGGGGTCAGTCCTTAACGTTAAAAATTGGTACGCCATCATAGTCTGTTAACGATTTAATAGCATGATTCAATCAGAATTGAACTGATTATAAATGAACACGTTGAATAGTTTTTATAATCTCATCTTGTTAAGGGTTGTTAAAGCCCACACACACGCATGCGCACATTCATGCACGCACGCATACGTTCACCCGCGCACGCGCGCACACAACACACAAACGCACGCACGCACGCACAATACGATATATATATATATATTTCAAATCGTTAACATGATGATATTTTAGTTTATGTTAATAATGTAGTAAAATGCTGTTAAATCTTGTTAATCAACGCATTGTTTGGTGTCACGCTTACCGTTTTATTCTGTTTTCAAGACCTTATCCCACACTCAAAGTCTCTGCTGTGTGTACAAGCAATTTCATGAAACATTTTAGCGGCACATTCAATGTCCATGATACAGAAGCCAACAATGCAACATTTTCCCACACTCAAAGTCTCTGCTGTGCGTACAAGCAATTTTATGAAACATATGTTAGAGATACATTCAATGCCCATGATACAGAAGCCATAGCAAATTGAAATAGTTAGCAGGGGGCTTTGGGGGTAACCCTCCACGTGAAAATGGCCCGAAATGGTGCATTTTTAGCGCATTTTTAAAGTGACATTGAACGATTTAGGGGGGGGGGGGGGGGTGCTTATTAATTTTCGGTACGGATGTTAGACGATTATCATTTTTTGGATTGTAAGTAATATTTGTTTAGTGAGATGTATTCCACAAGCTGAATTTACTATATTTTAGGTTAGTCTGTAGCCCTATTTTTGCAGATCTCTGCTGATACTAATAACAAAAAGTTTCTAATAAACAAGTAGTGCTGTTTGTTGTTGTGAATTTACTGTAGCTGATAAGAAAAAATCAAAGCACTTATCATCAAAGTCCCATGACTTGAAACAATGTTAATGACTATAATAAAAATATTACAATTCGGCAAATGAGATTGCTTCATCATTAAGAAAGGCTCTGATGAGAATAGACGCCAAATTTAAGTCATTGTTTGGAATTACTTAGTGGGTTGTTAAGCGCCCGTCTTATGTGGAATTAGTTATTTAGTACAACAAGATAAACAATAACTCTATCATATAGCTTAACAGAGTTTTATATACAAAACAAGACTCTCTTATGTTTCTAATCTGACATTTTAATTAACATAAACAATATTTCGATTAACGTCATGCTAAACGTTTTAATATAATACGTATTGAATAAGAAACAGATGTAGGGGTTAGACTAACTGATATTGCGCAAAAACGATGTCGGGAAGGTACAAAAATATTCAAAAAAATAAAACAAAAAATAAACATTTTTTTCTTCAGATTTTAAAAAAAGATGCACTTTTTCACGCGAAACTTGAGGTAATTTCCCCGCGAAAATTGATGCATTTAGAATAAAATACTTAAGCAAAAAGAAAGTAACTTACATATCCGTAAACGTTTGCAAATGAGGTAAGTTTTATTAGGAGGTATTAAAGCAGTTATTGTATTACCACCCTTTTGAAAAGAGCCCTAACAAGTGGTTCTCGGCTTATACTCGTTCCTTTTATTTTTACATAATTATTTATGTTTTATGCTTTATCGGGATGTTAAAGCAGTTATTATATAACCGTTCTTTTGTTACGGCAGTCAGTATTATTTTATAGTTCTCAGCAGCTAGCATCATGTGTAGCATGCTTTATGTGTTTTACTGTATGTTGTAGTGTTAATTTCCCCATAATGAAAATGTGCTCAAATTTATATTTCAAAGTATCTTATACATTTGTTTTTTGTTAGTTTAGTTTCTTTATCCAGCTGTATGCTTCGGGGACGATTAATTTGATGTTTGTTTGTGAACCTCTTTTTTATCAGCAATTTCATTTCCTATGATGCCTTTATGACATGGAATCCAGACAAATGTTATTGAAACTCCTAGATTATGAAGCAGCGTAGTATTATGAAGTATTTTCTGGAGGATTTTCTGATTATATCACAAAATGTTTTTAATCAATTTAACCCTTTAAGCCTGACAGTAGTTTCATTTTTACTAAAATAGACAGTAAAACAAGAGCTGTCACAGAGACAGCGCGCTCGACTTTTCCACCTGTTTGAAGATTATGGATTTCAAAAAATTGGTGAAACGTTTAGGCGGTAATTTACATTTAATACATGGACAAAATAGTTAACTTTCTTGACTTATAAGAAGGGATGATAGTTCGAAACACTTGTCTAAAATTCATTGAAATACATGACGTATTTGCTGAGCTATTGCAGAAATGAGGTTACATGCAAAACCGGAATTTCTAAATCAAATTATAAAGGCCCATACTTTGCATTATATGCAAGATAGAGTTATCATACTTGATTTACTAAGTAGATGGGATAGTTCGAAACACATGATTAAAGTTTCATTGCAATACATGATGTTTTTGCTGAAATATTAACTTTAATGTTGTCTCATGTAAAACCTTATGGTCACACGTAAAACCTTATCCAGAATTTTAAGTCGAATAAAAAAGGTTATAAATTGCATTATATACAAAATAGAGTATCTTTGTAAGTAGGTCAAATGGTTGAGTATTGTGTATCAGTCTCAATGCCATATATAAAGTAGCTGCTGAGGTATTAACCTATGTGTGCTAACATGCCAAACCTTTACCAAAATTTCTAAGTTGAATACTAAAGTTGAATACTAAGGGGAAATAATTTGCATGATTTGCAAGATAGAGTTAACTTGATTAATTGAGTAGGTTGGATAGATGGAAACACACGTCTTATGTTTCAATGCAATACAAGCTGTATTTGCTGAAATATTGACTTAGATGCTGTTAGGTGCAAAACGTAAACCTGACTTTCAATTTCGAAGAAATGTTTTATTTTAATTATAAAATATCTAATAATTCACCTTGAATATTTCAATGAAAACATTTGCTTACTTCGGTAGAAAATGATTCATGATTTATGATTGTATGTTTTATCTGGCGGCACAATTGTAGTAAAATTACCACGTTTTATTTTAGTCCATCTTTGTTTGTCGTGCGTGATAGCTGACGTTTAACAGAATATATAAATAAATTAAATTGAAATTAAAATATATCTGTCTTCTTTTGAGTTCCGAAGGTAATAATCGTTTGAGAAATTATTGTCTAAATGCAATTTCATATCTACGGTAAACTCGTGTCTTGTCTTTATAAGTTAGGGGAAGTTAGCCATGGATATTTTCATGAAATGATTATTTGATTTTGTTTCTTAGATATTAAGATTTGTGTCACAAGAAGCAGTCACTTTACTTAAATTCATTTGAACAGGAAAAGGTTATTTTAAATGAAGGTTATTCTAATCGTGCAGTTACTGTTTTTGTAACTGTTGTTTTGTAATCATCTCTCTTATATATATCATATTATCTATAAGATATAACTATTCACCTGAAATATTTTAAAGGTTATATTTGTTTTCCGATAGTAAATAATAGTGTATGAATTCAAACCTATTTAGATAGCCAAACATGATAGAATCCCAAAGAACACGGTCGACAAGAATGAAAATTTTCAAATTACATGAATGTGAACATAACCCTTTTCGGCCGTAAGGCCATCTGAAATCACCCTGATTTCAATGAAAATCGCAGAAATTAACAGAAAATAATAGAAATAAGGTTGGTCATTGGTCATTATAAACTTAAACTAGAAATCCCATTTGTCATTGTAAAATTAGTCAAATGATATAAAGGAGTATCGGAAACGAGGTCTTTAGATCACTTACTGTTTAAAAGTTGAAGAATTCAATTGAAAGTAGCTCTTATGCGAGAGATTTTCCAGAAAAGTAGGACAGATCATCGTTCAAGGGAGAGCACAAAGAGTAAAACACCGAAAGTGGTATACGCATTGTTTTCGGACTTGATGGTTTTTGGTGTTAAACGGTCCTGTTTTGTTTTCCTCCCTCTAACCTATACGTGTGGCTGAAATATTTTAAACGATTCTTTCGAAAACTGACTCTGTATAGTTTAGCAGAAGCCGTGATGATCTTTTCTATCCATGCATGTCTAACAATATATAGTACGTAGTATGTTTGTTTTTTATCAAAATCAACAAACTTGTCAAATGTCGTATTTCATATACGATTTTCTTTCTTACAATTATTTAAATTATGTTAGAGGATGTGACATTTGAGATATATACTTGTAGGAATGGACATGTGTTGCGTTATGACTTTCAAATATGTATTCTAAAAAGACAGGCTAGCGGTATGTCTGTGTGTGCTGCAAAAAAGCATGGCACAATTTACTTTTATTTTATAATGTAGGAAAACGACACTATGTTCTGTTAGTTTAAATCAAATGCACTGGGCTCCTATGTATGTATCGCATTTATGGATTAAAATTTTGATTATAAACTTTACAAGACATACGGGTTTACTAAGTCTTACTAAGTCTTGGTCATATTTAAAAACACAAAATATGATTTTGATTCCCCTAATGTGATAATGAAACAATTTGAGATGAATCAGTCAAACCAGCTGAATTGCTTAATCCGGTCACGTGACCAACGCGTAATATACGGTAACTCGCCGTTTATTTTCGAGGGTGGCATATCCTTGGTCTTCAATCTAACCTTGCTGGCGATCATTGGGATCAAATCGCATGGTCTATAAGGTAATACATTTGGTATCTTCAAAAAAGGATTTTAACACTGCTGTTAGTAAACATGTTAAATCCTACGGAAAGTATGGAGCTTAATGCCTTACTTTAAAAGGCTTATAATAGGAGCCTATGGCAACAACGTTAAGCTTTTAATAAAGGTTCTTAAAACAGGAGGCAAGAAGAAAGAGAGAAAAGGTCATTGCTGTCCATTGTAGAAGGAAATCTGAAGGACAGTTAGAATTTACAGAATGAAGCTTAAAGTGCAATCTAGTCTGATTAGTCATGAATTGAACGATAATAAATCACGAAAAAGAAAAAAGAGAACGACAATTCTTTATACTTTATACAAATTATTTCCAACCAGTAAGTTGGCATTTTAGCCAAGAGGAAAATTGCTACATTTTTCTAAATAAGCTAGCCGCGGTATGTTACAGGTGAACAAAAGGTTACAAGTCTGAGACAGATTGATTTCTTTACTAATTGCTATTGTCCCTATTTTCCCAAAATTTCCCCAAAAAAGATCGTTCATCCTATAGAAGAGTAACTTTAGTTAATATAGCTGCCAAGACATTGGTCCTTAGATATAGTCAATTTAATGCATACTAAGAGTGAGGTTTGTGCACATAAAATGTGTGGTACTGCGCTATGTCTGATTCTTTAAACAAAATGGGTTATGGTAATATGTTAGTTGATATTGATATATATATTACAATTATATTCCTATTATAACCCAATCAGTAAGAAACCAATATGTTAACATCTCAGCCCAAAATGGAATACCATTGTAGATTCGAACCAGATTAACTTTTATTTGAAGAACATTTAACGTGTGTCAAAAATGACAACCATCGTAAAGTATTATCAAGATTCAGACTATCATCTCATTCACTGAAAATAGAGACTGGTCGATATAAATTATTAATATCAGTAGAGAAAAATAGAAAATGTAAACTTTGTTCACAAAATCTTATTCAGTCTAAATATCATTTCATACTTTGTTGTACAGCCTATATTGAAAAATACATATTGAATTAAATATAATTGGCCAAATATGGCTAAATTTAAATATTTGATGACAGTATATAGAGAGATTTATTTTTACAGAACTTTATGAAATTGAGACAAAGACAGTTAAAAGTTGAGCTTCTTTGGATGTAAAAATGGTTGTTGTATTTTCTTATTTACTAATAAGATATTGCTTTTGCAAACAGATTTGTTTTTGTCATAACGTAATTTCTATATCATTATACGTTTATGTCTTGGCCAAAAGTAGATAGTTTCTAAATCGCCAAAGGCAAACATGCCGATTCGCCAATAAACTCTGAATCTAATTGCCAATTGACAAGAACGGTGTGATCTTCGTCAACTCACTGTTCACATTGCGGCTTTTTGACATCAGCTGTCAACCGCAGGTCAATGCTGATTATAACGTATGTCATTCAAATGTCTAACATACTTAAGGGCATTCATATTACTAAAACATAGTATTCATTCCGTGTATTGTTACCCGTGTCTTCAGTGTTTGATCATCAACTTATATATTGTTAAAAAGTGTATTATTTGTTCGTAGTGAATAATATTATTATCACACATATATAGTCGACAAATGCATTCATATTATATTCATGTAATCTGAATTATTAGCATTGTACTTGCTATTTACTGTGACAATTGATAACGACGTGTTGGTGACAAACATCTGACAAATTTGATAACTCCACTATATAAAAATCTTATTTACATGTAAAGATACTCTACCTTTACTCCCACCATACCTATTATATGTTTTACACATATCGTATGCCATGTTTAATTTGTATAATTATGTGTTTGTATGACGCTGAGGTTGTAATGCTTCACTCAAAGAAATCTGTTCTGTTTTGATTCCGAAGGACACATATAAGGCTTCTGTTTTCAACATTACACATCAGATTTGAAAAAAGTTCAAATTATACAAGAAAATAATTGATGCATTGCTTCAAGTCGAAGCGATAAAAATAGAAGAAAAAATGAATGTAGATCACCAACTATAAATTGTTATTTACTTCATTGATAACATGTTAAGTATACGTATGTTCGAAATAAATTATTGTTGATAATACTGTAACAATTGTATTTGAATAGTGAACACACTTTACTGTTATAAGTAAATTGAACGGGGGATAAAATGCCTATTCGTTTTGAGGGAATACTTTGGATTTTATTTTTTGAATTACATTGGCAAAGCAAACAATTAAGCTTAGGCCAGAGTTTTTTTATATTTCGTTTTACGGGAGCGCCGTACCTAAATATTGCTAAACCCAAATAAGAAAAAGATTCAAATTCCTCACTTTATTTTTATTTTTTCCGCCGCCCGTTTCTTCGATCTCCGATAGAAAATAAAATTTAGTGTTATTTGACCTAATGCTAATTTCACAACAACAAAAAATATCGCGCACAATTCCCAAGATGGCGGAAGCCATGTTGGTCGTGCTTATGGTTCCAACTGAAATATGTTTCATTGTTTTGTGATATCACATGCATATTTTATGCCATGATGAAAACAAAACTTGAAACTTGCTTATTATCATCATCTAAGCGCTTGTTAGGGAAATGGCCGCCTTTTACGAAATTTTAAAGTGGATTTAGTTTGAGGACTGACACTGTTGTTCATATAATCAGTGCGTTTGTCATTTTGTGATATTTCGGAACGGAATTGTATTTTCTTTATACCAAAGGATAAAATCACTTAAATATTTCTGTGTGTAGACCTGTTTACACGGGGATAGTGATACACTGAGAATTGGAATTTGCTGTACAGTTTCCGACTACAGTCGTACAGAAAAAGATGCATAGAATGTGGATTTGGCTTGTTTGTCTAAAGGCAATAAAGTTATACATGTACCAACATATCGCATACCATTTTAATGGGCATTGGCTCCTCTTTTCATGTCACCCATTTTAAAATGGATTGTTTGTATGTTGATTAAGAAACTAAAAAATGACTCTACTGTGAAATCTGGTAAGTTTTGAGTTACATGCCTCGTTTTTTTTCTTGTATATCAAAGACATTTAATTTCTTTAGATGTGTTGTTTATCTCAATATATGTATCCAAAATGATATTAATCAACATTTTAGACACAAACAATGTGCCAGATGCCTTATGTTTTGCCAGTGCAGTTCCAGTGACTATAAAAAGCATTACAAAAGTATATATGCTCGTATTAAAATCATGCATATATAATAATTTATGTGTAATTTTACTAATTTTCATTTAAAAGTGCAGTGTTAAATACTGTGGAGTTACAGTTGAAGAATATATTTACATTGGTGTGAACCAGTTGAATTGTGGCGTTTAGGGAGTAAAATGAATATCCAAAATTAATGTTAAAAAAAGTTCCTTAAACATGCATTATGCACCAGTCAATTGTAACCACGGGTCCCAGGTCTGGGGGTATAAAGGGGATAACGAGAGAAATGGGCCGTGTATTTACCTTCCAGGTGGCCCCGTAGTGCTGAGTGAATGCATTGGTTTTGTTTTTGCGCCGAAAATAGTGGGGAATGGGCATTACCTCAGGTTGCAGGGATTTGACCAGTAGTTTGTTTCCGCAGGGTGGGGTTTTACCAAGGATTGGCTGGACTGAAAGTCAAAGTCCCCGCTATTCTCCAGACCTGGGTGGTGGGCTGGTTACAATTGACTGGTGCATTATTGTGGCTACTTGTGAAAATGACATCTTGTTTTGACTTTATTATACAGATCTATTATACAACAGGCAGTATGGAGTGAGAAACAAGTGTGCACAACTTCAAAATATTCATTCTTTAAATGTTTCAGAAAAAAAGAAAAATATACGAAAAATCCATCTTATTTTTATTATTTTTTCTTGACGCTCATTTTTCGACATCTTTTTCTTTATTTTATTCCCTCCTCCTGGCGCTTATTTTTGAAAAATTTCCCGTAAAACGAAAAATAAAAAGCTCTGGCCTTAATGTCAAAACCCTTTGAGTCGGGCTTGTCAAGGGAGATTACTGCGTAGCAGATTGAGAAACATAGCGGAAAGAGTTATAGTACCGTGTAAGATAATTTACTTCAATGATAACATGTTAATTAAGTATGCATATGTTCGAAATACATTATTGTTGAAAATACTGTAACGATTATATTTGTTTTTGTCAACATACTTTACTGTTACGAGTAAAATTTAACGGGGATAAAAATACTATACGTTATGAGAGAATAATCTGGAATCTATTTTAATGACATTTGCAAAACAAACAATTAAGCTTAATGTTAGTTACTCTCAAATCTCTCTGTTTTGTCGCCGCTTACCAAAGGAGATTAAGAAACATATAGTAAGTGTTTATAGTACCATGTAACCATCATCTATTCGGAGAAAAGTTGGTTTTTGTAATCAATATTTTCAAAAAACAATATTCAGGGCAGTTATAATTTGAAACTTAGCTATCAAGTAATGTATACATTTATTTAAAAACACACACACTGTACTTCACATTTTATCGTGCAACGATAAAAATATCAAAAGCATTCTTTTGCAATTTATGAACATACCCTAAGTTTAAGTTACATTTTGGTCAATATCCGATATAGTCGGCGCCATTCTAGGCGCTGACTAATAAACGTGATTTATGCTTACAATTTTGCTTTATACCACGTCGGCATCATGAAATATTGTCATTATATATATATATATATATATATATATATGTGTGTGTGTGTGTGTGTGTGTGTGTGCGCGCGTGCGTGCGTGCGCGCGCGCGCGATCGCGCGTGTGTGTGTGATATAATAAGTGTAGTTAATTTGTGTGCGTCCATGCAGTACGAACGCTCGGGCGATAACGTTTTATGCATTTAGAGCCTTAAACATCATTCAGTATTTATAATGTAAATAGAATATCACATTCATGGTCTTTCAATAACTTTAGTTCATCAAAATTAATAACTTCTCACCAAAGAATATCTTCTATATAAACGGTGCTAAAATTTGTTTTTAACTATTTCACTGACAAATATAATTGCACGAAATGTGATAATAAACACGTTAAAATAAAGTTCATATATCGATCGTTTATTAGAATACAGTCTACATTTTCAGCCAATCCAATGGCAGATAGGCAATCATAAGTACTAGAATTAATTATTAAGAATTCAACTTTCACGGGTGTTCAAAGGTCCGCCTACTGCCGCTCGTCCGATTCAGACTCTGTCCGTCAGATTTTGCGTTACAAATATCAGGAATGAGTATTCTAAGACAGTTAGATAAGCTCAAGTAATATTTTAGTGATTAAGAAGGGCTCGTTCGCTACGCCCTCATTTCCGGTAAAACCTCATTTTTCTGAAATTTCTCCCAATATGTATCATTGCAAAATCATACTAAAGATTTTAAGATTATTTTAAAGAAATCATTCTTACTTGCGACTAAGTCAACTTAAAATGACAAACAAATTTTGTTAGTCATTTGTTAGTAACTTGTTTGTCTGAAGAGTTTTACACATGAGGTTAATATTGTGTACATATGTATATATCTTATACTGAGGAAGCTCGACATTCTCCAAACAAAAGACGCTCAAGGGAACGTGACTCAATAGGGTTTTCCGGGGTCAACGAAATATGTTCCAGGCTTCCGATGATGGTGATAGTGTGAGCCAAGAACCAGAGGTATACCTCTTGATACAGATAGAGCAGCAACCCACAAACTATATTGAAGCCAAAAGTGTAAAAAATGTACAAGGGCACATTACTCAAAAACGAGTTGTAAAACAAGTCAAGTACTACTACACATCGCGGTGATAATATATGAAAGTGTATGAGTGATTAACCCATGAGAGCAGTTTGGTCCACACATCTATATAACGAAGCGCGTAAAATCATGTTCAAAGGTAAGACACTCTCGTGGCCATGGGTCACGAAAAATGCGCCATCGTGCCAAGCATAAGAGTTATATTTGAACAAGAGGATGTAGTTCGTTCCTTCACCTTCAATTTAGCCCAAAGTATAAAATCACATCCAGGACACGTAACTTGAAGAGGACATGGCCGTAGTTCACGACATATGGAACTGCTCGGCCATTTTTTTTAAAAACAACCTCGGATGTATGCCGGTGGTACATCTGCTGAAGTAGTTCGTAAAATTTTGAATTATACCTTTAATGAAATGTAGTGTTTTAGTGTTGTATTTATTGATCTAAGTTTACATTGATTGCCATTGAATTGTATTATGGCAAACATAATTAAGAAACCCAAGAGTTAAGTCACAAAGTTTAACTGCTAAATAAAATTACTACGCGATCTACTTGCAGCGGACTTAAACGTACCACTTTTTGAGTATGTAAACCGTTCAAATACACGTAAGCCTAATTCAGTGTCATATAGGGAACGTTATTACAGCTTGTTACCGATGTATATGGTTAACTTCAAATTATTATCTCTACACCGAGGAAATATTATGTTTACAAAGCTAATGTTTGTTGCATCACGACAATCTGCCCTCAAGGGCAAATACAGCTAACAAAATAATATATTATCATGTAACGAACTGCATACAAATGTTGTACAAATGTAATACATTGAAAGTACCAGTGTTTCTTACATGATAAAATATAAAACGTGGCTATACATCATACATAATAAATGCGAAGTTGCTAAAACAGCAAACAATATAACAATTTAACCGTCCGCTTTGTTGCCCTTCAAAGTTTTTTCAGAGATTTGCAGGTTCTGGTGAAAATGAATAGCTTTCTGAAATATTTCAAAATATTTTGTTTTACTTTTGAAGATTCTAAATTGATTGATAATTTTTTTGTTTTTTGCATAAACGTACTAACCAGCTTTTAATCTTTCTCGTTACGATATCTAATTTTGCCATTTTGAAGACAACAAAGGTTAAATAACAAAGTTCAAACAACTTATCTTTCGAATGCATCATTCGGATTAACACAGACTAAATTATATGTTTAGTTAGTAAAGCAAACGAAGGGATGGAGGCCGCCCGCCAGTAGCCAAGGAGCTTTGTGCTCATTAGGACATTCTCTAATGGCCTCTCAAAATGCGCACCAGGGGTCATGCCCAATAGGCAACATAGATTGAACTTAAAATTAAGATAAGAAACTGAGTGTTTTGATTGGCCTGTATATATAGCTGACCAGTGGGCTTAATGGAATCACTGAGACATGTCTAATGATAAGGATAATATCAATATTGAATACTGGCAAGGTACAATTCCCTACCTAAGATATGGACACGAGTGTGGTTCGCATCAGGTTAAAACCATATGGTCTTCATAGATAAGACAAAAACGTACCAGTGAAATGGAGACTAAACTGGTTATTGACACGAACTTGTTGCGGCTTCAATTGCTTTGATTTATAATTATTCATAATCAAAGGGTCAATGTCCTTTGAACTGCTACATGATATTCTAAATAAACACAATGGCGGCTTTTGGTACCTTGATGTAATTCATGAAAATATTGGTGTTAAATCACAGCTACCCAAAATATATCGTTTTCGAAGTAAAGTATTTGAAACCAATACCTTACAATGTACATGGACATGAGGGAAATTGAGATTTAAGAACACGATTTAGTCAATTACGTCAGAATGAAAGATGTTATGTTGACACAAACATAAGCATACTGGTGAACAATTTATATATTCTTATAATATGTAAGTAGGCATATTGTATTTACACTTAATTTATTTTCATCAAGAGATCTTATTATGACAGCAAATGGTAACACTCTATATGAAAGTTATCTTGAGTACAAAACATAGATCACTAATAACAATATTTGTAACGTGCATGTTAGCGATTTGGAACCCATGTAAGGCCTGATGACAAGTGATTTACGAGAAGGAGGCGGTCGCTCCGTGGGAACAGGCCCGTCCTGTCATCGCTGACGGTCACCGGACGTGACGGTACGTTAATGGTTCACGGACCGCCCCTTCTCCTTCCTCACTTTTGGACAACCGTGGCCGCGTGAACACCAACCAGCGTAAGATATGGATGTCAGTTAGTGTCTTCTTTCTTGGAGTTTTATTTCGGATCTTTCCTTTCTGCATTGCCACGAATTAAAGTGTATTGGTTTTAGAATCAGGAATACACATCGTACATACATTTGAATTTAGTGTAAGTACGAACAAAGCGACTTAAAAGAGAAACGAATGAAACAGCGATATATTCGATTTACATTTTTACATGGGATGCAAACAAATACTTGATAATGTAAAACATAAATGATCTTATATCACATCATGTGGTTTGATTCATTGCATGAGGCATGACAAACTCTAATTACGTACACATCAAAATGTGGTTTTGTAATTGTGTTTTGTAATGCTGCAATGATAAATTGTTGTCAATTATAAAAATAATATTTCTGTTTCAAGAGCGGACGTAATGATCAATGAACAGAACTACGGTTGAGCATTTTAGATTGAGTGTTTTTTTTATTAATTGCTGCGGTTTATTCGGTTTTATTTCGACAGACTCGAGATCTTCAGTATGGATGAAACCTTATTCTTATTATCTTAACTTATCGATGTAATCAAAAACAAAAATCCTTTCTGAAGTTCTTATTGATGAGGTTTATAGGTTTTTGAAAAGGAAAAGATGCGAATCATTTTTATTTTATAAATATAAAAATATTTAGTGAGAGTACTCTTAATATATAGTAAAATAGGCTAAGGAAATATATAGATACTTTGTTTCTGGTCCCTAGAGGACTGTGTTTAATTGTATAAATTTATTGTGGGACAAATGTGAGGTTCGTCCTTGGACAATTGTCGCCCTAATGGGTTAAATCCCCCAACGAATTCCTGTTTTTGGTGGCTGTTTTTGTGTTTAAAAAGGCGGCAACCTTAACATTTGATATAATAGTGTACAATAGTGACAAACTGTTATTTTTCATAAACCTTTTTTTGTTTTCAACTGTTTCTTTTGTCTGTTTTGGCCTTTGGTCATTGTGCCATTTAACAAGATATACGTAGCTATATTCTGGACCTGTACTTGAAGTTTCTATTGAACCATTTAAAGTGAACTTTATACAAGCTTGTACACAAAGTGTCATTTCACTTGAACAATCGTAACTTTTGTCTTTTCTCTTTAGTGAGACCTCACACTGAGGTTTTATTTTTCAATGCACACATGTGTCACAATGGTCGGGGCATTTCAAATAGTATGTAAACATTTCAAACATAAACCATTCATGATTGTAAGCATATACATTGCCTTAGAACGCGTAATGATAATATTTACAGCAAATCGGCACAAAATACAAAAAAAGGAAGAGAAAATGTTAAGGCATATTTCGTTTCACACATTAAGGTTTATTAATACAGATATCGCCCTTCAAGCACTTTCTGCTTTATTCTTGGATTTCGAACATAATATCAAGGAATATAATCCTGTAGTTTATACATAGAACATATTGAAATGAAATGAAAGTCACCTAGTTTAACAATCCAAATCTGCTTTTTGCTTAAATATTTCGTTATTTTACATCATCTCGTAAAACAAAGTAAGTTGACAATTTGAACGTTTCCCTGATACAAATATAATGATAGATGGGTCTCCGCCAACTGAATCATCACTGAACATGGGCTCAAACTCGAATATTGAACGACAGTAATAATCACAGGTCCACAAAACCAGATGACTGATGTATAGTTTTTACTTAAGAGGCCCGTTTTATACCTTGTGTGTTATCTTTTAAAGCCCCGATAATCACCATGAGAATACAATTATATCGTTTTTCATTGTATAATACGATAATACGAATGTGTCGCTCAACGCATATGGGAAATCTACCTAGCAACTAAAACTAGAATTTTTATTTTATTGGTAATTAGATAGTGTGCAGTTGATTCTGATGTTACTAAAGGTGTCGAGATAATGGCCATCTTCGGTAATTAAACAATACCTATGTGAAAACATGCATGGTATATGACTAATGTGACGGTTTTATGTCTTTGTTCGTAAATATCAGCATAGAACTGTCATTACCTCACAACCTGTACGTGGTTTACCAGTTATTGTATAAATGTCAATAGGCTCATTATAGTAACACCATCATTCACTCATTTTTAAACTAATTATACATGTTTGAATAATATATACACAACCATTGTATATACACATGTTTATGCAAGCAGTCATCATAAAAGCTAGTCTGGCTCCATGCCTACTAATTCCAATAGTACATAGTAACATAGTGATAGGGGAAGTAATGAAGACTACATAAAAGCTTGCTGAGAAAAATTAAATCGAACATTTGAGAGTTTAAGGTCCATCAATATACCTGAATCGGGTAAAATTATGCTCTATACAAATGCGATCGGTGAAATGAACCTCATTAACTGTTTTGAAAATCAACAAAAGACCCAACTATCGAAATGTTCCTTATTGAGGCCGGCAATTCGGACTTGACTATCGAAAACGTCCAGCAACAGCGGGAGGACCAATCACTGAAGTCCTTAAAACGTTTCCTGTTTATTCATATTCATTAACATGTATGTTACTACTAAATTCCCTTAAAACTTTTTACACCTTTTGACGGATCTCCTCTTTTAAACGTAAACCTAGACCGAGTTATATGGCCTTTCGGCGAGAACGATGTGACGTTTTCACCTCAGGAAGAAAGTTATATGTACTTTCTAAATTATAATCCATAATCCAATCAAAAAACGACTTTCATAAAACGTTTAACGTTTCCAAGCCTGTTTTGTTTTTCGATGCATTTTTTTTATTAAAAATAATGATTTGGTTTTTGGTTCTTTGCACGTCAAAATAACGGCTCGTAAACCGCATTTGAAATATGTTTGAGTCAGTGTGTACAATTACGTCTTTATCATATGTTTTTGGTGGTTTATAGAGATTTATCAGTGAATGAAATATCATTTCACTGTTTGAACCAGTAAAAATATAGAATTAACGTAATTCACAGTTTTGAAATTTTAGCCCACTCACAGTTCCAAATCAAGCGCGCACAGGGCTGGGACATAATTTCAAAGACATACTTTCCAAAATGGCGTTTCGAGCGCATTTTTCTAAAATAGTGAAAAGATTTTTTTTTAACTCCAATTTAAGGTATATATTAAAATAAATGTTTGTTTCAGTGTAAGATCGCAATATAGTTCACCTCGTGAACACCAAAACTGAATATTTCACTCCTGGCTACGCCATTCGTGAAATATAGCTTTTGTTGCTCACTAGGTGAAATATTTAACGATCTTACACTGAAACAAACAATTATCCTCTAAATATTACTCTTCAATTTTAATTATGCAATCAGTCCCCCGAATTAGGCAGCCAACTCATACCTAACATTGCATGTCTTTTATTCACAGACGATGGACGTACGCGTTATACTGCTAACCCTGACGGCTGTCATCAACACCGTCCTGGGACAAATTAACAGTATGATTAGTATTATAAATTCACGTTTGCTATAGTACTATAATTATAATCAACTTACATGTTGATCTTAAATGATTGGAAATTCTATCGAGTGAGTTAACAATTTTAAACACATGGCGTTTTATACATCTATATATGAATTATATATATATGCTTAACATTACCAGATATAGGCTATCCCAGTGAAAGATTTTCTCAAGCTCAGCTTGGGTCATCATTTGGGTCCGAACGAGGCGCACAGTTTGGTGACCAAACTACGACCCAGTTCAGAGGCCCTACTGATCAACAACTGAGGGGTCAATCAGGTGCACGGTTTATTGGGCAAGCCGGTGCACAGTTTATTGGGCAAGCCGATGCACAGTTCAGAGGCCAAGCCGATGCACAGTTCGGGAGTCAGACGAGGTCGCCGTCCATAGGGCAGAGTTTAGACCGAGGCTCAAGTGGGCGTACATCACAGGGGTTTATCCACCAAGAACAGCCGAGATTTCCCGCTGACACAACAGGTATTTAAGTTACATGTAAATTATGATAGTTAACATATGTTTAATCAAGGGCCTTCCACAAAGTCTGTTCGTCCAAAATTGAATCCGTTCCTACATTTATTTTTTGTTTAGTTTTGAGGTACAACACAACGCTTATACTTTTCACTAAATTCTTTAAAAAATACTCATCCCTAAAGTATACATGTATTGTGTTTGTTAAATATGGAACCTTAAAAAGACATAAATCTTGACTTGTGTTTTGAGAACGTATGTTATAATCGGCTTTTTTATAACACCCATGTGCTATCAATATATACAGTCATGCTAATTGCAATACAACTGTGATGACAATTGGCAGCTGATTTTGCCGTGAGTTGGTTTGCATTTACTGATAATTGTTGGGACAATTTTGAGGTCATGTACAAATAATTAGTTTAAACCCTTGTGAACTTCTATTTTTATGACCGTTTCACTTTTGTGGTCTCGACATTAATTGATAAAGACATGTTGATGCATTTGCGGTTTGTCTGGTCTGCCTTGAGTTATGTATGTCTCTCGTCCAGTGTCTGTAAGGCATTAACCCGGTGATGTGTGACTCTCGTCCAGTGTCTGTAAGGCATTAACCCGGTGATGTGTGACTCTCGTCCAGTGTCTGTAAGGCATTGACCCGGTGATGTGTGTCTCTCGTCCAGTGTCTGTAAGGCATTAACCCTGTGATGTGTGTCTCTCGTCCAGTGTCTGTAAGGCATTGACCCGGTGATGTGTGACTCTCGTCCAGTGTTTGTAAGGCATTTACCCTGTGATGTGTGTCTCTCGTCCAGTGTCTGTAAGGCATTGACCCGGTGATGTGTGACTCTCGTCCAGTGTTTGTAAGGCATTGACCCGGTGATGTGTGACCCTCGTCCAGTGTCTGTAAGGCATTGACCCGGTGATGTGTGACTCTCGTCCAGTGTATGTAAGGCATATACCATGTGATGTGTGTCTCTCGTCCAGTGTATGTAAGGCATTGACACGGTAATGTGTGTCTCTCGTCCAGTGTATGTAAGGCATTGACCCGGTTATGTGTGTCGCTCGTCCAGTGTCTGTAAGGCATTGACCCGGTGATGCGTGTCTCTCGTTCAGTGTATGTAAGGTATTGACCCGGTGATATGTGTCTCTCGTCCAGTGTCTGTAAGGCACTGACCCGGTGACCCGGTGATGTGTGTCGCTCGTCCAGTGTCTGTATTGCTTTGACCCGGTGATGCGTGTCTCTCGTCCAGTGTCTGTAAGGCATTGAACCGGTGATGAGTGTCTCTCGTTCAGTGTATGTAAGGCATTTCCCGGTGATGTGTGTCTCTCGTTCAGTGTCAGTAAGGCATTGACACTGTGATGTGTGTCTCTCGTCCAGTGTCTGTAAGGCATTGACCCGGTGATGTGTGACTCTCGTCCAGTGCTTGTAAGGCATTTACCCTGTGATGTGTGTCTCTCGTCCAGTGTCTGTAAGGCATTGACCCGGTGATGTGTGACTCTCGTCCAGTGTTTGTAAGGCATTGACCCGGTGATGTGTGACCCTCGTCCAGTGTCTGTAAGGCATTGACCCGGTGATGTGTGACTCTCGTCCAGTGTATGTAAGGCATATACCATGTGATGTGTGTCTCTCGTCCAGTGTATGTAAGGCATTGACACGGTAATGTGTGTCTCTCGTCCAGTGTATGTAAGGCATTGACCCGGTTATGTGTGTCGCTCGTCCAGTGTCTGTAAGGCATTGACCCGGTGATGCGTGTCTCTCGTTCAGTGTATGTAAGGTATTGACCCGGTGATATGTGTCTCTCGTCCAGTGTCTGTAAGGCACTGACCCGGTGACCCGGTGATGTGTGTCGCTCGTCCAGTGTCTGTATTGCTTTGACCCGGTGATGCGTGTCTCTCGTCCAGTGTCTGTAAGGCATTGAACCGGTGATGAGTGTCTCTCGTTCAGTGTATGTAAGGCATTTCCCGGTGATGTGTGTCTCTCGTTCAGTGTCAGTAAGGCATTGACACTGTGATGTGTGTCTCTTGTCAAGTGTCTGTAAGGCATTGACCCGGTGATGTGTGTCTCTCGTCTAGTGTCTGTAAGGCATTAACCCGGTGATGTGTGTCTCACGTCAAGTGACTGTAAGGCATTAACCCTGTGATGTGTGTCACTCGTCCAGTGTCTGTAAGGCATTAGCCCTGTGATGTGTGTCTTCTCGTCCAGTGTATTTAAGGCATTGACCCGGTGACGCGTGTCTCTCTTCCAGTGTCTGTAAGGCATTGACCCGGAGATGTGTGACCCTCGTCCAGTGTCTGTAAGGCATTGGCCCTGTGCTGTGTGGCTCTCGTCCAGTGTATGTAAGGCATTGACCCGGTGATGCGTGTCTCTCTATCAGTGTTTGTAATACATTGACCTGGTGATGTGTGTCTCTCGTCCAGTGTCTGTAAGGCATTAACCCTGTGATGTGTGTCTCTCGTCCAGTGTATGTAAGGCATTGAACCGGTGATGTGTGTCTCCCGTCTAGTGTCTGAAAGGCATTAACCCTGTGATGTGTGTCTCTCTTCAAGTGTCTGTAAGGCATTGACCCTGTGATGCGTGGCTCCCGTCCTGTGTCTGAAAGGCATTGACCCTCTGATGTGTGTCTCTCTTCCAGTGTCTGAAAGGCATTGACCCGGTGATGTGTGTCACTCGTCCAGTGTCTGTAAGCCATTGATCCGGTGATGTGTGACTCTCGTCCAGTGTCTGTAAGGCATTGGCCCTGTGATGTGTATCTCTCTTCCAGTGTATGTAAGGCATTAACCCGGTGATGTGTGTCGCTCGTCCAGTGTCTGTAAGGCATTGACCCGGTGATGTGTGACTCTCGTCCAGTGTCTGTAAGGCATTGACCCAGTGATGCGTGTCTCTCGTTCAGTGTATGTAAGGCATTGACCTAGTGATGTGTGTCACTCGTCCAGTGTCTGAAAGGCATTGACCCGGTGACACGGTGATGTGTGTCGCTTGTCCAGTGTCTGAAAGGCATTGACCCGGTGATGTGTGTCTCTCGTTCAGTGTATGTAAGGCATTGACCCGGTGATGTGTGACTCTCGTCCAGTGTCTGTTCAGTGATGTGTGTCTCTCGTCCAGTGTCTGTAAGGCATTGACCCGGTGATGTGTGTCGCTCGTCCAATGTCTGTAAGGCATTGACCCGGTGATGTGTGTCTCTCTCTTTCAGTGTCTGTAAGGCATTGACCCCGTGTTGGGTGTCTCCCGTCCAGTGTCTGTAAGGCATTGACCCGGTGATGAGTGATTCTCTTCCAGTGTCTGTAAGGTATTTGCTCGGTGATGTGTGACTCTCGTCGTTCAGTGTATGTAAGGTATTGACCCGGTGATATGTGTCTCTCGTCCAGTGTCTGTAAGGCACTGACCCGGTGACCCGGTGATGTGTGTCGCTCGTCCAGTGTCTGTATTGCTTTGACCCGGTGATGCGTGTCTCTCGTCCAGTGTCTGTAAGGCATTGAACCGGTGATGAGTGTCTCTCGTTCAGTGTATGTAAGGCATTTCCCGGTGATGTGTGTCTCTCGTTCAGTGTCAGTAAGGCATTGACACTGTGATGTGTGTCTCTCGTCCAGTGTCTGTAAGGCATTGACCCGGTGATGTGTGACTCTCGTCCAGTGCTTGTAAGGCATTTACCCTGTGATGTGTGTCTCTCGTCCAGTGTCTGTAAGGCATTGACCCGGTGATGTGTGACTCTCGTCCAGTGTTTGTAAGGCATTGACCCGGTGATGTGTGACCCTCGTCCAGTGTCTGTAAGGCATTGACCCGGTGATGTGTGACTCTCGTCCAGTGTATGTAAGGCATATACCATGTGATGTGTGTCTCTCGTCCAGTGTATGTAAGGCATTGACACGGTAATGTGTGTCTCTCGTCCAGTGTATGTAAGGCATTGACCCGGTTATGTGTGTCGCTCGTCCAGTGTCTGTAAGGCATTGACCCGGTGATGCGTGTCTCTCGTTCAGTGTATGTAAGGTATTGACCCGGTGATATGTGTCTCTCGTCCAGTGTCTGTAAGGCACTGACCCGGTGACCCGGTGATGTGTGTCGCTCGTCCAGTGTCTGTATTGCTTTGACCCGGTGATGCGTGTCTCTCGTCCAGTGTCTGTAAGGCATTGAACCGGTGATGAGTGTCTCTCGTTCAGTGTATGTAAGGCATTTCCCGGTGATGTGTGTCTCTCGTTCAGTGTCAGTAAGGCATTGACACTGTGATGTGTGTCTCTTGTCAAGTGTCTGTAAGGCATTGACCCGGTGATGTGTGTCTCTCGTCTAGTGTCTGTAAGGCATTAACCCGGTGATGTGTGTCTCACGTCAAGTGACTGTAAGGCATTAACCCTGTGATGTGTGTCACTCGTCCAGTGTCTGTAAGGCATTAGCCCTGTGATGTGTGTCTTCTCGTCCAGTGTATTTAAGGCATTGACCCGGTGACGCGTGTCTCTCTTCCAGTGTCTGTAAGGCATTGACCCGGAGATGTGTGACCCTCGTCCAGTGTCTGTAAGGCATTGGCCCTGTGCTGTGTGGCTCTCGTCCAGTGTATGTAAGGCATTGACCCGGTGATGCGTGTCTCTCTATCAGTGTTTGTAATACATTGACCTGGTGATGTGTGTCTCTCGTCCAGTGTCTGTAAGGCATTAACCCTGTGATGTGTGTCTCTCGTCCAGTGTATGTAAGGCATTGAACCGGTGATGTGTGTCTCCCGTCTAGTGTCTGAAAGGCATTAACCCTGTGATGTGTGTCTCTCTTCAAGTGTCTGTAAGGCATTGACCCTGTGATGCGTGGCTCCCGTCCTGTGTCTGAAAGGCATTGACCCTCTGATGTGTGTCTCTCTTCCAGTGTCTGAAAGGCATTGACCCGGTGATGTGTGTCACTCGTCCAGTGTCTGTAAGCCATTGATCCGGTGATGTGTGACTCTCGTCCAGTGTCTGTAAGGCATTGGCCCTGTGATGTGTATCTCTCTTCCAGTGTATGTAAGGCATTAACCCGGTGATGTGTGTCGCTCGTCCAGTGTCTGTAAGGCATTGACCCGGTGATGTGTGACTCTCGTCCAGTGTCTGTAAGGCATTGACCCAGTGATGCGTGTCTCTCGTTCAGTGTATGTAAGGCATTGACCTAGTGATGTGTGTCACTCGTCCAGTGTCTGAAAGGCATTGACCCGGTGACACGGTGATGTGTGTCGCTTGTCCAGTGTCTGAAAGGCATTGACCCGGTGATGTGTGTCTCTCGTTCAGTGTATGTAAGGCATTGACCCGGTGATGTGTGACTCTCGTCCAGTGTCTGTTCAGTGATGTGTGTCTCTCGTCCAGTGTCTGTAAGGCATTGACCCGGTGATGTGTGTCGCTCGTCCAATGTCTGTAAGGCATTGACCCGGTGATGTGTGTCTCTCTCTTTCAGTGTCTGTAAGGCATTGACCCCGTGTTGGGTGTCTCCCGTCCAGTGTCTGTAAGGCATTGACCCGGTGATGAGTGATTCTCTTCCAGTGTCTGTAAGGTATTTGCTCGGTGATGTGTGACTCTCGTCCAGTGAATGAAAGGCATTGGCCCTGTGATGTGTGTCTGTCGTTCAGTGTCTGTAAAGCATTGGCCCTGTGATGTGTGTCTCTCGTCCAGCGTATGAAAGGCATTGGCCCTGGTGATGTGTGTCTCTCGTCCAGTGTATGAAAGGCCTTGGCCCTGTGGTGTGTGACTCTCGTCCAGTGTATGAAAGGCATTGGCCCTGTGAAGTGTGTCTCTCGTCCAGTGTATGTAAGGCATTGGCCCTGTGATGTGTGACTCTCGTCCAGTGTATGAAAGGCATTGGCCCTGTGATGTGTGTCTCTCGTCCATTGTCTGTAGGTCTTGACCCGATGATGTGTGTCTCTCGTCCAGTGCCTGAAAGTCATAGACCCGGTGATGTGTGACTCTCGTCCAGTGTCTTTTCAGTGATGTGTGTCTCTGGTCCAGTGTCTGAAAGACATTGACCCTGTGATGTGTGACTCTCGTCCAGTGTCTGTAAGGCATTGACCCCGTGATGTGTGTCGCTCGTCCAGTGTCTGTAAGGCATTTACCCGATGATGCGTGTCTCTCGTTCAGTGTATGTAAGGCATTGACCCGGTGATGTGTGACTCTCGTCCAGTGTCTGTTCAGTGATGTGTGTCTCTCGTCCAATGTCTATAAGGCATTGACCCGGTGATGTGTGCCGCTTGTCCAGTGCCTGTAAGGCATTGACTCGGTGATGTGTGTCTCTCTCTTCCAGTGTCTGTAAGGCATTGACCCCGTGTTGGGTGTCTCCCGTCCAGTGTCTGTAAGGCCTTGACCCGGTGATGAGTCATTCTCTTCCAGTGTCTGTAAGGCATTGACCCGGTGATGTGTGACTCTCGTCCAGTGTCTGTTCAGTGATGTGTGTCTCTCGTCCAATGTCTATAAGGCATTGACCCGGTGATGTGTGTCGCTCGTCCAATGTCTGTAAGGCATTGACCCGGTGATGTGTGTCTCTCTCTTCCAGTGTCTGTAAGGCATTGACCCCGTGTTGGGTGTCTCCCGTCCAGTGTCTGTAAGGCATTGACCCGGTGATGAGTGATTCTCTTCCAGTGTCTGTAAGGCATTGACCCGGTGATGTGTGACTCTCGTCCAGTGTCTGTAAGGCATTGGCCCTGTGATGTGTGTCTGTCGTCCAGTGTCTGTAAGGCATTGGCCCTGTGATGTGTGTCTCTCGTCCAGTGTCAGGAGGCCTTGACCCGATGATATGTGTCTCTCGTCCAGTGTCTGAAAGGCATTTACCCGGTGATGTGTGACTCTCGTACAGTGTCTGTTCAGTGATGTGTGTCTCTCGTCCAGCGTCTGAATGACATTAACCCTGTGATGTGTGACTCTCGTCCAGTGTTTGTAAGGCATTGACCCTGTGATGTGTGACTTTCGTCCAGTGTATGTAAGGCATTGAACCGGTGATGTGTGTCTCCCGTCTAGTGTCTGAAAGGCATTAACCCTGTGATGTGTGTCTCTCTTCCAGTGACTGTAAGGCATTGACCCGGTGATGCGCGTCTCTCGTCCAGTGTCTGTAAGGCATTGACCCGGTGATGTGTGTCTCTCTTCCAGCGTCTGTAAGGCATTGACACGGTGATGTGTGTCACTCGGCTAGTGTCTGAAAGGCATTGACCCGGTGAACCGGTGATGTGTGTCTCTCTTCCAGTGTCTGTAAGGCATTGACCCGGTGATGTGTGACCCTGGTCCAGTGTCTGTAAGGCATTTGCCCGGTGTTGCGTGTCTCTCTTCCAGTGTTTGTAATGCATTAACCTGGTGATGTGTGTATCTCGTCCAGTGTATGTAGGCCTTGACCCAGTGATGTGTGTCTCTCGTCCAGTTTCTGTAAGGCATTGGCTCTGTGGTGTGTGTCTCTCTTCCAGCGTCTGTAATGCATTGACCCGGTGATTCGTCTCTCTCGTCCAGTGTATGTAAGGCATTGACCCGGAGATGCGTGTCTCTCATCCAGTGTATATAAGGCATTGGCCCTGTGATGTGTGTCTCTCTTCCAGCGTCTGTAATGCATTGACCCGGTGATTCGTGTCTCTCTTCCAGTGTCTGTATGGCATTGAGCCGGTGATGCGTGTCTCTCTTCCAGTGTCTGTAAGGCATTGACCCGGTAATGCGTGTCTCTCTTCCAGTGTCTGTAAGGTATTGATCCGGTGATGTGTGTCTCTCGTCCAGTGTCTGTAAGGCATTGACCCGGTGATGCGTGTCTCTCTTCCAGTGTTTGTAAGTCATTGATCCGGTGATGCGTGTCTCTCGTCCAGTGTCTATAAGGCATTGACCCGGTGATGTGTGCCGCTTGTCCAGTGCCTGTAAGGCATTGGCCCTGTGATGTGTGTCTGTCGTCCAGTGTCTGTAAGGCATTGACCCCGTGTTGGGTGTCTCCCGTCCAGTGTCTGTAAGGCATTGACCCGGTGATGAGTGATTCTCTTCCAGTGTCTGTAAGGCATTGACCCGGTGATGTGTGACTCTCGTCCAGTGTCTGTAAGACATTGGCCCTGTGATGTGTGTCTGTCGTCCAGTGTCTGTAAGGCATTGGCCCTGTGATGTGTGTCTCTCGTCCAGTGTCTGGAGGCCTTGACCCGGTGATATGTGTCTCTCGTCCAGTGTCTGAAAGGCATTTACCCGGTGATGTGTGACTCTCGTCCAGTGTCTGTTCAGTGATGTGTGTCTCTCGTCCAGTGTCTGAATGACATTAACCCTGTGATGTGTGACTCTCGTCCAGTGTTTGTAAGGCATTGACCCTGTGATGTTTGACTTTCGTCCAGTGTATGTAAGGCATTGAACCGGTGATGTGTGTCTCCCGTCTAGTGTCTGAAAGGCATTAACCCTGTGATGTGTGTCTCTCTTCCAGTGACTGTAAGGCATTGACCCGGTGATGCGCGTCTCTCGTCCAGTGTCTGTAAGGCATTGACCCGGTGATGTGTGTCTCTCTTCCAGCGTCTGTAAGGCATTGACACGGTGATGTGTGTCACTCGGCTAGTGTCTGAAAGGCATTGACCCGGTGAACCGGTGATGTGTGTCTCTCTTCCAGTGTCTGTAAGGCATTGACCCGGTGATGTGTGACTCTGGTCCAGTGTCTGTAAGGCATTTGCCCGGTGTTGCGTGTCTCTCTTCCAGTGTTTGTAATGCATTAACCTGGTGATGTGTGTATCTCGTCCAGTGTATGTAGGCCTTGACCCAGTGATGTGTGTCTCTCGTCTAGTTTCTGTAAGGCATTGGCTCTGTGGTGTGTGTCTCTCTTCCAGCGTCTGTAATGCATTGACCCGGTGATTCGTCTCTCTCGTCCAGTGTCTGTAAGGCATTGACCCGGAGATGCGTGTCTCTCATCCAGTGTATATACGGCATTGGCCCTTTGATGTGTGTCTCTCTTCCAGCGTCTGTAATGCATTGACCCGGTGATTCGTGTCTCTCTTCCAGTGTCTGTATGGCATTGAGCCGGTGATGCGTGTCTCTCTTCCAGTGTCTGTAAGGCATTGACCCGGTAATGCGTGTCTCTCTTCCAGTGTCTGTAAGGTATTGATCCGGTGATGTGTGTCTCTCGTCCAGTGTCTGTAAGGCATTGACCCGGTGATGCGTGTCTCTCTTCCAGTGTTTGTAAGTCATTGACCCGGTGATGCGTGTCTCTCGTCCAGTGTCTGAAAGGAATTGACCCGGTGATGTGTGTCTCTCGTCCTGTGTCTGTAAAGCATTGTCTCGGTGCCGTTAAGCAGATGTTTTGATTGACTACTGGGGTTTTGTCTTTAGGTCAACTGTTTTATTAGATTGAAGGAACTAATTTCATGTGAGCAAAATATTTGGTATGTAGACCTTAATTGAAGAATCGACAATAAAATCGACTTACTCACTTAGATCGTGACTAAAACAACTATTTCCTAATCAAATATCGCTGACGCCATTAACTTTACATTTACTCTGGTAAACATTAACCACAACACAAATTCTGAATTGGGCTTGCTATTTAGCGTATATCTATTGCACAAAGTATTGAAGCGTAATACGCAAATATCCCATGTCACATACATTTATGAAAGGGGTCAGTAAAAACGATCAACGATCAATACAATTTGAAAGATAAACGTTCAAATAGTACAACACAATATAGTCGTAAAAGCAATTTCATTTCAAGGGTGAATTTATAAGATCAATATTTCATTCAAATCGTCGACATATACAACATTAAGCTTACTGGTAACCAAACTTCACACTCGCCTTTAAAGATGCGCTAGGCCAGAGCAAAAACCAGATATAAAATCTATTTTAAAATGTAAAAAGCTCTTGAAAACTGTACCCACCGAACCTTGGCAACGAGTATGAACAAATAATGCACTAATGCCATGTATATTCAATATTTACATTTAAACAGTATTTAATGCACGTTGATAAATAATGACCATGAGTTTATTGTTAATGTTAAGCGCACCAAAACGCTTAAAATTGTAAAATACGCAAATGAAGTCCTAAATCATGGCAATGCGCTGGCAATTCGGGTTTGAGATGTTCTCTGTTATTTTATCTGTTACACACGATACAAGGAGCACCAAACACAATAGTTTCTGTCCGTAAGGCAATGCGAACATTGAAATGCTTGCTTCAACTGGAACGAAACCAATTTAATGTTACGAGATTCCTACACGTATTTGTATGTAATATAAAAGCCAACAAACACATAAGGAAATATATCATTAAAATCATACTGATTAAACAAATGAATGCTCGCTGCCAAATAAAACCCTCGAGTGACGAACCACGCATTCAACCTTCTTATATAGCACAGCACGAAAGCCACGTGTATTCCCAATATCCGTCCGCTTAACGTCTCACCGCTGAAACAGACGACAATTAGTCAATTTTGAAATGAAAATAATTTTATATATACGTTCTCGAACGACCGCTTGTTCGAACGACCGCAGTTTTACTGTTACTATATTTCACCTTGATTTCGCAAGAAATATATTGAATGTTCGCATCGTTTAAACATTTACATGTACACTGCACTTATCAACTTTTATTTAAAAATGAGGCACTAACGCTTAATACAATTGCTGAAGTGATATTGATACTGCATGTTTAGCATAAATATTCTCAATTTAATCATGGTTTTTGCTTTCCAGTCGATTTCTTCAACAGCAACCTGCAGCTAGACACAATAGCCTCCCGCATGGATCTTGGTGGTGGGTCTTCACATGGATCGGGCCGGAGATCACCTCCTAGAAGTATCGGTGGGGTGCGCAGAGTAGCTTCCGGTATCCAGGAGGACCCGTCCTTTATACAGCGAATTCTTGGCAGCACGGTAGCTGGCAGGGAACTGAGAATGGGGGAGATGGGTAAGTATTCTCACTAATTCTCCCAGTAAATTATTTGCCTTTTAATGAAAAGGTGATGAAATTGATATTGCACAAGTCTCTCAATAATATTTGAGGTATATTTCATTGCAGAGTAGCTGCCTGAGCACGTTGATTGTTCTTGGTTGAAATAACGTTGATTTTAAATTGTTGTATTAGCAAAACGAAGTATTATATCGGTAATGTGTAAAGTTTTATTGAAATTCAGGCTTTATTTACTTTGTTGTCATAATATTAAATGACATATAACAACCCGGAAACACGATCAATTTATTACATGATCGTCTGGCGTCTGATCATCTTCGCCGTTTGAATTTAACGGCTGCTGCTATACCAAAACATGCTTTTTTTCCCTGTGTATGTGATGTTTTGGCTAACTATAAAGATAATTTGAAAACTACCACACCTAAATGCCATCCAAATAAGATTATCACAGATTGCCACTAAATATATTTCTTGATTTTATATGTGATATTTGTTTTGTACTTGAATGTACATGAGCCGTACATTGTATTATGTGTGTATCCAGACCTACCGCGGCACGGTGGTGCCGGTATCGGGGAGCGGCACGCCGACGGGTTGCTCGATGGCTGGGACGGTAACCCACAGACGCTTATGAACCAGTTCAATCGCGGTCCATCCGGTCCACCCACGTGGTCTGACCCATTCAATGGCCGCCGCATCCCGCAGGTTCCCGTGGGATTCAACGGCAACTTTGCCTCCATCAGAGGCTTTGGCCGGGTCCCGCCCGTCAGACCGCGCCGCCGTTGGTGTAAGTATAGAGTAGATGCTAGAGGCATGTTCGATTTAATATAATCTATCATAGATGGACACTTCAATGCATAATCATTAAATCAACATTAAAATAACATGACTTTTTTCCGGTTTATTGAATAAATGACGAAGGAATAAAACATTATTCAATTCGAAACAGTGAAATCCTGACATCTTTAACCACAAAACTTTACAGGGAGATTACAATGAACTCGATTTCCTTGTTTTAATAGCGACTAAAACAGTGCACTTATATGTCAATTCACATAATTTAAGATAGGAAAAGCCAAAGTATAGTATATATAGCCAATTGTCATGATATTAGCCTTGGTTGTAATGCATGTCATGATATATTTGCGAATGCAGTGCATACAGATGCAGTCTTTGTTTTCTTTCTAGGAACAACACGAAGCTACGATAACCACATTCGTCAAGCACGTTCCCGTGTATAATTACGTTTTGTGCAATAAATACACATAAATATATTTATTGACTGTTTAAACCGTGACTTACCTAAATTGTTATGCATTACATAAATAAAACATGATCTACTCTTTTAGTATGCGACTTCACTGTTTTGCTGTACTTGTGTGCGTGTGTGCGTACGTACGTATTTAGCTGCAAGGAGCTCTCGTTTATTTCAAGTTTCAAACCACTTGGTTCATCTGTTTGAATGTTTGGAAGAATTTCTTAAGCAAATAATTTACATTACATTCCCTATTAAAATAAAAACTTCTTAAGAAGACCAATGTGTATCCGTTCCATGAAATGAATTTCTAAAATATTAAGCAGTTTTATAAATATTGTAAAAACAAACATTTTCAAATTGAAGGCTGTTTTACGATATTTTTCTCCCTTACTCAACACATCTTTGATTTAATTAAATATTAATAAGCCTGTCTCACTGCGGCTTAGTTCGTAATGCACCAGAAATTATGTACACATACATAGCTGGAAAACATTCAAATGGACTTACCTGTTAGAACTTAACAAAAAAGAGTTTATTAATCCAAAATATAAATTATAACATAGTTATTTAGTTTAAACCTATTTATTATACAACCACTGTGAAACAAGTTAGTACCAAAAATTATACTAATAAATCTCGGTGGCACGATATTACGCGACAGTGTGGTCTTGTGGTGTGGGGGGAACCGGAGTACACGTAGAAAAACCACTCCCCTGGGCTGGTGACGACAAATCCCCGGGTCGCATGTTTTCCATGCAACTGATATAAATTATTTCACTGTATTTCATTAAAAGTATATTTAAACAAGAACGACAACTGTCACAAATTTCGTCCGTCCTTATTTAGTTTATAAGTGGTTTTATGTTAAGCCAAATTTAGAGAGTGGAAAATGTAAACACAATTTTGACAAATCATAACTGGAGTGACTGAGGCGAATGGCTGGTTATCGAACCTGACCATTATATTCTGCCCAGACACATCCTGAGCAAATATGGTGATACATGGAAAAAAAGGCATTAAAAGTTATTTGTCGGACAAGACCTATTTAAGGTAATTAAAGGGCGGTAACCCTCGAGTGACTTCAGTGATATTCCTGGTTATCGAGCGAATAAGAATGGAACTGATTAGTATTTAAGTACGACAAACGGGTATTAATTTATTTCATTACATATTGTAATTTTCATACATGTATAGCGTCTGTGAAATACCACTGCCTCTCAGTACCAGCTTTTACTAAAGCTCGGGCTGCTTGATTGGCTGACAAGGTTCACTCGAACATACACCTAAATCGATCTCATGCCGACATATAAGCCATGTTAATGATATGACAGAAACAATAACACAACGTTGCGAAAGACGTGGCACCATACTTTGCATTAAATGACTTAGACGTATAACCACGGCATCTAAACGCCAGCTCCCCCACTTTACGGTGGTGCAAAGAAAAAGAGCTGTCGACACTTCCGTGGTGGAGCTGTGCCCTATGTTTACATGAACAAACGTGAGTATGATTTATATTTTATTTGATAATTTCAATCAACGGACATATTTCGAAAATCGGAGAATGTGGTACCGTGTAAGAACACTTCTACTGTAGGCGGGTTACTATTTCGTTTCAATATTGTGCAAACTGTGATGCCAGGAGCATTTCTCCCGAATCGGACTTGTGCATATTTTGAGATCTGATTGCATAGCAAGTACATTTCGGTGCTTACACACCCCGTAAGAACATTCTCACGCATGCAAACATAACTGTTATGTATAGTACCTATGCCGGAACACAACAAAACTGATAAGCACTTCTTAAAAAGGAAAAATGCACATATTTATAAAAGTGGTGCCGCTGTTGCCCTAGTGGTGGCGCTATCGAGTATGTTTTGCGCTTGAAGTAATATAAAAGGTTAACGCTTTTGGAATGAATACAACAGTTGCTATGTTTATCATTCATTGAACATTATGCTGGTTATGCATACTACTTGCGGAAACAAAACTCAAAACGCGAACTACCTTAACCTTACTGAAAACTATTTCGAAAACAAATGGCTAGGTGCTGTTAATTTTGGGGATTGCATCGTTCTGCCCTAGCACAGACAGCAAACCGAGTAAACATCAATTTTCATGTTTAACTTTATTTGTGTTTAGTACGTATTTAATAAAAACTGAAAAAACACAAATACCAAAATATACAACGTGAGTTACATTTTGAGCAAATTATTAAAATAAACATACTTTCATCATATGTAGTTCAAAAACTGAATTACCAAATAGATAAAACATTGACTAATTCTAGTTAACATCAACTTAGTTCAGTACGCATGGTATATGGCACTAAAATACTCAAATTATTGGTGTGAACAATTTAGTTTCAGTCTTATCAGATTTTACTTAGAATACAGAAGAATTATTAATAAAACACACATTCGTATGATAGCTGGGGGAGCAACACGTGCATATTCTTAGCGGCACTGACCAAGCGAAAGTTGTCTTTTTGCAAGTTCTTGCACTGAAGTGGATCATAAGCCAAGTATTAACAAAACTTTCATTTTCTTCAGTTTAACCAAATAGTTAGGGATCGTTGGGAAGTTCCATTCTGTTGCTTGCAAAAATCAATCAAATACGGCATTCGTACGTTACGCACATTACTGACGTCGTATTCTCCATTTCGTGGTTCGATTTACAATTATGATCGAATCTATGTCAAATAAAATGTGTTATTTCATGCATATGGATGAACGAGAAGTTATTATTGATGAATGCGCACTTGATAGTTTCACTCTGCATGGCTGAAGAGAAATGATACAATTTGATCATTTACAGAAGAAATACATAGTTATTTTTTATTTTATTTATTTTTTACTGACGTTGTGTGTGCGGCAACGAATCTAGTGCTTGCTGATTGATATAAAACATTTTTATATCTTCCTTAGCTTACTACTGAAACTTTTCCCAATTTGGGACCTGGTAAATTTGGCACAGCTTTCACTACGACTATTGCTATTACTAAAATTTAATAAGTATGTAACTAAGATATTCAGTTAATAATTTACCAGCAAATCTTAACAAGGTAGCGGATCAAATAATATTTCACATCATGCAAAAAACGTTTTTATGAATTGATATAATATATATCATTTTATTTGTTGGCAATATCACCTACGCACTGGTCCCTGTATACCTTCGGAAATCCGTGCCAACGATTTATTTGACGGAATACTTCGTCGTCTTTCGTCAATATTTTTGCATCCTTGTACATTAGTAGGTTTGTGTCACATTATGGTAGAAAAAACTATAAACTAATGCTTTTATTTACAACCGTTGTATGGGGAAACATGCATGTGTAGTCTCTACGCAACTTAACAAAAATCAGTATACCCTGCACGGTTTGTATAAGTTTCCGTACGTATCCTACACTATATATTCATTCGAGTTTGAACGTTTATCGTTAGGAAGCCTGGTAGCCCCGTTTTAAACTGGTATCAGTTGGCAACTCAGACCATAAAAGTAAAACTATGAATAATTTAATAACCAACCAAGTAATGCTGAAATACAATGGCAACCACTGGGACAAACTCAGCAGACAAAACATTAATTAAGACCTCGTTCAGAGGCATAATGTTTGATGATATTGTAAACACTACATGGACAAGCCCATTAGTCAAACAGCAAATAATAAGCCATGTTTAGCTGCACAGTGTAAGAGCACAATACACATCGAAGGGGAGAAACATACGTCCTAACACCACTAACAGAAGACACTCGAATTGAAATATCTTTGATTTTTTCATCCATTAATGATTGGGTTACAACTTTGGAACGGTCAGTAAAACCCGAGTTCGCTTGAAGGCGAGTGCAATAATTAAAAAAAAACCTGCTTAAGAGAAACGCAAGACAATAACCACATATAACATGCATTAAAACATACTTATTATTACAAATCTACTATCTTGTATATCACAGAAAAACCCTGGATTAACACTATAAATATTTAAGTCTTGAACAGCTCTTATTACGTACGAGGTTCTTATCAAATCTGCCAACTTGCATGGAAATACATAGCAACGTGGTTTATAGTGTTTTGCTTACGTTACTCAAATGAACAGGGTCGTCTGACGATAATTTGAACATGTAGAAAGAACCTTACGAACATTTTATTGTAAACAATGAAATGCGTTTTACACCGTTTTGCAACTGAATAGAAACATATATTATACATTGTAAGAAATTTTCAAAGCTTACTTCAGTGATAACAATGCGCTTATCTAAGACATATAAGGATACAAAGATAGCGAACGATAATATGTTTTTATTTCATTGCAGCTTTTAAAGGGACTATAACCTTTTGCTCCTTGTACCCAAGAAAATAACTGCTCCATTTTGCTTGTCAATGAAATCTTAACTTGAATTAAGAAAGACGAAGTACAAAATCAAAGTGATGCAAAACCGCATCACACAGGTTCAATATCGTCATCATTTTTTTATATGCGTTTGAACGAAATGTTAACCTAAACACCGTTTGACAAGGTGCCTGTCATTTAAAATGTCAGCTGCGTCATTTGGTTTGTAACGTAGACATTGGTTAGCTTTGAGTACAACTGCGTCAGACAACGCAAAACAAACGTTACATCGAACGTACAGATATCAATCACTATACGGGGAAATAACGCTACGCCTCTTGACTTTTAGCTTTACTAACAAATCTTTCATGTATAGTCAGACAATTAGCATAATATTAATTTTGACATTAGTAATGTCGTGGATAAATGCGGTTATGTTTTTATTACGAACCAACTGAGGCGTATCAATGCATATAAATACGAAAACATACCAGACTCTTCAGAAGAAACATCAGGGCGGAGAAGGGTAACGATTGAAAACTTAAAACACTGAAACGTAGCAAAAAAATCAAAGTTAGATTTCACTTAAAACTATAAACTAACTGAAACGGAAATACAAATTCATCATACGAATAAGAACGAAGGTATGTGTTTCTTATTTGCACACAGCGTGCTTAAGCTATACTTTATATGTTCTTTTATTCTTGCCTTTTTTGGCCATTCCGCAAACAAATGTGTTCATCATTTTTTTCCAACCAACATCGGTTAGTGCTAGATTATATAATGAATTTGTATAACACATTTTCGCCATAATATTACTAAGTACTCTACATGCAAAAAGATAACATTGTATTATTTTGTTTTCAGAAACTCTTCAGAGGTAGTTAGCAAACATGCAGACTTTACTACAAACATTATTATGTTTCGTTTTCGTGGCGCAATGCCTTTCACAACCCGGTGAGAACTATTTGTATTTTATTTTTTCTTGTTTGTTTACATTTATTATTTACTTGTATTCGCCACAAACTTGTTCATAACATGTCAATAATAGCGTCTTAACTTAAATCTGATATCGAAACTATAAAAAAACAATTTTATTAAACATTATTGGATCAAAATATTCAATATGTTACATTCAATCTGATTGTATTCAACGCGTTTGTATTTGATTAGGGACATACTCAGGCAGACGAAGAACAGTCGTAAATAAACCAGTGGTGGTCGATCATATGCCGATCTTTAACCCCAAGCCGATTAATCCCAAACCGATTATCCCAAAGCCAATAAACCAAGTAATTTTTGGAGGAGAGAATAGCGCGTTTGGCCAAGGAAGTTTCATGGGAGGCAGTTCTGAACTCGAGCTCATTAGAAAGCTGCAAGGTAGCACCCAGTTTGGTCGTATTCTCAGAGCAGGTGAAATCATCGAAGGAATCACGCTACCCGAACACGGAGGAACCTTAGAGGCAAGCGGCATCACTGCTGATGGTCGCGGTGCTATCATTCCAGGAGGATTACCGAAAAACGTTTTTAACGATGGATGGCAGCATCCCTGGGGTGGCAATGCCATCCCAGATGATTATGCAGGACAGGAGCTTATTTTTGACCAAGCTCTAGGACATTACGTATACGTCAAAAATGCAAATGTCGGCCACCAAATAAACAAGGAAACGCATAACATTCAAAAGGCTGTTGGTCTAGGACAAAGCGTTGTTCCAACATCTCATAATATTGCAAAGTCAAATATGGCTGTCGAACATTCGATCGTGAAAGAAGCCGATCATATCGCAAGAAAAACAGTTGGAGGCGTTCAAGTTGTTGGTGGAGGGATGGGCTTCGACCCAATGACCCACAATACTATCAAAACAAGCGGCTCGGGCATCATCATTGCTGGAAAACCAACATACCAAGGTGGCATAATCAAGAGCGGTGGGGTCGATCCAGTGTCGCACAACATAATCAAAGCTTCCGCTGGAGCTGGTTTCGGCAACAATCCAACATCGCACAACATGATCAAGGCTTCAGTTGGAGCACACTCCGGAATGTCTGGACCTCATATCGGAGGAATCGGTGTTGACCCCATCACCCATGATATCGCCAAATCGGCATCCATTGGTACTGGTGGAATAGGAGTAGACTCTTTTAATCACAACATCGCAAAGGATAGCAATTTTCAGCATAACATGGTCAAATCATTAGGAGTAGGACACATTGGAGCCGGAAAACCTGGAATTTCTGCTGGCACTTTTGGTGTTGACCAATCAGGAATCATCGCTCACAATATTGGGAAAGCTACAATGGGAGCTGACTCAATTCAAGGTCACAACTTGGCAAAAGCTTCTGGCGTGCCCATAGGCTCTGGTTTCATGAACCCAGGATCCCATATCAGCCGTAAAGCAGAAGCACAGGCGGGTCACGATTTTGCTAAATCGGGTGGTTTGGGTGCCATCAGTAAGGCTCAGTCCGGTATTGGTCAACCAATTGGCATGCAAACTGTTTTCCTTAACGGTGCACAATCCGGAATGGATGGACGTCAAATTGGAGGTTTCGGTGTCGACCCCATCACCCATAACATCGCTAAATCGGCATCCGTTAGTACTGGTGGAATAGGTGTAGACCCTTTTAATCACAACATCGCAAAGGATAGCCAGTTTCAGCATAACATGGTCAAATCATCTGGAGCCGGAGGACACATAGCCGCCGGAAAACCTAACTATGACAAAGGATTTATTTTTGGTACTGTTAACCAGCAAGGAGTCATCGCTCACAATATTGGGAAAGCCACAATGGGAGCCGACTCCATTCAAGTGCACAATTTTGCAAAAGCCTCCGGTGTCCCCATAGGCAATGGGTTTATGGGCCAAGGATCCCATATCAACCGTAAAGAAGGTCACGATTTTGCCAAGTCGGGTGGCATGAATGGAATGAATATATTTGGACAAACGTCAGGATCAAACTTTGTTCACGATATGAATAAGGCTCAGTCCGCGATTGGTCAGCCAATGGGTTTGGGACATATGATAAAACCAGTTGGTGGCGCATCAGTAGTACACAACGTAAACAAAGTCGGAGCCGGTGGGGCTGCTGGTATGGGACATGATAGGTTGGCTGCTGAAGTAGGACACGGAATTGCAAAGAATTCAGTTGCTAATGCTGCTGGGATTGTTGACATGGGATCTGGAGGAGCGGTATCTATGGGAGATCCCTTCGCAAATCAGGCTGCGGCGCGACTTGCCCAGGAGTCACTTCACGTCGCTCAAAAGACGGTCGGCATGGCCTCAAACGGAGGTGGTGCTTTCAATCAGCCTATTATGCATAAACCAGTAATGCCAAAGAAGCCTGTTGTAGGCCCTACTGGATATGGCGGCCGTACTCGCAGTGTTCGCATTCATTAGATGACATTGTAAGTATACAGCCAGTCTATTTCCCTATGTTGATCGATGAATTGTGATTAAGTGATTAAGCATTAAAACTCGTGACGCAAAAACGATGCTGCTTACACAAAATGCAAATCAGTTTCATTATATTATGATTGATAAGCAAATTAGAATAAGTATTTGTCATCATTAACATTGAATCATTTTAGTATTCAATCAACACAACGTTACTAAAAAAACAAAACCTGTTTACATTTTGTTGTTATGAACTTTACTTTTATCTGCAGACTTAATCGGTGATGTGCAATATGGTGACACAAGACGCGAGGTACTTGATCCAGCCAGTTCTTGTGATATTTTCATGTAGATTTTTTTTGAGTATTTATTGAAAAGTTAAAATAAAAATCGTAAAATTGAATTACACACATTGTTATGTTCCTCCCTTGGTAAGCGTTAAATATACCGACGGCGACTGTCCAAGTTATAAATGACGACACAAGCAGTTTCTGTTGTTGTGTGACAAGTCTTTAAAATTTTCAGTCTAACTGTATCTTGAAACACAAGAGATAGAAGAAAGAATTCTTTTTAATATAGAGTTTCAATCTGACGAAGAAAGATAACTCTCGAGTGACTACAGTGATATTTCTGGTTATCGAACGTTTAAAAATGAAACTAATTTTAATTAGGTATGACCAGCGGTAATTAATTAATTTCATTACAAATTGTAATCAGTTCTTGCTAAACATACATGTATAGCGTCTGTGAAATACCACTGTCTCTCCGAACCAGCTTTTATTAAAACCCGGGCCGCCTGGTGGGGAAGGTCATGATCAGTCACAAAATAGCCCTCTCTCTGCTGACAAGCTACACCTAAATAGAACTGATGCCGACACTTAAGTCACGTTAATGATTTGACAGAAACAATAGCATAACGTTGAAAATGACGTGGAAACATCCTTGGCATCGACGTTTAACGTCAATTTCCTTCATCACCAACGCTGAAACACGTGCGCTTGATAACAAAACTTATGGTTATTAAACGACGGAACAACAGATTCTGCCTGTTGGTTAATAGCATTGTTCATTCAAATGCTAGTGGAGACGAATGGTTTTGACCTAGATCATTTGACTATCAGACGAACATTCAATGTTGTATCTACCTTCGGTAAGAGAGGGAACTGCATGTTCTAAGCGGCACTAACCAACAGAAAATTGTCGTTTTTCAAGTCCTTGCATCATATTTTTTTACAAAACATATCATTTGTTTTATTTTAACAAAACAGTTGAGTTCGTTGAAAAGTTCCATTCTGTTGCTTGCAAAACCCCCACATCGAATACGTCATTCGTACGTTACGCACATTACTATACATCTCGTGGTTCGTTTTACAATGATGATAACAAAGAAAAATGTGTTATTTCATGCATATTGATGAAAGAGAAGTAAATATTGATGAATGAGCAGTTGATAGTTTCTCTGCATGGCTGAAGAGAAATGATACAATTTTATCATTTACAATCTGGTTTGAGAAGAAATACTTTTTGAAAATGCTGTTTAAAGTTTTTTTTTACTGATGTTATTTGTGATGAAACGAATTGAGTGTTTTCTAATTGATATAAAACATCTTTATATCTGCCTTAGCTTATTTTGAAACTTATTGTCCATTTAGTTCTTCTTTGGGAATTGGCTGATTTTGGCACAGCTTTCACTACGACTATTGCTATTACTACAATTAATTAAGGCTATAACTTTGGCATTCAGTTAATAATATACTAGCAACATTTAACAAGGTAACACATCAAAAAGTATTTGACATCATGTTAAGAAAATGAATTGGAATGCTATATATCATTTTATTTCTTAGCAATTTATCAAATTTGCTTTTTTTTAAAAAAAAATCAATAATATACGTCTAATACATATTTACTATAAAACATAAATTCGTAGCAGTAAAAAAATGATTATTTCAAGGCTCGTAAACGGTTTTGGTCAATAATACTTGATTTCATCACCATCAAAATGCATTTGAATTCAATTCGAGTGTTTTATTTTTAACACCCAAACTATCATATTTCTTGTTTATGTAGCCTACTGAAAAAAGATAAATCGAGTTCACGTATAAAGCAAAAGACAGGCAGAGATTTCCGCCACTCACGTGGTATGCATAAATAACATCTCAGTCATATGTTCACGTTGAATGCGGCGTAAGCACCTATTTGACAAAACCAAGCTTACCGACGACAACTTGCACCTTGTGTCTTCTGTATTTTTATTTTATGCTTTGTCCTCTTCCTTGTATGAAAACGAGTCTGATAAATAGTCAGGAACGTTCGGTCATTTTATCCGAAATTTTTCGACTGAACAAAAGTTAAAGAGGTAATGTGTTTGGTCATAAATCGTTCATGCTAAGCTTTATTTGTCACGTATCCGAAATGTCTTGTTGGATGCATTGGCGAGGCGAGTGTAACCATTTATAGTTAATATGTTAACAGTTTTACAGTTTTATTATACACTCAGCACATACAGTATGTGAAAAGAGGTAAATACATTTAATACAAATTACATTTGTAACATAGAACAAATCTGGTATTCAACCAGGCTTCAAGGTACATACAGCTAACAAAATCTAACAAAATACAAATTGGAATCAGTGAGCCTTTAAGGGTTTGGATATAAACAGATTCAGGCCAGACTTCAAAACCCAAAGAAAAGTGATTGTTAGTCGTAACAATTGTCGCTCTATTTCGTTCTTAAATCGGGATTATATCCCATGCATCATATTTCGGCTTATTCATTCTTCATGTCTGTTCTTTTTTTAATTACCATTAATATTTATATCTTTATATTTGATCAATTATTTTTGTCGGGAATTTGAAAAAAAAGGCATTTGTAAATGTTCCATATATTAGCAATATATCAGTATTTCTTAAATTTAATGAGATTATCATTCCTTTTGTTTTAATGAAGTCAATGATAATGGTTCTAAGTTCACTTTTTTCTTGTAATTGGAAACTAATGTTTTCATTATTATGTATCTTTTATGCTCTTGTTCTACTGTCATTTCTTTTCTGCTTTATGCTCCTGTGAACTGTATCATGCTTGTGTTTATCCATATGGCAACCGCGTTTGATTGTTGACGTTATTAAGTAGTTAATTATGGGATCTGACTTATGTTTTTATAGGATTGCCATAGGGTTGTTTAATGCACGTTTTTGTAGAACTTCCAAAATATATTCACTGAGATTATATCCATTAACAGTCTTAATCGCGGAAATATACTTTATATTACGACTCTATTCAATATCACTTCGGCACCTATTGACAGTTAATGACATAATGGTATCTATTATGAAGCCATCTTACACAGCTTTGACAGTTTTCAAATTATGCATTGAATTTTTTTTGCTGTGATGTTTGGTTCTTCAGAGAGTAACAGTGATCTTTTTAATTTTTATAAGTTTATGCCAATATTACTAATTTTGTCCGGTGACGTTGAATGTAATCCTGGACCTGACTCCGAATCATGTTTTTCAATATTACACCAAAACATTCGAAGTATCCGATCTAAAATGGACTTCATAAAGGACAGTTTTATTGACTTTGACATTTTGTGTTTCGAGAATGAATATATCACACAAGATGGAAACTTGCAAATGCCTCTTTATAAAAAGGGTCACCGTACTTTGGTGTCTAACTATAGACCTATTTGTTGATAAGTTGTGTGGGAAAGGTAATGGAACGAATTATTTTTAAACACATGTACAATTATATGCACCATAACAATCTCATTTACAAATATCAGTCGGGTTTTATTCCTGATCACTCAACGGTGTATCAACTTATTAATATATATCACCAAATTTGCAAATCATTCAATGACAAACAGTCAACAAGCAATGTATTTTGTGACATATCTAAAGCGTTTGACAGAGTTTGGCATCGTGGTCTCAAACTCCAAGAATACGGAATTTCAGGAAATGTACGAAGATGGTTATCACAGTATCTTCTTCATAGGTCTCAGAGGGTTTTTATAGGAACTTCATTTTCTAACATTAAGCACATATCATTTGGGGTCCCACAAGGCTCTGTTCTAGGTCCACTTCTGTTTCTAATTTATGTGAACGATATCGCTGAAACCCTTACATCGTCAACTAGGCTTTTTTCAGACGATAGCTCTCTTGCGGTTTCATCGAACAACACGCACTTCTTGGAGGTTATAATTAATAGTGATAGGGCTGTATATATAAATCAGGTAATATACAATAAAATTCTTCCAGTTTGTGCACTGTTTCATATATTCGATATTATTCATATTCATATATTTTAACATTTTGGGGAATCGTTCACTTTGCTTTTCCAAGTTTTGTATATACTGGTTTCTTAATGAGGTTTCTACTAGATTTAACATTGATGCCTTGGAATCTTCGTAATACTGTTTTTGCAAATATAACTTAAGCCACAGTCATCTAAAATATTCTTAACATTTTCTAGCCAAGGATATGTATTCCTATTTTTTATCGAGTCATTAAAAATATTTTATACAATACAGATGGCTGGTTGTGTGTTAACTTGTACCAAAACCCTACGAGTCGTTTTGCAATCATAATATTGAATGAAAAACGACCAAGGTCACCATATAGCATTACATGTGGTGTACTTTTCTTCGCATTCAAAAAATGTTTCATGAAATCAGTATGGATTTTTTCAACTAAACTTAAAATCACCATACCCCTACATTTCACATGCATACAACAAAATAGGGACAACAGTATTATCAAAAAGTTTAAGCTGACAGTAAATTGGCAGATACAAATTTCGTATTTTGAAATACAGATTAAATAGAGCTTTTCTAGCTTGTTCAATGACATGTTTTTTAGCATTAAGCAAACGTCTATGTTTAGTGGAAACTATGCCAAGATATTTAAAACTATCGACAACTTCAAATTTAAAATTTCTTATAGATATATCTCTTGCTCTTCTAGGCATGTCTCCAAAAACTAGAACTTTTATTTTATCGACATTAATATCTAGCTCCCAAGTAGTACAATAGTCGATGAATGCCTCCATTAGTGATAATAATTCGTGTTGACTTTTAGCAAATAACACAGTGTCGTCAGCATACAACAATACAACTAGTTTCAAGTATACATCGAGATCAAAATAATTTATTTTAATACTAGAGGCATATGTGACAACACAAAGTGCTGAAGGTCAATTAAAAATAGTGAAAATAAAACGGGTGATAAATTATCACCCTGTCGTACTCCTCGACTACATTTAAAGAAGTCAGAAACATTGTGATTTAACAAAATGCATGATTTTACGTCATTGTACATGTTTTTATAACACTGAATAGTTTACCGTTCACATTATACTTAATCAGTTTTGACCAGAGTCCTGCACGCCATTCAGGATCAAATACTTTACGGAAGTCAATAAATGTACAATACAGTTTAGATTTCTTATGCTTACAATATTCTGAAAACATTTGTAACACAAAAATATTATCTACATTGCTATGATTTCGTCTAAAAACCAGCTTGATTTTTTAACAAAAGTTCGTTTTCTTTTAGGTAAGCGGTACGTCTTTCGTTGATAATTGCAGTGAACAATTACCTAAACAACTCAAAATAGTAATAGGTCTATAAGTTTCAGGCAGTTGTAATTTCCTTTGCCTTTATAAATTGGTACAATAACTCCAACAAGCCAGGAATCTGGAATCAAGCCAGTATTTAGTATTTTGTTAAACAATTGAACATATATAGGCATGCATTGCTCACATGAGTATTTGATATATTCGTAAGTTATATGGGGAAGACCACTAGCTTTTCCGCTTTTCAGTTTATTTCTAGCTCTTCTAACTTCGGATGTATCTATAATTCAGATTTTTAAAGAAGTCAAGACATATTTTTTCGTTTAGGCCATTAACATAGTTCCAATATTCCTTTGGATATTTATTTCTTTCAAAAAATATCTTATGTATTTTACAACAGAGGTACGAATAACTTTTTTATATTTCTTACTAGCATTCAACATGGTCGTTTTATCTTCATTACTCCTACTTATCCTGAGTCTCCTTTTCGAATGATGAACATTATTGCGTGCACTTTTACAACTATCATCAAAACATTTTTGATTTGGATGTTGTTTAATCATGTTATTAGTTTGCATATTTTTGTATGTTCCAAACGTATTTTTAGCAGCATAAAACAGTGTGTTACCAATTTTAGTAACTATGTCATTTATATTTTGTTTATTGTTGGCAATGTCAATATTGTTCAATAGACCATTGATTTCATCAATTCTTTTTACATCTAGTTTAATCAAAAAATATTATTTTTTTATCATTTTGTCAAGGTTTAAGTTATTCTAAACAGTGTTCATTTTGCTCTACATTTCTATAGTAAGATCCAAGAACAACAGGCAAGTGAACATCAGACAAAAAGGATATAATTCCCCAATATTAAAGTGCGATAAAAACAGGATGTTTTCTTTAGACACAATATTATAATCTGCAACAGAAGAGTTTTTACACGTAAATGTTCCAAAGCTAACGTCTCCGACAGCTCTTCCGTTCATCATAGCAAGATCATTAATTTTACAAAATTCAACGAGAGTAGTCCCAGATCTATTGACAGTAGTATCCTGGGAAGAACGTTTTACTTGCATTCAATTACTACTGTTCTAGCATTGAACTCGCCCATAAGTACAACATATTTGTTATATGTTGTTAATCGCTCTATATCTTCATAAAACATATCGTATATATCTCAAGAATGAAATCTAGTGTTTTCGGGGGGTACATAAACAACGCCAAAATAAAAATCTTCTTCAGCATTGATTTTTATCAAATTGACAAATGTTGTAGATAATTCTAACCACAGAACATATTCCCAATTACTTTCTATTGACTTTAAATATTGAGTAAATTCATTTTTAACACAAAGACCTATACCACCTTGAACACTTTTGTTTTCGATATTTTTATATAAAAGAATAACCTGTTAGTTTGATATCATCTATGTCTCAAAGTTGAGTTCCTGCACAAGCAACAATATCGAAATTCGAAACGTAATCACAAAATTCTGAAAAATTTAGTTTGAGTTTCAATCCACAGACATTTATAGCAGAAAACAAAATGTTCCGTTCGGAATGACCACCATGTCTGTCCTTCAGATGAGTGCGGGCATGCTCTTGTCGACTAGGGCTCCGTCGACAAATAGCTTGTCTTTAACTAGAACGACCTTCTGGTTGTCCCTCCGGATCTGTCGTAACACGGGGTATAACTGTTTACGCTTCTCCTCAACTTCATCCTGAAACTGTTCATTAATGCCATACCTCGTACCAACTCTCGCTTCTTAAAAAAAAGAAAACTTTACAAGAATAGGTCTGGGGCCCTCTTTGACGTCCGCCCTGTCGTATCGGACCCATTCTATGTACACGTTCAAACTTGACATCATTCAGATGCATTTTATCACTTAAAAAAGTACATAGCTCTGACTCCGTGTCTTCGAACGTACGCCCTCCGTTGTGTTGTACGCGTTCCGGTATATTAACCAAGCGAATGCTAACTGACAGATTCAATGGACTCAGTAAAATAAGCAACACACAGTTTAATTTCAATTATATGGAAAAGAAGTATTTCATGACTTTTCTGTGTAGATCCCATACGGTACATCAATATTCACTATTCAAGCATTTAAATAGCATTCAAGTAAATTTATCAATCGTGTGTTTCCGGTTTGGTTGGAAACTCATATTTTACAAACATGACATTAATCTCGATGGTTATTTTCAACTGAGAACATATTTTCAAATAGCCAGGTTCAATTAATCAGTTACTCAACCAAAGGTGCTGTGATATCTGATATATATAATATCAGTAGTAATATAATGAAATATATAGGGACACGCATAGAGGCACTAGACCCAACATTTGCTAAAGGAGAGACAAATAACATTAGACCAGTATATGTGTGGACGACAGTCGTGTATTATTATCATGCTTCACTTCCCCTAATTTAATTTAAGATAATATAGACCAATATTTGACTTGCAGACATAATTTCATCATAATATATGTCCACATGTTTGAGAAATCTCCTACGCTCTATCCCCTTATACCTTCGGAATTTTATGCTGACGCTTTTTTGACGGAATACATCGTCGCCTTTCGTCAATTTTGTTTTATATTCTTGTATATTAATGGGTTTATGTCACATGTTGCTAGGAAAAAAAACTTCAGTTACAACTTTGAGCAGGTGCGAGTAAACGCTTAAATTTCATTGGATAAAACAACCCATGTGACATTAATTCATTTCTCCATGAAGCATTCGTGCATGCAAATCGGCTGAATAATATTTTATTCATAACCGGACTACTTTCTTTTTACGACTTATGACTTTACGTCGGGGTAGGCAGTTTACAGTAGTTAGCGCCTTTAGTATGTGTATTTTCCTTCTAAAAATATTTGGGGTGAAAATAAAGCAACAATTGAACAATAAACCTTTTAAAAATATTGATCTGGTTTTATGTTTTATTATAAATGACATTAAAATTAGATTGCTGAGACCTGGAAGCTGAAAGTTCGTCTGCAGCACAGAGTAAACAGGGCAGATGACTTTTTTTATTTGTTTAAAGATCTTTTCGGTAGTTTTGAGTTGTTTGAGTCGGAATTTAGTGAGTTAACTTCTGCTGCTGCTGAGATTTCTCCAGAAATTGAAGAACTGATGAACAGATCTTATGATATTTTACCTGAAGTTGCAAATAAAAATGAAAGTGAAAATGAAGGTTTAAATCTAGGTCATAAGCATAATGAAAGTAATGACATGCCAAACATTCATGAATATAAACAACAGGGCAGTAGGTTAATGGTAAAAATATTGTCTTCGGCAATGAATAATGGAAGATACATTTGAGAGTTTAAATAAGTCGCCTAAACGTAAATATTTTACCTGAAAAGTGTTATTATTTCCGTTTCAAAATGGGGAAAAACGAGGAGCCGGCAGCCATTACTGGTCTCACTGTTACTAAATTTAGCTCAACGTGTCTCCAATACGACGATGTATTCATACGCGTGGGAATGCTACATGCTTCTTGGAATAATCGAGTGATGAATTGCGGTTCTTGGATAACGGCAAAATAAAAATAATATTTTCTTTGTAGTTGTAATTATGAATATTACATAATACTTTTCTGCGTCTCATTGATGTATGAAGGGTCGGAAAAATAACACCTAATTTACACATAAACACCTTTGGTGTTTATGCAAATAAGGTGAACTCAAATGATGCATGTGTAGTCTTTTGGCAACTGTACTAAAATCAGTATACCCTATAAGGTTTTTATAACTTCCCGTACGTATCCTACACTATATATGTTCAAACGTCTATCGTTAGGAAGCCTGGTAGCCCCGTTTTAAATGGTATCAGTTGGCACCTCAGGCCATAAAAGTAAAACTACGGATGATAAAAACCGACAAGGTAATGCTATAATACAGTGGAAACTACAGGGACAAACTCAGCTGACAAAGCATTATCTAAGATCTTGTTCAGAGACATACAATTTAATGATATTATCAAAACTACATGGACAAGCCTATTAGTCAAACATCAACATATAAACAAAGGCAATGCACATATCTAAGACATCTAAGGATGCAAAGATAACAAATGATAACATGTTTTTATTTCATTGCAGCTTTTAAAGGAACTCACTTTATACATATGCAAACCTTGTTATGTCTATTAGATTTTAAGCATTAACATTTGATGTATTAACCATTTAACTTTCAAAATACTGCTTTTCATTGCATAAATATGCATAAATGAGATGTATGTGTACTTACATAAATAAAGTTTTATTATGAATTACCAAAGACGAAGTACAAAATCAAAGTTATGCTAAACCGTTTCGTACATGTTCAATATCGTCATCATTTTAATAAACGTTTAATCAAATAATAAGTTGACCTCTACACCGTTAGACAAGGTGTTTATCAATTAATATGGCAGTTCCGTCATTTGGTATGCAACGCAGTAATCGGTTGACCTTGAGTAAAACTGTGTCAGACAACGCAAAACAAACATTACATCGAACCTACAGATATCAATCACAATAAGGGGAAATAACGCCTCTTGAATTTCAGCTTTACAAATAAATATTTCATGTACAGTCCGACAATTAGCATAATGCTAATTTTGACATAAGTAATGATGTGGGTACATGCGGCTCATTTATTTTTATTTCGACACAACTGAGGCCTATCAATGCATATAAATACGAAAGCATAACAGACGCTTCAGAAAAAAAAAACATCAGGGCGGAGAAGGGTTAGGATTGAAAACGTAAAATACTAAAACGTCACAAATAAACCAAAAACCAAAAGTTCGATTTCACTAAAATATCCACTAAGTGAAACGGAAATACAAATATACAAATACAAATACAAAATACAATCACACAAATAAGAACGAAAGTATGTGTTTCTTATTTGTTCACAGCGTGCTTAAGCTAAAAATTATATATTCATTTATTCTTGCCATTTTTGGCTATTGCGCAAACAAATGCTATTCTTATTTTTTGCAAACAAAAAAGTGTACATCGGTTAGCGCTGGATTATATAATGAATTTGTATAACACATTTCCGCACTTTATATTACTCTTTTTGAAAAAACAACTACAACATTCTATTATTTTGTTTTTAGAAACTCTTCAGAGGTAATTAACAAACATGCAGACTTTACTACAAACATTATTATGTTTCGTTTTCGTGGCACAATGCCTATCACAAGCCGGTGAGAACTATTTCTATATTAATTTATCTTGTTTGTTTACATGTATTATTTACTAGTAATCGCTATAAATGTGTTCCTAACATGTCAACAATAGCGTCTTTACTGCGGACCGAAGCTAATATAGAAAAAATAACAATCCATTTAAACAAAATAATTAGTACATTATTGAATCGAAATAGCCAACAGTTATGAACGTTAATGCATCTGGTACATTAAACGTAATTGTATAAGTACTCAACGCGTTTTCATTTGTTTAGGCTATAACTCAGACCGACGAAGAATATACGTAAAGAAACCAGTGGTGGTCGATCAGCAGCCGATTATTCACCCAAAGCCGATGAGTCAACAATCGATTCATCCAAAGCCAATTAACCAAGATATGTTTGGAGGAGAGAACCGCGCATTTGGTCAATGGTTTTTAATGGGAGGCGGTTCCGACCGGGCTTTCATTAGTAAGCGGCATCACTGACTCAATTCAAGGTCACTAATCTGCAAAAGCCTCTGGCGTGCTCATAAACACTGGCTTCATGAACCACAGATCAAATATCAGCCGTAAAGCAGATGCACATAATTTATTTAAATATATTATGATTAATCAGCAAATTGAAATATGTTTTTGTCATCATTAACACTGCATCATTTTAGTATTTAATACATAATGTCACTCAAATAAACAAAACCTGTTTACATTAGGTTGTTATGAACTCAGACTTATTCGGTGATGTGCCATGTGGTGACACAAGATGCGAGGTACTTGATCCAGCCAATTCTTGTGATATGTCCATGCAGATTTAATTTGAGTATTTATGAAAGTGAACAATGTTATTTTCCTCCCTTTTTAAACGTTAAACATACCGACGGCGATTGTCCCAATTATACATAATAACAAAAGCAGTTTCTGTTGTTGTAAGACACGTTTTTGAACAGGGTTGTTTTCAGCCCTGTTCAGTGTAGCCACAAACTCGACACTCACAACATAAAATGCCTATTAATAGTTACAAGTGTTGTCTGCCTCTTTACCACCAAAAATATAGTTTGAGAAAGTGCGGACTATATAAATTGCAAGCTATGTTTCCAATAACCGAGCTAGATTTGACAAAGCAAGAAACAATCACAACGCAATATCTATTTTAATCATTTAATTTGTTAAACTTATATAAAGATACTATCAAGGTAGTATCCCTGCGCCCAGAAATGAACGAACATCGAAAACGTAAACAAAGAATTACTATCCACGCATCATTCCATCACGTGACATAATGATCTCATCCCCTGCGCACAGTTTCCCCCGCTTAAAATATCACGTGATAGCCCACGTGGGAATAACAAACGCACGCCATTTTGGCAGGCACGTACTAAAATGCTGACGAATTAGCTGACGATATAAAAATAGAAGAGAGTTGCTGACGATATAGACAAAGAAGGAAAAAAGTTTTGAAATTAAAGATTTTTCAAGACTTATTTTGTTTAATTTATATACTTTTTATAGTGTACGTATAGACCGATGTTTGTGTATTTTGTTTTGAAAATGGCAGTTCACTGAAATGAATTGAGTTATTTTGTTTGCTGGTTTGGTGTAAATATGAGAAAATATCACGGATATAATAACTTTTTTAGGTGTTTCATTTACAATTGTTTGAGAGCAATTGTTTAATTTTGATCATTTTAATTAAGAAACTATTTCTCTTTAATCGGTAGTATTTTCGAAGTTGTTTTGTAAATAACAAGGAAGACATAGGCAAACTCTTGCTAATGAGTAAAGTTTGATTAATATATATTTCATTTTCTTGGTTGGGAATAGCACAAGCATTCACCCTTTTTTATATTTTTATTTTCTATAAATGAAGCCACACATTTGCGGAGAGGAAGGCTTCGTGGAGTCTGTTTCTATGCTGTTTCGATAATTCACCTGCCGTTGCAGATTATCTATTTATCGTTCCTCCCGGGTGGGAATCCATTTTTATGTAAATAATGTATATATCATTTTAAAATACTATTTAAATTTTTTAACAGTGGCCGTGAAAAGGATCGTTTTCAATTTAATAATTCGGATAGTCTTTGTTTATGCCAACATCTAATTACCAACCGGAAACGTTTTTAGTGTATCTTTTAAATTCACCCTCAGCTGGATGATCCACCAATTTCTATTTTATTTCTCTGGTTAATAAATCCTTGGTAAGCCTAACTCATATTGTAACACCATAGGATGGAAAATTATGCTGGGATTGGTTACATTCTCCATCCTGGTTTCCCTGGTTACACAGCGACATTAACTTTATTGTCAATAAAATATTAATTTGTCATTTACCATCATGCATCAATAAACCTTGGGCGGCCCCTGTGGTTGTTTTACACGGGGACTCTTAGATTCACTGTGCTACATATCAGCACGTTATTAATACACACATGATCGTGAATCATAATGTTGAAAACCCGTATAAAACCCTGTTCATGCAGCTCTATCAGCGCTTTTATTAATTCATATTAGTCTTACTGACATCTTGGAACACAAGAGTTAGAAAAAAGAAATATCTTTAATATATAGGTTCAAGCCGACGACGAAAGTAGACAATATTTGAAGGAGTTCGAAACTTACCCCTATAATGATCCAACGTTTGAGAGTTTAACACGTCTTGATGAACATACTAGTTTTTTTAAATAAAGTATTTGTGCTGTTCTTCCATGTTTCTTGTTTGTGTTTTTTTGCTTTTGTGTTCTATGTCTTTGACGTTTACCCAGTGTCATTAAAGCAGGTTTATGTTTAAACGTTTTGCTACTGAGCTTGCTTCTGTAGTTTTTCACATAAGTTTAGATATTCTATTATAATTAACCCACTAGTATTATTTTTTTAACCATTTTGTAAATTACAAACCATAAGGAATATGAATCTGATCCTAATAATTATCGCGGTATCACGGTCTTAGGGTGTTTTGCTTTATTATTTGTCTCTGGTATAAGTTAATCAAAATTGGTGTTGATGGAAAGCTTTTGTCCCTGTTTCGGTCAATGTATAGCGCGGTGAAAATGTGCATGAAATACTTGGGGTCTTTGTCAGATTTGTCTGACAACAATATTGGCTTGTATCAATAGGAAAAAATCTCCCGGCTTTGCTGCTCTATTTTACTCAAAGATATCAAAATCCATTTACAACAAAGCCTAAATGCATGACTCACTATTGATGAGATATCTGTATTTTTATTGCTTTTGCAGATGACGAAGCTATTTTGTCAGAGACGAGGGAGCGGTGACACAAATGTTGACATAATTAAAGTACTTATTGTTGACATAGTTAAAGTACTTATTGTAGCAAATGGAATTTTGACGGTCAAGTTGGAAAAAACCAAGATTATGGTGTTTAAAAGTGGGCGTATAAGTAAAATTATAAAAAGTAAGTTAGTAAATTGTTTATTATAGTGACATGTGAACATAGCATAATGACATTTCATAATGAATAGTTTTACATTTACACCGGCCCATCGGGCCTGTAAGTCACCTATATATTGGCGGTATATGGAGCATAGTTTCAAGTAAAACATTTGTTGTATGTTACAGTGCAGATAAACAAAAAGTAAAGAACTATTTTACATAGCATCAATGACTGGAATTAAGATAGAAATAATTATACATTCATTGTATAAGAAATATTATAAATAAATAAAGATGTTAATGTGTACAATGTACATGTGCTATCAACAGTGATAATAGAGCGAATACAAATTGATCAACATGATATCAGAAGAGAAGGGATTTCCGGTTCCGGTATAAACACCTGTATTTTTTCACCTGAGAGAAAATTATTATGTAAATCGAGTCTAAAGTGTATTCCCGGCGGCATGAACATACAGTATTGGTCGAATGAATGGTAATATATCATAAAGAATCATTATATGGACATTTATTTGTCATAGTTTAATACTAATTAAGAGAAATACACGATCCAAATCCAAGAAGCGTAAGATGACCTCCCCTGATCAGGTGTACAAACACATTCAAAGCTTGGAGGCTGATAGTAGTGACTCTGAGAGTATCACTAGTGTTAACAGTGTACATAGTAACAGAAGAGACTGGTTAGAGCTTCCAGGTATGTCAGATCAGGACACAATCGCCGTTGACAAGTCGGTGTCTGAGTTGCACGACGCTAGCCTCAATACAACAGTGGAGGCTGGGCTACACACAACATTATCAACCCAGTATCTGCAACAGGCCCCTCACCAATTTCATATGTTTCTCTCGCAGTCCCAGCCACCGATGTTTATTTCCTCCCCAGCTCCGGCACACACGCAGCAACCACACCATATGTCGCTAGCACTCCAGACGCATACGTCTGTACTTTCAGATTTCGATATACAGCGTATTGTGCAGTCTGTAAAGCTGTCATTACAATCCGAAATATCACAGTTTGTACATGCAAATGTTGAACAAGCAGTTAAACCACTTGTAGATCAGATAAACGACTTGACCACTAAAGTGGAAATTCTCCAAGGACAACTATCCACTATGTCCATGTCACAAGAGAATCTGCAGCAGTATAGTCGACGCCATAATGTCCGGATATGCAACGTCCCAGAAAGGGCAGGAGAATCCACGGACGACATAGTTCTGCAGGTTGCCAAGGACGGGGGTTCCTCAGTCATCCCTCTGACATCAACCGATCCCATCGCACAGGCCCGCGCAGAGATCCTGCTGGTGGCAACCTGAAACAGAGAGACATATTGGTACAATTTACAAATTTCAAGTCCAAGATAAACTTCATGCAATCAAGTTAGGTTCTCCGTGAGAAAAAATCTCAGTGTACTTGAATGAAGATTTGATACAATCAAGACGTGAACTATCATTCCACTGCAGAGCGCTCAAACGCAACGCTAACACCCATATAATGGACACTTTGACACACGATGGGTCAGTGTTCATAAATACCCAGGCGGAAGGACATCTTATTGTAGTTCATTCCCTCATGGATCTCCAAAAGTACGGGGACAAGCCCTAAGGGTGACATTTCCTTCCTTCATTTAGAGCCACAATTGGCCCTCATGAATCGTTATTCTGCATCGTGAATAACATTGCCTAAACTTGCCATTTCTATTGTGTACCTCTAAGGTATCCAACCCACAAATGAGCCTATTTTCTGATAACTCCATTGACCCTTATTTATGTTATATTTTGCTGTTATAAAAATCACTACATTATGGGTCGGGTACCTTAAATTGAATATTATTGCTTGTGGATGCTCTAAGAAGCATTCCTAATATAAGTGCACATTTTCTATAGTTCTTTCTCTACTCTCATGTTCCAATATCAGGATATATTATAACACTGACTTCACTATTCACTATTATCGTAATCAAGTCAATTGTGAAACATGCAAATCTTGTCTAGTTTGTATCTAAAAAGAATACTCAATCAGAAATTAATAAAGTTCACTTACTATAAAATAAATCCATGTTACATGCTTGTCTCCAATTGAACTATAAAATATACCTATTAAATGACTTTTGTCGATATTTTACTATTGTTTACAAACATCACTATGGAATTTCATTGACTGTAGCTGTCACAAATGTTAGGATTTACTTTATAACTCGTCGTGCGAAAAAAGCGTCATGTACAATATTCTTAATATAACTACAAACATTATACCGAGTATCATTATAGTGTACACTTTAGGTATGTGTTTAAAATGATAGAAAATATCATTTTCTTTCATTTTCTTTTTAAGATTCCTCTATAATACGTTGATAATATTTTGCCAAAATAAATTTTAACAAATTTTAATCAGAAGTTAATAAGTTGGACGTTTCCATTACCACGACGCGGCTCAAAGACCCCAAATCCTAGATGTCATTCATTCTTTTTTTGGTTTTGCATACCTTCATGTTTATGATTGATGAAATTACTATTGTAAATACACTATTGTATTCTTGTTTGTATTGTTCATTTGATTTGATTTTAAATGATGTTGCTTCTGTCTGTCTTTTTCCTGTATACTTGTACATGTGCTCTTCTATTTATTTTATTATTTATTTGATCAGTCTTCTTGTTGCAATGCATATTTAAATACACACATAAATATATCTGGCAAGCTGTAGTAAATTTAAGATGAAATTCAAATGTAAAAATGCTCAATTGATAACGTTGCTCTATCGATGCTAAAAATGTATTTAAAAATGTTTAAGATTTTTTACTGTAAATTACTCAGACAGCACAAGAAACTAGTCTAGTATATTAACACCCAAAATTGTATTGTCGAATACGTTTCAAATGTTTGTTGATATACCTTGTACATCTACAAAATTTATTTACTTATTTTATTTCCTTGTTGCTATGAATATATTTAAAATATGTACTGCCGAAATCTGCTAAAATTTTTAATATTTTCACATGAACATATCTTTAGAAGTGATCTATGCTATGACTCCGACTTCGATATTGTTGTTTGGTTGTCAATTATCCTCCTTGCTTGTGGAGACATACATCCCAATCCGGGTCCAATAGCCTCATATGTCAATTCCTCGAACTCAGAGAAAGTGATGAACAGCTTTAGATCGAACCTATCAATAGTTAATTATGACGTCCAAAGTATTATCCATAAGCGAGATGTTCTTTATGCTGGGCTCTCTGAATTTGATATTTTGTGCTTCACGGAAACATGGCTAGATGATACTGACGACCTTGAACTCTTACAATTCGACTCGTACAATTCGTTTAGAAGAGATAGACAGGGGGACAGGCACGGGGCATCTTGGTATGTGTACGCGACAATATACCTGCGATTAGAAGGCCTGACTTAGAATTGAACGGCATCGAATGTCTTTGGCTTGAAATTCGCCTTAATAACCGTAAACTGTTGCTTGGTACTTTTTACCGTCCCCCTAATTCATCCCCTCTTGTCCTATCTTCCATCGAAAACTCAATTGATCTTGCATTCAATCTCAACATACAAGATGTAATTATCACAGGGGACTTCAACTTTGATATGAAGAAACATCCCTCTAGCTTGAAAGTAGAAAGCATAGCACAGCGATACGGGATGACTCAAGAGATATCGGATTTCACTAACTTCACTGAACATTCCAGTTCTCTAATTGATATTTTCCTTGTCTCTAATCCATTACTCGTTACTATGTCTGGCGTTGGTGAACCCTTTTTTAGATCAAAATATGCGCTATCATTGTCCTATATACTGTTGTTTCAAATTCTCTTAACCTAGTCTTCGACTTTTAAAAGGAGAATATGGCAATATGGTCAAGGCAACTTCGACCTGTTTTATACTGAGCATTCTGACAAGGTCAATATTCTTAATACTTTTTTCCAGTCGCAAACAATACTTGATGACTCTAACCAAGTTCTTCCAGAATATCGTCCCGATATTTACTTTAACTCTGTTAATAACTCTGTATGTTCAATCGGTGTCGTAGAGCCTATATGGATCGCTCTTATATAAATTTTCCTCAGGCTACTTTGCCTTATGATTTAAACAAATGATTCGAAAAATAATTGGTGAGTTAAAACATAATCAACCAAATAATCAGGGTTCAAAGATTATGCATTGGTTTATATAAAGTTCAGTCACTTGATGAATGGCCTTCTCTTACGGGAGCTTGTATTGGCGATGCAAAATACCTTAACCTTTGTCAGCGCGCAGATCGCAATGCTCTGTGGCCAACGCAGATGTCAGGTATAAGGCTTACTAGAGTTTCTAGCCACCAGCTCCGTTCACCAGACTAGATCGCAATGCTCTATGTATCTGGCTACTTGAACTGGAACGCTAGATAACCCTATAGATGTCAAGTTTCTGGTACCTTTTTATCCCACAGATCGCAATGCTCTGTGTTCAATAATAAACAGCCAGAAGATCAAGACTCTAATTGTTTGACTTCAAAAGACTATTTTCGGTTTACTGTTTGATGTTACCTCGACGGCGGTCAAACACAGAATGAATCTTTCAGCTGAGCGACACGCTTATATACACACCGGGCGGACGAGTTCATTATTAAGATGGGTAAAACGGGTATATTCCACTTTGCGAAAACATGAAGGGAGACAGCTTTATTTTTACTAATACTCTTTATGAAAACAACTCCCGGTTAATTGATAATGTTTAACATGATTTCTTTAATTATTATTGTCGCTAAAAGAATATTTGTATGGAATAAATAAGTCTAAAATGCAAAACTACCTTTGAAATACACCGCCAGACATTTAACTTTGTAAGTGCAAATGGCTAATTTATAACAAAGGGCGGGAATCGTGCAACAATGCGGTTACGCTACATTACCAACACAAGTTAAGCTCTATTTTGATAACTGAATTAGAGGTTTTTTCTATGCTTAAATCTCTATCAACTGGGAAGGCGTCAGGTCCGGATCAATTAAATAATCGTGTCTTGAAAGAATTGGCAACTGAACTAGCAAAGCCTCTATGCACCCTTTTCAATTACTCCCTTCGAGTTTGCAAAGTTCCTAAAAAGTTGAAATTAGCTCATGTATGTGCTGTTCACAAGAAAAATGACCCACAGTTAGCTGGGAACTATCGCCCTATCTCATTGTTAAGTTGTATACGTAAAGTACTTGAGAAGGTCATTCACAAGCACATGTTCAACTTTTCGTTGCCAACAATTGCATTTCTTCCTTGCAATCTGGTTTAGTTTCGAATGATTCAACCGTTAATCAGCTTTCGTACATATATCATACTCACCAAGCTATGGATGAAGGTAAAGAAATTCGTGCTGTGTTTTGCGATATTTCAAAGGCATTTGATAGAGTCTGACACAAAGGTCTTCTACACAAATTATAACAAAAAGGTATATCAGGATCTGTTCTCTATTGGTTTTTCTGATTATTTACATGGTCGACAGGAATGCGTAGTTCTGAATGGACACTACTCAGACACACTTCCAATTCAAGCCGGTGTTCCCCAAGGTTCACACTTGATAGACGTTCTCTTGAAATAATGTACACGACCTTTGTTCGTCCAATTCTCGAATACGCTGATGCCGTCTGGGATAACCTAACACAAGCTGAAGAACACGATTTGGAACAAATCCAACTAGAGGCACTGCGAATTATCTCGGGTAACACACGTCAGGTCTCTCTAACAAAACTCTACGCAGAAACAGGATTTCCTACGCTTAGCTCACGAAGACTCATGCATAAATTAACTCTTTTCTACAAAATGAAATACAACTTAACTCCTGCATACATAGCATCTTTAGTACCAGATAAGAAGGTTGGTCATAACCAGCAGATGAAGCATCGAGATCATTGGTGAAAGTTCAAGGTCCAAATGTCTAGTTTCTGTAACGTTCTACCAAAAACACATACGATATGATCACGTTACGTTTGTTCGTGAAGCTCTTTTTAGAAAGGGACTATGTTGCTTTATATAGTTATTTATATAATGCTATTCTGTGTTTCCGGTTTAATATTACCATCACGTACTTTGTGTATTACAAGTGTGTAATATAACACCATCATTCCACATGTTGTAATTTTTTTTTGGCCACAAAAAATAGCTTAATAAATAATACTCTAGAAAGACACACGTTTTTTATCATTTAGTTTGTATGGTAAAGCTTATTGGAGAAAAAGTTAGTATTCGATTTAAATATGATAGGAAAACGTGTATTTTTCTCTTGATTACATACAAAATCATTCTTAAAACCTTCGGCGCTTTCTGTATTTAAGCAGGAAATGACGTCATGACCTTATTACAAAATAATGACATTATTTAACCGCATGAGACGTCAGCATTTAGGAGAAAGAAAAATCGTTAAAAGCTGTGACTTTTATTGAATATCCTTTTCGTATTCATATTCGAATACAATGGAGGTTAACACGTGCAACTTACAGCCTCAATATTTTCAGCAGGTAACCCACTTGTCACCAGAATGTCGTATTGGAATATATACTGAAGATATTGCTTTTTCGATTGTGTGTAATTGATCTCGTAATGTTCCAGTAATTAAAATTTCATTTTTTAATGTGACCGACACATTGTAGAAGAAACGTCAAATATTCAAAATATTTCAATCTATTTTAGTTTAACGATCGTAATGCAGAAGAACTTCATAATGGCTTCTCTACGAAATCCTCAACAATATTAAGGTTGCTAATATCAGTATATAAAGGTTAAAAGGCTAAGACTTCATTGAAATCATGGCAACAACAGATAAAAGGGGGTGGCAACAACAAAAATCCGAACACAAAAAATGTACTACAACTATTTTTAACTTCTTTGCGTGTATATAAAACTATACTATCATTTTTACGTGTTTTCATACATAACGTTATAACGTTATAACATGTACATAAGTATACATATATCACCCCCAAACTGAGCATGTCACAATCCTATCGAAAAACATACGTTTCTGAATCAGTTACGTATGTAAAAAGATAAGATCTAATATTATTCTCTGGGATACTGGTCGTCCAGGAAAAACCTCGCTTATCTTTTTTAAATGTGCGAGGAAACCTGTATTCGTAACAATGCTCGAAACACGTTTAGTGTTTCTCAGACTAACCCTCCAAATATGAGACAACGAATATATCTCAACATGCTCCATTATACAAATTCAAAAATATTATTTAATTGTACATACAATCTCATTGCGGTTATATTGTGAAATAATATAATTTTCACCAAATTACATGTTCATCACGAAAATATAACTCAAGTTTGATGTTGCCCGAACAGCAGTCTCGGAAGAAATGACCAAAGCCCACTTTACCCGCCTAACTACGTCATTTCCCGCGCTTTATAGCGCCACCTACAAAACTGACCAAACCAGTTTTTAACAGGCTATTTTGAGACAATTGTTCTCCGCTATACGGTGTAACGCTGAGAACTATATGTCTCAACTCACCCTTACCAAAACAAACACCGTTTATGCTGACGAGACTAGTTTATGGATCTATTAGCAAATTTAGAAGATTTTTTTTATATTTTCGTGATTCTTCATAACATATTATTACCATTTCATAACTTTAATGATTTTGTTATCGATAATTTCTTGTCTAATGAATCCTTTATATAACCGTCCTTTGCCTAGTCAGTTTTCCATCTACCGTGCCTCTTTATACATCTATCAGATATACCATCCGCGTTTGCTGCGGATGTAGCACCGCTAGCTCGTAGAGTATGCGTACCCAGCTTGAGATTTGGTGCTACCAATGATAATTTTGAAACAATACATTCCTTAGCCCTAGTGTAACTGATCTTTTTGTTTTTAGTTATTAATCGAAAAGAGGCCTTTGATTTTAAGACGGGTTTGAATAAAAATTCATCTGAAGTTTCATCAAGTCCTGCCAAATTCATATAACGTTGTAACATGATATATGGACAATTGTGCTACCTTTAGCTGTCAAAACCTCCCTTCCCTCCCTATAAATGTCAGTTCTACTTAATCTTATCTTGAGCGCTATATGATCAGTTTGAAAATTCACGTCCGAACAACGGAGGTTGCTCATTTCGTTATAACGCAAAAATCCAGCATAGCAGAGTAATATCATAGCTAAATCTCTTAGATTTCTTAGGGACATGTCTTTCTCCATTAAAGTACACAAATCTATGAGCATTGTGGAATCTACAACATCTTTCTTATTCTTAGGTTTAGAACGTAGTCTTTTTGCGGCATCAGATAAATGTTTCACAAAACTGCTATCTGTAGGATCTGCCAATCCGTGTATAGAATGAATCCATTTAATTGCATAAATTGCCGAAGAAATGACACTGTAAGATTTTCCATTATCAATCATATGAGATATGTATATTGTCACGGACATAGCATTCGCTGGTCGGCATGATAAATGCATTGAATCACAAAACTTTTCAAAACTTTTGAAACAACCACTATACTTCTCCGTTGTAGACGGCGCCCTCGATTGTAAAACATAGCTTGCCATCTTTCCAGCGATATCATCCTATTTGCTAATGTCTATGCCGACCTCTTTTATCTGTTGCTGAATTGTTGCTTTCAGACCAGGACCTGTCAAAATAATCAATGTATGAACATCTATCTTATACAAACTTTGTCTTAAGAGCAATCATATGGTAAGGTAACGGATTCTTACTGAAAACCCCGTTATTACCCTTTCCGTTGCCAATCACTCCATGTTTTGGTAAAACCTTGTATTCTCGTACATAACTTTTAAATATGCCTTCTTTTTGTAAAAGACAAGGCCAAAATGGTGCCGACACCCAAAGCGGCACCACCAGCGTACATTCCGCATTCTCCTTTTCAATCTTTGAAATACACTTTACGGCCAATCTTGGTGGAGGCACAAGCCAATTGTTAGATCCTTTCCAAGATTGACTGAATGCATCAATACCTTCCGTTCCAGGAACCCACCATCTTGAATTGAATCGCTTACATTGTTTATTGTAGGAAGAAGCAAATCTATCTACTTCGTATTTTCCCCAAAGATTGTCAAAATAACAGAACCACGTTTTTGATAAAAACCAGTCGTCACAGTCTCCACATCTGCTTAAAAAATCTGCTTGACAATTATCATTCCTTGGAATCCATTCTGGTTCTATCGAAACATAATTTTTCTCACAAAAATGAAAAATATCAGATGCGATTAAATGTAAATCCTCTTTTTTGCTACCATTTTGCAAAATAGACTGTACGTTCTTATTATCTAAATAAACTTTTACAGTTTTATCCCTTATTATGTCCACTTGACTTACCATTACCCGTCTGACAGCCTGAATTTCTCTCCATGTAGAACTTTTTTGCCGTTCTGACTCTGACCACGTACCGATCACAACTGAATCATTCAAAGCCAAAGCTTTTGAAAAATCAAACCTTTCAGATTCTTGTTTACTTAGTCCGCTCTTTTCCGGGAGTGATCTACCCTTCGTTCTAGTTTTATGACAGTGTAGCTTAATCTCATTTTGAAAAAATATATTACCCTTTTCCTGGAGTGAACATTTTTTCTCTACAAGGGACAACTCAGCGTTATCAACTGCGAAATGCCCTACTTCTAGACATGACACACTGCTCGCTTCCGGGAGCAACTTACTGCCCACTTCCGGGGGCGACTGACTGCCCACTTCCGGCGGCGACTTACTGCCCACTTCGGGGGCGACTTACTTCTTACTTCCGGGGGCGACTTACTGCCTACTTCCGGAAACGACATATTGACTACTTCCGGGGGCGACTTTTGCCCATTTCCGGGGGCGACTTACGGCCCACTTCCGGGGACGACTTTCTACCCACTTCCAGGGGTGACTTACCTCCAACTTCTGTAGTTTGATTACAAGTATATGTCTTATGACACTTCTGTTTGATAACCCCGACCAACTTACTGCCAACTTCCGGGGGAGCAGATATTCCCTCACCACCCAATGACATAATATTGCTCGCGCCCAATGAAAAACTACTAGATGCAGTCTGCGTTCTAAGACTAACTTCTGTTTCTAAAATACCATTTACATGGGATTGTCCGCCTACTTCCGGACGCAAAAGGCCCACTTCCGGGAATCCTTTATTATCAAAACCCGTTCTCTCTATATAACCGCCGTATCCATCAGCGCTAGCATCACAAAATACTGCAAACTGAGATACAGTTACAGACGTCAAGCTTCGTCCAGAATCATTAAAGATACGCACGTTATCCTTCCAAAATATAAGCTCTTCATTTTTGTGACACCAATACCGGCGAATTCCAGCTTGCCCTGGTGACTAAACAATTGTACATGAACCTGGTAATCATACGAACTTTCTTGCCAAAGAAATTATTTGACCAATGACTGAAGCCAATAACCTGGCCTGTATCACACTACATTTATCTTTTAAGACAATGTCTAATACCTTTTGTAAAATATGTTCTGGTTTTTCAATCCTATGCGTCTGTATAAAAAATCTGTTTATATCAAAATTGATAAAATATCCGAGCCACTCTGCCTAATGACTAGGCGCCAATTACATATTTCGTTTGCCAACAAGAAACCAAAATCAATCAGAGATTGCTCAACATAATGGCTCGATCTAGAGCTTCTGAGAATGTTTCCTTTCCGCCGATGCCGTCATCTAGAAACATAATGACCTTGTGTCCTTTTGACCTCAGAAAATTTACTACGACCCGTAAGACCTTAGTGAATATGTGACCAGCAACGGATACACCAAATGGCAAGGAACCATGTGCAAAATATTCCGTTTTACCATTAATTTCCCAGGCGAACCCCAAAACGACCTATGTGGTTCGAATATATCAATGTGATGGTAGGCACTTTTGAGGTCGTACGTGTACACATATGTTCCAGGTTTGAAAAGCTCACATGCTGCATTTATGTCCTCGAACTTGACTCTAAACAAATGTAAATGAGGGTTTATATGTCTACAGTCTAGCACTTACCTGGGTTTTCCTGACTTCCCATACGCTACTGTCAGTGGGTTTACGACCATAGGTTTTTCGTTCGTCTTAAACACCATCCCCTTTTCTAACAAACATTGTATTTCTTTGCTTACAAAATCTTTGTTTTCAAGTGCAGACTTATTGTTTTTTAATTCCGCCTCTTTAGGTAGGGTTTTGAATGGCAATTTGTAGCCTTGCTCTATGACATTAATTATGTAAGAATTATCAGAAATCTCTCGCCATTTCGAAACATGTGTTTTAAGCCTACCAGCAAGTGATTCCGCGGAGTGAGTGTCAATCTTTTGAGAACTTATTTCTCTGACTTCTCGTGCCTTCTCAAGCTGTGAGTAGTCCACCGTTACCTCGAGCGGTGTTATATCGACAGCTTCTTCGAGCTGTTGTGTATCTGCAGCTTCCTCGAACTGCTGCATTTCTACACTACTAAAACAACAATAACCAATACTCATCTTATTGTTAGAACTGCTAGGACACTCTAGCCTCCAATGACCGGCCTTCCCTCAGTTGAAGCACAACCCAGGCTTCGTTGATGTTGCTGAAGGTATGCTCGCAGGTTGAGCCCTTTGAACTGCTCTTCCGGCACCTCGTTGAAAGGGATGAAAACGCCCACGTGTCTTACGGCCCCTCTCTGTCTTAAACTTCCGGGACGCGCGAGATTCGGCCTGCATGATCCTCTTTTCGTCCTCCGAATCCTCTGCCAACGGATTAGACTCGTACTCATGAACTACGCGCCAACCAAGCTCGCTCGAATCAGCTAGCATCACCATTTTTGACGGTGCGATAACATCTCCATGGCTAAAGAAAATAAATATGAGTGTACTTTCTTTATCTGTTCCAAAGATAATGCGCCTATTAGATTATACGATAATAAAACTATAATCCTTATTAAACACGTGCCCTGTAATTTCTGTTTCAATTATAAATAAACACTTCAATAATATTACTAAATGTACGTTTAATGTCTTACTTTGTATTTGTATTTTACACAATCCTAAACCTCTCACTGCCATGTACTTATAACTATAACGTGTCAAGCTGTTTAGCTCATGATTTCCACGAGTATTTTGAGCAAGTTATTAGATCGTTTAACTGTAAACCTAAAATTCAAGATATCGGTAAAGAGATTTAATACCTTCTTTGATGAAAGTTTTTAACACTATCTGATCCTCTGTGCTAACTGCATTTTCTAGCGTCCTTAAAACCTTTCCATCAATCTTATATTGCTCCTCGTTCGATTTGCGTTTGCACTTTGGAGTTTCCGTAGAAATGATCCTACTGATTTTCGACAATTCTTGTGAATGAGAAGTGGTACTTAGCTTAAACATGTTCCCTATCTGCTCTAGCATATCGTTCTTATGCTGTGTCAGCCTGGCTTCTATCAAGTCATTTACATCAGAGCCGTCCATTGTAAGTAAAATACTTTCTACGAAAACAAAACAACGACTTCAAGTTTGATGTTGCCCGAACAGCAGTCTCGGTAGAAATGACCAAAGCCCACTTTACCCGCCTAACTACGTCATTTCCCGCGCTTTATAGCGCCACCTACAAAACTGACCAAACCAGTTTTTAACAGGCTATTTTGAGACAATTGTTCTCCGTTATACGGTGTAACGCTGAGAACTATATTTATTTCTGCTATCTTTCGTGTACAAAGATGTCAATTAGAGTATATTTATAAGAGACGTTTCTCTAACAACAACAGAAACTGTTTTTGTTATCATTTATCATTAGGGAAATCACAATATTTAGGTTATAGATACAAAAGGGACTAAATGAAATGACAGTATACTTTTATGTCTTTTATTTTAACGTTCAATAAATAATCAAATATATGCTACATGTACATATCACAATAACTGGTTGGATCAAGTACCTCGCCCATTTCGTAACCATATTGCACATCACTGAATAAATCTGCAAAGAAAAACAATATTTATATCAACATAATTCTTACAGCTTCTGAAATTATGTAATGTTGATAAAAGGATAAACTGATCATCATGATAAGATACATGTTTTGAATGTAATGCTTATCAATTATTAGATAATCAAGTTAATTTGTACAGGAAGTTAGCAACCATTGTTTTGCGTTTCGAGTTATAATGCTTAATCACAATTGAGCGAACTAAATTGGAAATATATCGATGTATACTTACAATATTCTCTAATGACCACGAACACGACGAGGGCGACCGCCGTATCCGGTAGGGAAGACAACAGGCTTCTTTGGCATTGCTGGTTTATGCATAGTAGGCTGTATGAAAGCACCACCTCCGTTAGAAGCCATGCCGACCGTCTTTTGGGCGACGTGAAGTGACTCCTGGGCAAGTCGCGACGCAGCCTGATTTGCAAAGGGATCTCCCATAGATACCGCTCCTCCAGATCCCATGTCAACAATCCCAGCAGCATTAGCAACTGAATTCTTTGCAAGTCCGTGTCCTACTTCTGCAGCCAGCCTATCATGTCCCACACCAGCAGCCCCACCGGCTCCGACCTTGTTAACGTTGTGCACTACTGATGCGCCACCAACTGGTCTTATCATATGTCCCAAACCAAACTGCTGACCAATACCGGACTGAGCCTTATTCATATCGTGAACAAAGTTTGATCCTGACGTTTGTCCAAATATATTCATTCGATTCATGCCACCTGACTTGGCAAAATCGTGACCCGCCTGTGCATCTGCTTTACGGCTGATATGGGATCCTTGGTTCACGAAGCCATTTCCTATGTGCACGCCAGAGGCTTTTGCAAAATCGTGACCCGCCTGTGCTTCTGCTTTACGGCTGATATGGGATCCTGGGTTCATGAAACCAGAGCCTGTGGGCACACCGGCGGCCTTTGCAAGATTGTGACTATTTCCAATATTGTGAGAAGTGAGTCCATGGTGATCAACACGAACAGTACCAGAAGAAAATCCGACACCATAATTGGGTTTACCAGCGACAATGTGTCCGATACCGCTGGATGATTTAACCGTGTTATGTTGAAACTGGCTCTGCTTTGCGATGTTGTGATTGACAGGGTCTACTTTTATTCCACCAGTTCCGATGGAGGTCGATTTAGCGATGTTATGGGTAATAGGGTCAACACCGATTCCTCCTATATGACGTCCAGACATTGTGGACTTTGCAGACGTATGGAAAGCATGATTGACGCCGATTCCATTTCCAACGGAAGACTTGGCGATGTTGTGCGACATTGGATCAACGCCGATACCAGTTCCAACGGAAGCCTTCACCATGTTGTGAATGTTATGAGTTTCCTTGGTAACCTGGTGGCCAGCATTTACATTTTGGGGGTAAACGTAATGTCCAAGAGCCTGGTCAAAATAAGCTCCTGTCCTGCATAATCAGATGGGATTGAATTGCCGCCCCAGGGATGCTGCCATCCATCGTTAAAAACAGTTTTCGGTAAACCTCCTGGAATGACAGCACCGCGACCATCAGCAGTGATGCCGCTTACCTCCAAGGTTCCCCCGTGTTCGGGAAGTAAGATTCCGTCGATGGTTTCACCTGCTCTGAGAATACGACCAAACTTGGTGCTACCTTGCAGCTCCCTAATTAACTCGAGTTCAGAACTGCCTCCCATGAAACTTCCTTCACCTGATCTGAGAGGGCGACCAAACTGGCTACCACCTGACAGCAACCTATTGAAATCCGGCTCAGCACCGTTTCCCCAAAGACGCCCTTGACCGAATGCACTGTTCTCTACTCCAAACACTTCAGGCTTAACAACTGGCTTTGGGTGATTCAGTTTTGGACCTAAAGGCTTGGGATGAAATATCGGGTTTTGATCGAAAACCACTGGTTTCTTCACGACTGTTCTTCGTCTGCCTGAGTATGTGCCTAATCAAAAGTAAACGCGTTGAATTAATATACAATCAGAGCGTATTTAACATGTTATAATGTTCATAACTGATGGCAATGACAATCAAATTGTGAAATAATAATTTCATAATTGATTTGAAATAGTTTTGATATCCGCCTTTGCACTCTATAAGACGCTTTTGATGACATGTTATGAAAAATACTACGCGAATACTATTAAAACCATACACAATTATGCAACGTTAAGTAGTAAAACTAAACATATATACAAAAACAAACAGTTCTTACCCATTTGTGATAGGCATTGCGCCACGGAAACGAAACATAATAATGTTTGTAATAGAGTCTTCATGTCTGCTGAATACCTCAGTACAGTTTCTGGAGGAAAAAGAGAGAGATTGTTTTCTTTTGCATATAGAGTTGTAAACACATATTCAACAATGCAAACTAAGATTGCTAGTTAATAACGCCACGTGTTAAACAAGCTCAATATTACGCTAGTGTCATTTGATGTACAACATTTTATTTGGAAAAAGAAAAAAACGCACTTGTTTTCAAAACATGAGATTTTGGAACGAATGGCAATAATAAAAGCAAACAAAACATTCTACCTAAAGCAGGCTGTATCAAAATTACAAAAAACAACACCTACCTTCGTTCTAATGTGTATGATGAATTTGTATTTCCGTTTTTGTTAGTTGATTGATAAATTGTAAACTAGCTTTTATAGCTATGTTATAGTGGTTTAAGTTTTCAATCCCAACCCTTCTCCGTCTTGGTGATTCGTCTGAAGAGTCTGGTATGTTTTCGTATTTATAAGCATTAATAAACCGCAGTTGTTTTCTAATAAAACTATAACCGCTGACACAAATGTTAAAAATAACATGATTATTAATAACTATACGCGAAAGATCGGTAAGGAAAACTTAAAATCGCAAAGCCTGTGATGTGATTGATCTCTGTACGTTGGAAGTAGCCTTTGTTTCACGTTGTCTGACGCATGTGTACTTAGAGCTAATCAGTAGCTGCATTGCATATCAAAAGACGTCACGGAAGTTTTAAATGACAAACTAAGTATTAAGCCACAATGTATCGGTTAACGTGATGTTTAAACGTATGAATATATGAATATATATATAGAACAACAACAATGTATGACAATGTTGAACTTTTACGATGCGGTTTATCATCACCTATATACTGTTCATCGTATTTCGCATTCAGTTAAAGCAGAGTTTGGTTAAGTATTCATCAACCTCAATGATATGCTATTTCTACAGTAAAATGAGCATATACAAAATAAGAATATTTAGAGTGTGATATGAACGTAACACTTCAAGTTCACTTCAATCATCATAATGTCACTGTATTTGGCAGTATCATGCCCTTAACACCACTTTCATGTCGGATTTGAAAAAAAACCCTACTTACTTTGACGAACACGGCATCACTCTTTCCAACAAATAAAGTTTTATAGAATCGCATTAGTATTACAATATCATTGATACCATTTTTGAATCAGAAGCCGATTAGTTCAGTGTGTACAGCGCAAGTCAAATTTCGATATCCAGGCTCGACGATTTCGTTTACTTTTTCTGTTCAGATTAAATTATTTTTATTTTATTTTCATAACAAAAAGTAAGGTTTTTATACAGTTATGTATTCAACATATATTCTTCTTTTCTTTAACCACAATTTGTCCGGAGTAGAACTTCAATGTGAATACCGATGTAAAGTTGTGCACCTTGTAAGAGTTATAACTCTTATGCACTTAATTGCAAAGTTGTCTCCCCTTGTTCATTTTTTTTACAATGCAACTTTGTCCAGGCACTTTCTTATACACTACATGAAGGGAAGCATTGGATTTTTAACGAAGATAGGTAGTGATGAAAATTTTTTGCAGCTTGCATTTTAACTCTTGGGCACCTCATACAACTGCAACTAAATATTGAGGCCCGTGTGAGAAAATATACTCGAGTATTTTAATTAATTTTTATCGCTTAAGCATTTTGCGGAATCTTCACAATAGTGAAACTGCAAACACATGGAAAGGTGGCGTATTGGAAAAACGCGTTGATCATGATGTCATGTTAACAATTGTCAACGAATAAGATATTGCGCACCATTACAGTACAGAGCGTCCCTCCTAGACGGGCCTGAATGTTATCAGCACAGTGAAGGCGGAGCGGAACAACGTCCGGAGGTGGATTCCAGCGTCGTCGGGCCCGCGCATTCCTCCGACCTACCACTCGATGTATCCATGTGCGATTTACCTCATGCTGATTACACTATGATTAAGCCTTCGGGGGCTTGTACACACATTTAATCACGAAATCTACTAGGTGGGGACTTCATTGGGAAGGTGATACGATAACTACTTAAATCAGTTTTGTCCATACATTGCATATACTTTAATTGTATTTAGGAGACAATTGGCCGATTGCACAGAACTTTGTAAAAGTTAACAACGTTAAACGGCATAGTTGTTAACTTTTAAAGCCGAACTTTTTGATCATTTGCTCATATATTTAAATAAAAAAGCACAGCTGAAACAGTTCTTTCAAATCTTGTAAGAAATACTGCAGATTACATGTGTGTCTATGGAACTTCGAGAGCAGTAAAGATTTAAAAGTTGACAGCAATGACGTAAACAACGTTGTTATTTTTACGTTCTGAATAAAATCGGCCAAATAACTGAATATATTTTAGATATTTTATTTTTTTAAATATATGTGAACAAGTTCAGAGACATCTGGAATAAATTTGTTATTAATGAGGAGGTTTTTGGTCATGTTGAAGGAAATTGTAGTGGTATTTAATTAAAAAAATAAATACATGAAGTAACGGCATAGCTCCATCAATGATGTTTAATATCCAAATTTATATAATAATTATAATTATCATGATTATTAGTATAATATATTATATTATATATACTTATTATGTAGTACAGAATCAATTTCCAACCCAATGTATGCCGACAAAAGGCCACCACAGAAAATTGAAATGGTAAACTAATGTCGAATTCTAACTTGATGTACAAATTGTACATGTTGTGACGTTCTGACGGAATGAGTTTTCGTTCCGACTACCTCGTTAACGGTTAAAGGAAACTTTACTCATACATCATACGCTTTCAAAATGCTTGAATTAAGCTCTCTTTCAATTGTGTTTATTAAAACATGGATGACAGCGAGCTGAGTGGACTTTTTTGAAATGGAAGTAGTTTTCGTATGTAATCCTCCTCTCTTGGTCCCATTCATTCTGCAGACCTTGCCTCTGGTGGACACCACAAATAGTCTGATGTAACAGATGCAAATGCATGTTTTGATAATAAAACGCTGATTTAATCGCTTTCAACGGTCATGGACATTTATATTTCGCGCGTTATAGAGAATGTATGTTAACCCAGCCTTTACTGAGTACAGACTTAAATGAATGAGATATATCTCCATCTCTATATATAGAGAGGCAACTTCTAATAAAGTAAACTGAGTAAAGTAAACTTATTTAAAAAAAAAATAGAAAAAACAACATCATTGCCGTCATGTCTGTTAAGGAACATTATCAGGTATGTGACTAAACATATGTTTTGAATACCGGTCCAGGAAAAACAACAACAGCAAGTGATGGTTCGTTTGATCATTGTATATAAGAATATAATTCTGCATTGTAATTCCGTGTTTCAGTAAATCATGAAACATTTAAACACACGTCAAGTGCCAATTACATTAAACAAACTGAATATGATCTATCAATGTTTGTTTTCACTATTCATTATCGGGTGAAATTGTTTTAGTACTATTAAGTCGTTGAAGACACAAAATATCGCAATGCTTTACGATCTAAATTGGGAATAACAAAAATAATAGAATGGTATGTACGTTTGCATCTCAAAACACAAAGCCATGTGTTTTAAGATGCTGCAGAAACTCTTATTATCTGGTACCCATAACTAACCCAGATATTATACGTAACATTTACTATTATTTCGTTCGAAATATTTTAATGATTATTGTTTACAGATGGACACTTCTAACAAATGCCGATCGTTTCGAACACGTGTCATCATCATGTATAAAAACAAGGTTGCTAATTTAGAACGGATTGGATGCTCAATGACAGGAACTGGCTGGTGACCAATAAACACATTTAAATCGCGCAATAAATTTAAAGTGACGATAAAGGGACTATTTTTACAGATATAGCAAAATATGTGCGGTTTTGTTATTTAAATTAACTACTGTATATTAAAAACGAGTGTATATATAGTTCGTTATGCGTGTAAGTCAAAATCATACAATTTGAGTGAAATTCAACCTTATGCATTTTTTTAAAAATGTATCTGTCAAATGCGCCACAACTGAATGGACACACTTATAAATACATCAAAATGAACATCAAAATGAAGTCAGAATACTTTATTAATTTTCATTCATCAAATTGGACGTCATCGTATTATCTATACATAAAACCTGTATCATTTAGAATGATTTTTTACACAAGTTAATTTTGGTTTGGTAATTTTATGCAGTTTGCCTCTGCCAAACATTCCGTGGGAAATATCAATTTTTGTTAAAAATGAATGTCGTACGGCCATAAATAGACCACCAGCTAAATTATCCTATTCTTAAATGGAAAAGTGATTTTGAAAATGCATTACATGTTCTTGAATATACCCAGGAGCAGGAGCAATCGGATGATAAAAAAATGTGTTAAATATTTAGGATTAAAAATATCTTCAATTAGATAAAGGGTAACCAAATAAAAACTTACAAAGGACCAAAATCTAAAAATCATATAAACATTCAAATAACACCAAACAAAAGATGTTTTCCTATCTTAGATAAATAGCGAAAGCTACACCAGTTTGTATGTATTTCCCCTGAACATAGAAGGGGTGTAAGAGATATGGAGCTTACATGGAGGCAAGACTCAAACCCTTCAACTTGTATTGAGATGTTGACCATTTCCCACCAAGGTATTAACATCGGTTCTGAACATCACCTTTTATGAGTACATAATATGACCCAAGTTTCATTGAAATCCTTCAAAGGTTGTTAGGGATATGGAGCAGACACGATATCAAAGATCAACCATGATCTTATACTGTGACATTGACCCAACCAGATTCAAACATGGTTTGTGCATGGGACATTGATGAATAGAATACATAATTTTAAATATATTTTTTTATTAAAATCCTTCAACATAATATCCTTATGTTACAAACAGATGGGCAATAAGGGGCCTCTTCTGAGCAGAGTACTTCACAATACATCTCATCCCATCAGTTTAAATGTTGTCACATATACTTATGTATTTATATTGTCAGTTGTCTTACAGGTAGTGTTGAACTTGTACATAGCATGTGTATGTTCTTAAAACTGTTTCTAGAGCTTCTGTGTGTATGTTAAATGTCTGTGAGACTCAACAGCATCTGATCTTATTTCTGTAATTCCCTACACACTTGGTGGTGGTGGAATAGAAATATGACATGACTAATGTACTTCATGGATGTTTTTACTATGTATGTAACAATATGTTTCCTCTTTGAATACATGTTTTGCATAAACATGAGACTGACTCTTCTGCACTGATGTACTGAGTACACTGTAAACCAGTCTTCTGTTTCTAACATTTATTGAAATCTTCAGAAGTTCTGTCTTCTGCACAAAAACGAAAATGATCTTGATCTGTTGCTGCCATTAAATTCATATATCCCGGTTACTAGCTAATACAAGCCAACACAGATTCCACGTCCAATTTAAAGTTTACCCATGCTTGGGGCACAAAGTTCTCAATATCACATGGTTGTGTGTTTTCATTGCGTCGATGTCGCCTTTCACCTTTGCCTCCATACTTGGTTCCCTGTTGATGTTGCTGCTGCGGTTGTTGCTGCTGATGTGTTTGGTGTTGCTGCTGTGATTGGTGGTGCTGCTGTAACTGTCTGCTCTGTCCAGACCCTGATCATATCAAAGAAATTATGACAAATACAGATGGAAAACAAAAATGATAAACTCTGTGACCATGGCATGTACCTTTCAGGTGTTGTACATTTTCAATAAAAAGCATCCCATATTATTCTTTTAACATGTAAAAAAGTTTAGCACATGCTATACCATTAATGTTTTTTTAAGCTTAACACAGGTGTTATATAACACTGTTCTAATTCTATTGTAAAAAAAAAATATCACTCACTTTAATGTTACTTACAAACTTAAGAAAATAGATGGGCAATATTCCATCAAGTTCTACCTTTATTTCACTTTTTGTTTTTATTGTAAAGATTATTCTGAATCAAGTAGTTCACTCTCCATCAACATCTTTAGAGGAAAACATGATATTTTCTCTTGATTTTTGTTAAAGAACATTTTTAAAGACTTTCAGAACCTAACTGGTAATGATGTCATAAACATATAACGAATTATTAAGTATTTATGTTCTGATTCTTACTGGATATCATCTTGGTTACATTCTAGTTATAAACACAATTAAAACTATAAGATATATCTTTTGTTAGAAATTCTTGCGAGTATCTAATTTCTGCAATGCATGTAGTGTGGAAAATGGCATTACTTTGTGGTGTTCAGCTTATCAGCATCACAGAATGAGCGATAATGCTTTTCTATATTTTTCACCAGAAAAAGCATTTGATGAAAAGAATCTGACACTCTTCATCATATATTACACAAATTAATTCAACTCGTCCTGAAAGTATGTTAGTAATCTTGCCTCTGTTGAATAAAATTGTGTTTGTAATGTTGACTTGTGACAGATCCTATATATATATGTAATGTTCATGATCTTCCATAACATGAACAAATCATACTACTTTGGATATAACCATACCCTGGTTGTCGAACTGCGTGGCGAGACTGCGGCGCGGCTTTCCCACACTCCCATCTCGGTTCTGCAAAAACAAAAACTAATGACATTAATCAAGAGAAACACCATTACAAACAAGCAACTTCCAGTAATAGAATGCTATCAAAGAATATAATATAATAGAATGATTGCAATACAAACACCTTATCGTTGGGCATTCAAATTGTTGCACCTACTTTTAGATACTTTTCAGGAAGAAAAATTAGTATTAATTTTTATTAATTTACCATTATTGATATTACCCATATTGCTATATGCAATGATAAAAAAGACTCAATTTGAATCTAAATAATCACAGAAAAAACAGATTTTGCATACTTTCAAGTAGAAAAAAAGGGCAATAAATCAAACCATAGTCCAGTTGGTTTCCAGACAACAACAAAAAAAATGTGTTGGCAACAAGTTGAATTATTCTAAATTATTCAACAAACGTACATGTTGCCAGAAAAAGAGGTTTTAACTGGGTCATAACCCTAACCCTGAGTATACAAGTGCAACTTGCAACTTTATTTTACAGTAACATATATGTTTTATGAAACAGAATTTATCTGGTCTTATTTACAATAAGGGGTTTCAATAATGAATATAGAAGGGGTAGGCAATGTCCCCCCTCTCACACTCACAAACTTACAAGTATGTGATACTGCTGTGCTTGCTGCTGTTGCTTCCTATCTGACTTGAATCCACCCGGTGAGCTGTATCCCTGGGACTGCGACCACCTGTCCCCCTCTGAATTCTCCTTCTTCTTCCGTTCCCGTGAATCCCGTGCACGCGACTTGGCATCCTTGAACTGCATGAACTCTTGGTACTCGTTCTGGTTGAGTTGGGAGAAGTACTGTTGCTGACGCTGCTTCTGTTTTTCCCGAAACTGCCTGTTTGTGTTGGCGACATTGTCCTGCTCCTTGCTTGACCACTGGTCATTCCCTACTCCTGCACTTAGTGGGCGGCCCGATGAAGGGGGCTTGCCACTCAGTGGCCCTGAAGCTCCTGAGGTTGATCCGGGGTTCTGCCTGCTGCCAACCCACTTCCTAAGGGCTCTGAAATATAAGTAGGGAAATGAAAATTAAATTAAATTACCTCAGGCAGTATTTACACTACAGACTATTTTTTCTAAAAATGAAAGCACGCTGGAAATAGATTATTTACAACACTTGATAAAGATTTGCAATGTGTAACATAATGTAGGTTATGCATGTTACCAAAATGGAAATTTCATAAAATATCCACCTACTTGACAAAGGGTATGACCATAAAGAATGTGTTTGGGTTGAGGCCAAGCTGGGTCTTGGAGACCAGGTCCCGCTTGTGGGCCGGCAGGGAATCCAGGGGAAACCACTGAAGGCTCTAGAAGACAAATCACAACATTGCCACGTGCTTACATCAGTAATGTGTATGTTAGCACTACAATTCATATTTTAGTACAACACACTTATGACATTAAAATAGATAATTAAGATAACAGATTAAACACATTACATTTTTTTACAAAACAAGATTCATAGACTAAAAAATGAAAACATTCGAAAATAATTCCATGTATATTTGAATGCAGGATGTACATGATACAGACTTTGATTTCTTTCCTGGTTTTTGGCTGGAACTTCGTGTCTAGAGGAACATCCTTGATGATGTAGAGGCGGGTGAGCTGGTCGGCCATCTTGTTCTCAAGGTACACATTCCGGTCAATCAGCTGAGCCACATCAAACCCCGTCTCCTCAAACACCTGCAGGGGAATGGTACAACATAACACTGCTCTGCATCAATACTGATATATACAACAATGTTGCCACATAATCAAGCTTCCCGAAAATTCATAAATGCCAGTTATGAAAGTTATGTAACAAGAACACAACATTCCTTGCTTTTACTTCATATTCTTCTTGTAATCTTACTTTTGCTTCACTAAGCGTATGTTAATAAGTTGATTACAAGTTTTAACTAAATAGATGACATGAATGGTCATTAAAAAATAAATGTGTCTAGACTGCATTGTATAAGTTGTGAGGGTTTTTTCCAAATATCTGAGAATGAATATTTACATATACCGTAATATCAAACAATCTCACAACTGCACATGACTTCCACTGGTGAAGATGTTACCTCTCTGATGGCACATTCCCACGGAGTCTCACTCTCATTCACTTTGCCTTTAGGAAATCCCCAGCTCGCCTTCGCCCAAAACCCCTGCACAAGGAGGCACTGAAAACCAAAAAAGACATTCATGCCATATAAATATCTATAATCTGTTCAAATTTAACATAAAAATATAACATTCAAGTTTCTCATCATTAATCATCATTAAATTTAAGAGATCTTACATATTTGCTGGTCGGGTCAAGCATGATGGCGCCGTATGTGGGTACAGACATCTTGTATGACTTCCAGTTGCCGAGTATCTTGTCCACCTCAGCAACATGTTCACTGAGGGACGGACAGTGGTGAAATACTGCCCACAAGTTAAGGAGGGGGATAAATACATGTCATGTGATACTAGCAGTGGTGCAGATAAATACATGTCATGTGATACTAACACTACTTCAGATAAATACATATTGTGTGATACTTACACTACAACAGATAAATACACGTCATGTGAAACTAACACAACAACAGATAAATAGATGTCATGTGATACTAACAGTGATGCAGATAAATGCATGTCATGTGATACTTAGTAACAGTGATGCAGATAAATGCATGTCATGTGATACTTACAATGATGCAGATAAATACATGCCACAGGACAATTACAATGATGCAGATAAATACATGCCACGGGACAATTACAATGATGCAGATAAATACATGTCACGGGACAATTACAATGATGCAGATAAATACATGCCACGGGAAAATTACAATGATATAAATCAATACATGTCATGGGACACTTACAATTTTGCAGATCTATTCCGGTAAATGCCATACAATACTTACACTACTACATATGCCACGTGACACTTACAATGATGCAGATAAATGCAGGTCATGGGACACTTGCAATGATGCAGATAAATACATGTCATGGGATAC